>NW_005365280.1:1895270-1897063 GCF_000412655.1 Myotis brandtii
TTTTTTTAGTGTCCTGTAGTTTTCTGAGTAGAGGTCTTTTATCTCCTTAGTTAAGTTTATTCCTAGGTATCTTAATTTTTTTGGTGCGATGGTAAATTGGATTGCTTTTTTAGTCTCTCTTTCTGTATGTTCACTATTGGTGTATAAAAATGCCACAGATTTATTGGCATTAATTTTGTATCCTGCTATTGCTGAATTCATTTATTGAGTCTAATAATTTTTTGATGGAGTCTTTAGGGTTTTCTATGTACTGTATTATGTCATCTGGGAATAAGGACAGTTTTACTTCCTTTTTTCCAGTTTTGATGCCTTTTATTTCTCTTCTTGTCTGATTGCAATGGCTAGTACTTCCAGTACTATGTTGAACAGGAGTGGTGAGAGTGGGCATTCCTGTCTTATTCCTGTTCTTAAGGGAAATGGTTTTAGTTTTTGTCCATTGAGTACGATGTTGGCTGTGGTTTGTCATATATGGCTTTTATTATGTTGAGGTATGATCCTTCTATTCCCACCTTGCTGAGAGTTTTTATCAAGAAAGGGTGCTGGATTTTGTCAAATGCTTTTTCTCTATCAATTGATATAAGTATGTGATTTTTATCTCTCAATTTGTTTATGTGATATATCACGTTTATTGATTTGTGGATATTGTACCATCCTTGCATCCCCGGGATAAAACCTACTTGGTCATGGTGTATGATCTTTCTGATGTACTGCTGGATCCGATTTGCTAGAATTTTGTTGAGGATTTTGGCATCTATGTTCATGGGGGATATTGGCCTATAATTCTCTTTCATTGTGTTGTCTTTATCTGGTTTTGGTATTAGGGTAATGTTGGCTTCATAGAATGAGCTTGGAAGTGTTCATTCATCTTGAATTTTTTGGAATAATCTGAGGAGGATAGGTTTTAGTTCTTCTTTGAACTAAAGAAGATGTTTAGTAAAACTTCCCTGTGAAGCCGTCTGGCCCCGGACTTTTGTTTGCTGGGAGCTTTTTTTGACTGCTTCAATTTCCTCCATAGTTATCAGCCTATTGAGATTTTTAGATTCTTCCTGATTGAGTTTGGAAGGTTGTATTTTTCTGGAATATGTCCATTTTCTCTAGGTTGTCTAGTTTGTTGGAATAGAATTGTTCATAATATTTTTTAACAATCTGTTGTATTTCTGTGGGGTCTGTTGTTATTTTGTTTCTGATTTTGTTTATTTAAGTCCTCTCTCTTTACTTCTTGGTGAGCCTGGCTAGATGTTCATCAATCTTGTTTATTTTTTCAAAGAACCAGCTCTTGGTTTCATTGATCTTTTGTATTGTTTTTTTGGTTTCTATATTATTTATTTCTGCTCTGAACTTTATTATCTCCTTCCTTCTGCTCACTCTGGGCTTTTCTTGTTGCTCTCTTTCTAATTCTTTAAGTTGTAGAGTTAGATGGTTTATTACCATTTTTTCCCATTTTTTGAGGTAGGCCTGTAGAGCTATAAACTTCCCTCTCGGGACTGCTTTCACTTTCCCATAGATTTTGGATTGTTGTGTTTTCATTGTCATACATTTCCAGGGTGTTTTTAATTTCTTCTTTGATCTCTTTGGTTATCCAATCATTGTTTAATAGAATGCTATTCAGCTTCCAAGTGATTGAATTTTTTTTGATTGTTTTAAAAAGCTTCTGTACAGCAAAAAGAAACCATCAACTAAACAACAAGAAAGCCCACAGCATGGGAGAACATATTTGCCAATGTTCTCACCGATAAGGGTTATCTCCAACATTTACAGGGAACTCATACAACTTAACAAAAGGAAGATAAACA
>NW_005365280.1:1897576-1951243 GCF_000412655.1 Myotis brandtii
GTGGAATACTACGCTGAGCTAAAAAAAAGAAGGAACTCTTACCATTTGCAACAGCATGGATGGAACTGGAGAGCATTATGCTAAGTGAAATAAGCCAGTCAGAGAATGATAAATATTACATGATCTCACTCATTTGTGAAATATAATGAACAACATAAACTGATGAACAAAAACAGATCCACAGACAGGGAAGCATTGATCAGACTGTCAAACCTCAGAGGGAAGGTAGGGGAGGTGGGGGTAAGGGGGAGAGATCAACCAAAGGAGTTGTATGCATGCATATAAGTCTAACCAATGGACACAGATACCAGGGGGGTGAGAGCATGAGTGGAGGGCGTGGAGGGGGGCAATAGGGGAATAAGGACACATATGTAATACCTTAATCAATAAAGAAAAAAAACTGCTTCATAAGTGGTAGTGTGTTCTTCCATGTGGAGGAATATTGTATCTAGTTGTTTTTCTTTGTGTGATGTTGGCAGCTACTGATGATTAATATGTAGATCCATGAATTCATTAAGTCATGTAAAATGATGGTACTCCTTCATTATCTGGAATAATTCTAGTAAGAGAAACTTCCCCTTGTCTACTGTTCAGTTATCAAGTGGTACGGTTCATATAGAAATATCAGGATAAATGCTTGATTATTTCCTATTGTTTATCGGTGTCAAATTAATGTGTTAGTTCAATAGTGCTCTCCAAAGATGACCAATAACAAATTAGCTTGAGAGGTTGAGAAAATGGCGACCAGCAGGAAGGTAGGGAGGGAGTTGCTTTTTTGTTTTATCCTGTTTTTTGTGTGTATGTGTAACATTACAAATGTGTGAATTTTAATGTTTTATTTTTCTCAAATCCATAGAGTGATTATTTTTAATAACATGAAATTGTTCAATCTTTAGGAAAGGAGAGCTCCTTCAGTTTGGTCCTGTGTCTTTCTGACATGCCTTTATTAAATCATCTGTGAAATCTTCTTTCTTCTTTGATTTCTAATATAATAAGATTTCCAGCATCTTCCTAGACATTACCTGCCTCAGACCTAGAATCAGTCATTTCTCCAAAGAGCTCTTTCCTTTCAGTGGGAAGTGGTCTTTTAAACAGAAGTAGACAATTTTGTAAAAAAAAAAAAATTTATAAATTTTAAGATGAAATACATTATGAGAACATATTGATACTTCCTATTCAAAGTCAGGAGTAAAATGTTTATTTAACCTTTTCTATGTTAAATATGTCCTTTCTCCCATACCAATTGAACTGGTTGTAAATGACACTGGAAATGATAGAATTCAATTATCACACCATTATTTATTTGTTTTATTCCACAATCCTATATAATAAATTGGTAATATGCAAATTGACCATCACTCCCTCGCACACGATGAGCACCCCCATGTGGTCACAAGATGGCCACCACATGATGGCCTGCAGGCAAGGGCAGTTGTGGGCGATCAGGCTACCAGAGGAGGGCAGTTGGGGGAGACCAGGCCTGCAGGGTAGGGCAGTTGGGGAAGACCAGGCCTTCAGGGGAAGGCAGTTGAGGAGGACCAAGCCTGCAGGGGAGGGCAGTTATGGGCAACCAGGCCTGCAGGGGAGGGCAGTTATGGGCAACCAGGCCTGCAGGGGAGGGCAGTTATGGGCAACCAGGCCTGCAGGGGAGGGCAGTTATGGGCAACCAGGCCTGCAGGGGAGGGCAGTTATGGGCAACCAGGCCTGCAGGGGAGGGCAGTTATGGGCAACCAGGCCTGCAGGGGAGGGCAGTTGGGGGCGACCGAGCATGCAGGGGAGGGAAGTTGGGGGCAACCGGGCCAGCAGGGGAGGGCAGTTGGAGGCGATCAGGCCGGCAGAGGAGCGCATTTGGGGGGAACCAGGCCTGCAGGGGAGGGCAGTTGGGGGAGACTGGGCTGGCAGGAGAGCAATTAGGCGTCAATCAGGCTGGCAGGAGAGTGGTTAGGGGGTGATCAGGCTGGCAGGCCGAAGCGGTTAGGCAGTGATCGGCAAACTCATTAGTCATCAGAGCCAAATATCAACAGTACAACGATTGAAATTTCTTTTGAGAGCCAAATTTTTTAAAGTTAAACTATATAGGTAGGTACATTGTTATTAACTTAATTAGGGTACTCCTAAGGCTTAGGAAGAGCCACACTCAAAGGGCCAAAGAGCCTCATGTGGCTCGCGAGCCGCAGTTTGCCGACCACGGGGGTAGGGGCAATCAGGCAGGCAGGCAGGCGGGCAGTTGGGAGCCAGCAGTCCCGGATTGTGAGAGGGATGTCCCACTGCCGGTTTAGTCCCAATCCCACAGGGGTCGGGACTAAACTGGCAGTCAGACATTTCCCGAGTGGTCCCAGATTGGAGAGGATGCAGGCTGGGCTGAGGGACACCCCACCCCTGCACGAATTTCATGCACCGGGCCTCTAGTACAGACATAGCAGTCTTAGAGAAAAAATGTCACCACTCACCAACAATAAATATTGTCACCAATGTTAAGAAATTTTTTATTTTGTTGTTTGTCTTAAAATATATCTCACGGGGGACGTACAGTTAAATTATTGTGTTTAAGTGTCCTGGAAGAGTTTTCTTTGTGTGGCCATCTTACAGAATATAGATCTGTGTCGTCTGGGGAAGACCAAGCCAGGGCAGAGGTAAAGGACCAGCCCAGAGAGAACATCATGCTTCCCAAGACAACCACATGCTCTTATAGCTCATTTAATTTTATCCCGCTGTTTCCTTCATTCAGTCTCCCTGACTTTAGGTTCCTCTATTACTCACTCCATGCTTTGCTAGCCCAGCACTACCTTCTAACCTTCAAATTTCAGATATTGGTGGTATAGTTATCTTTACCCTATACATGGAGGTATAAATCAAGATTGACAAAAAAAAAAAAATACCCCTTAAAAATTTTTTTAAAAATAGGCTTTATTTTCTAGAACCCTTTGTTTCACAGCAACACTGAGCAGAAGATACAGAGTGTTTCCATATACCCCTGCCCCCATTTATGCATTAGCCTCCCCATGACCAGCATCCCTCACCAGAGTGGTACATTTGTTACAATCAATGAACCTATATTGACACATCATTATCACCCAAAGTCCACAGTTTACCTTAGGGTTTCACTCTTGATGTTTAACCTTCTGTATATTTGGACAAATGTATAAGGATATCTATCCTCCATTATATAGACTAGTTTCACTGCCCTAAGAGACCTCTGTGCTCTGTCTAGTCTTACTTCTCTCCCCACTAGCCCCTGGCATCCTCTGATTTTTCACTGTCTGCATAGTTTTGCCTTTTTCAGAATGTCAGAGTTGGAACCATACAGTAAGTAGCCTTTTCAGACTGGCTTTTTTTCACTTGGTATTATGCATTCAAGTTTCTTCCACATCTTTTCATGGCTTGATCGTGTATTTCTTTTTAGCACTGAATAATATTCCATTGTCTCAATGTGCCACACTTTACTTATCCATTCACCTACTGAAGGACATCTTAATTGCTTCCAAGTTTTGGCAATCATGAATAAAGCTGCTATAAATATCTGTGTACAGGTTTCTGTGTGAACATAACTTTTCAATTCCTTTGGGAAAATACCAAGGAATGTAATTTCTGGATTGTATGGTAAGAATATGTTTCGTTTTGAAAGAAAATGTCCAACTGTCTTCCAAAGTGACTTCCATTTTGCATTCCCAGCAGCAATGAGAGTTCCTGTTACTCTACATCCTTGCCAGTATTAGGTGTTGTTAGTATTCTGGATTTGGGTCATTCAAATAGGTGTTAGTGGTATCTCATTATTTTAGTTTGCATTTTCCAGATGACATATGATATGGAGCATTTTTTCATATGCTTATTTGCCATCTGTATATTTTCTTTGGTGAGGTTTCTGTTAAGGACTTTGGCTCATTTTCTAATCAGGCTGTTTATTTAATTATGGAGTTTTAAGTGTTCTTTGAATATTTTGGATGAGTTCTTTTCCAAATATGTCTTTTGAAAATATTTTCTCTAAGTCTATGGCTTGTCTTTTTATTCTCTTGACAGTGTCTTTTGCAGATCACAAATTCAATGAAGTCCAGCTTATCAATTCTTTCTTTCATGCATTGTGTCTTTGGTATTATATCTAAAAAGTTATTGCCAATCTCAAGATCATCTAGATTTTTCTCCTTCTAAACATTTTACAGCTTTGTGTTTCACATTTAGGCCTATGATCCATTTTGAGTTAATTTTTGTGAGGGGTGTGTCTAGACTCATTTTTCTTTTGTATGTAAATGTCTCTTTGTTCCAGCACCATTTGTTGAAAAGACTATTTTTGCTCCATTGTATCATCTATTGCTCCTTTGTCAAACATCAGCTGACTATATTTGCTGGGTTTATTTCTGGGCTCTCCATTTTTTCCATTGGTCTATTTGTCTATTCTTTTTCTAACTGTATAATAAGTCTTCAAGTCAGATAATGTTAGTCTTCCAACTTTGTTCTTCTCCTTCACTACTGTGAAGAGTCTTTTGACACTTCATATAAATTTTAGAATATGTTTGTTGATATTCACAAAATACCTTGCTGGATTTTATTAAGATTGCATTGAATCTTTAGATCAAATTGAGAAGAACTAATATCTTGACAATATTGAGTTTTCGTATCCATGAGTATGGAATATCTCTTTACTTATTTAGTTCTTATTTGATTAATATACCTTTGATGCAATAATTTCATTTCTTTTTTTAAATTTCTGATAAGTAAATCACCCTAAAAAGGAAGAAAACATATATGCAGGATTGATTTTATTAACTCAAGGACTACAAGATAGTTCTGAAACTTCAAAATGAATAAAAAATTTTCTAGGGAACATGTTTAAAATGTTGATTCTATTTGTGACTTTTAAGGACATTTCCCTGACCACCAATTAGGTTGGGTACCCTCTCATATGTCTATTGGCTGTCTTCTTTTTCTTTTTTGTGAGGTGCCTGTTTATATGGGAATTTTCCTTATTTTTTCCCTGTGTTCTCAGTTCCTCCCTTATTGATTTGAGGTTTTAATATATAAAGATAGTAGTCTTTGTTTGGTACTAATACATGTTGCAACTATTTTTTTCTATTCTGTGATTTGCTTTTTCACTCTCTTAATGATGTCTTTTGATTAACAGAATTGTTAATTTTATTAAAGTTAAATTAATCAACCTTATATTTTGTGATTAAGAAATTCTTCACTATTTTGGGGTCATTGAAGTCTTCCTAGCTTCTATATGCTTTATAACTTTGCCTTTCATGTGTAGTCATCTTATCTACCTGGAATTGATTTTTATGTATGATTTGAGGTAAGGGTCCACTTTTACTTTTTCCTCTATGGATATTTACTTGTCCCAGCAGTACCATTGAAAAGTCTATTTCCTCCCACTGAGCTATCCTGGTAAATAACTTTCCTTATGAGCATATCTCTGTTCCTGGAGTCTATTCTATTCTATTGTCTGTTTACCATTCCTGAATTAATACTGTAGCCTTATAGGATATGGAAAGACAAATTTACCTCTTGAAATTTTCATCAAGTGTGTTTTGACTTTTTTTATTATTTGCATTTCCGTACACTGTAGAAACAGTAATTCAACTTTAATAAATAATCTGATTTAAGTTTTATTAGGGCTGAAAGGACTAAAGTTCAATTTAGGGAGCATTGGCATGTTTAAGTAATAATCAATCTTCCAATCCATCAACATGGTGTAACTCTTTGTTGATTTAGGTCTCTCTTAATGTTCAATAAAGCTTTATTATTTTCCCCATAAAGGTATTTTGTATGATGTTAGGTTTATTCTTAGGTAAGCCTTGATGTTCATATTTAAAGTATTCTCTTCCTTACTTCATTTTCTAAATATTTGTAGCTAGTACATAAAATGCAAGTGGTGATAGTGGATGCCCTTGTCTGGCAACAACAAGAGGACCAGTAGGTGAAGTGGTCAGAAAGTTAACGGGCTAGATCATGTAGGGTTCTAGACTTTTGAAAGACTTGGGATTCTCTGAGTGCAATGGAGAGCCACTGCAGGGTTTTGAGCAGAAACATGACATGATCTGACTTGTACCTTAAAGCTGGCAGCTGTGTTGGGAATAGACTATAAGACAGCGAGCATGAACAAAAATAGCAAGCATGAAAACAGGGAGACCAGTTGGGAAGCTACTGCAATAATTCAGATGTAAGGTGGTGCTGGTTTAGAAAAGGATGATTGTGGGGAGCCATGGTTAGGTTCTGGATATACTTGGAAGGTGAGACTACAAGATTTTTTTATAGATTAGATGTGGGTCATGGTGGGGGAGGAAGGAAGATAAATTAAACTGGCTCCAATTTTTTTTTCACACATGTGGCTGGAAGAATAGTTAATGCACTTTTGGCAGATAACATCTCAAGTTCATTTTGTTACATGTTGAGTTTGAGGTTTCTATTAGACAGCCAAGTGGCACTGTCAACTCATAATTGATCTTAAAATTGGAAGAGAAGTCCAGGCTAGAAATAAAAATTTGCGAGCCGATGGTATTTAAAGTAAATAGTCTAGATGAGATTACAAAGAAGTAAGTATACATAAAAATATCAAAAGTGGAGCCAAGGGTTCACCCTGATGAACCCCAACTTTAAGAGTTTATGGAGAAGAAGAGAAATCTGCAAAAGAGATAAGGAATAAATAGACAGTGAAGTAGGTGGAGAGCAGAGTAAATATGCTGTATTGGACACTAAAGAAAAAGGTATTTCAAGAAAGGAAAAATGCTCCTTTAGTCTGTCAAATGTTATTGATAAATGAAAGCAGAAGTTGGCCATTAGATTTAGCAAGGTCATTTGATGACCTTGATAAAAGCTTTGTTTAGTCAAGTGGTAGGGGAAAAAGCATAAGTGAGTGGAAAGAAAATGCGAGAAGAAATGTTGAGTCTTTTACTATAAATAGAAGCAGAGAAATGGGTAGATGGAGGGAGATTTGGGGCCAAAAGGGTGTTTTTTTTCTCTAGGAGGGAAAAATAAACATGTTAGCATGTTGACAGTAATAACTAAATAAAGAGTAAAAGAAATTGATATGAAACTAATAGAAGGGACAACTGATAAGCAATGTTCTTAAGTAGGAGAGAAGAATGAGACCTAGATCAAATGGAGGGCTTCTGTATAGATAGGAGCATGGATAAATTCATCATATTAACAGGCAAGAACTATGTCAGTGCAGATAAGGGCACTATAGGGGAATACTTGCATAGCAGAGGTCTGTGGAAACCCTCTTCTAAGTATTTTATGTTTCTCAGTGAATTAAGAAATGAGGTCATCAGCTTAGGGTCCATAGTTTCAAAATTTTTAGAACAAACTTGCTCATACTATACTCTTACTAGAGGCCCAGTGCATGAAATTCATGCAACTGGGTGGGCAGGGGGGCGGCCCTCAGGCTGTCCTGGGCCCTCTCGCAGTCCAGGAGCCCTTGGGGGATGTCTGACTGCATGCAGCAGAGGCGGGAGAGGCTCCTGCCACTGTCACTGCACTCGCCAACCAGGAGCCCAGCTACTGGCTGAGTGGTACTCCCCCTGTAGAAGCAAACTGACCACCAGGGGGAAGCTCCTGCATTAAGCGTCTGACCCCTGGTGGTCAGTGCACATCATTGTGATTGGTTGTTCTGCCGTCAGGCTGAAACTGGCTCTCCAACATCCCCTGAGGGGTCCCGGATTGCAAGAGGGCGCAGGCCAGGCTGAGGGACCCCACCAGTGCATGATTGGGGCCAGGGAGGGCTGTGGGAGGTTGGCCAGCTAGGGAGGGACTGTAGGAGGGCTCCAGGACGTGTTCGACCCATCTTGCTCAGTCCTGAGTGGCTGGACCCCAGCAGCAAGCTAACCTACTGGTCAGAGCGTCTGCCCCCTAGTGGTCAGTGCACATCATAGTGACTGGTCAATTAGTTGACTCTCTGCCCCCTGGTGGTCAGTGCATGTCATAGCAAGCGGTTGAGCAGCCTTAGCATATCATTAGCATAATACACTTTGATTGGTTGAACGAATGACTGCATGACCGCATGACCACACGACTGGATGACCGCATGACCGGACACTTAGCATATTAGGCTTTTATTATATAGGATTTATAAAATAACTACAGCATTAATAGCAGAAATCCATTTTTATTCCTGCTCTTGGTTATTTACGCCTTCTTTTCTTGTTCTTAAACAGTTTCTTTGGACATTTGTCATTATTTTTTTAGAGAATCATCTTTTGTCAATATTTATTCCAGCCGTGGGCAAGCTACGGCCCAATGAATAAAACTAAAAAAAAAAAAAAAGGACTGTACCCTTTTATGTAATGATGTTTACTTTGAATTTATATTAGTTCACACAAACACTCCATCCATGCTTTTGTTCTGGCCCTCCAGTCCAGTTTAAGAACCCATTGTGGCCCTCGAGTCAAAAAGTTTGCCCACCCCTGATTTATTCTCTTAATAATATATATTGATTCTCTTTATTAAGGTTTCTTCCTTTAGTGTCTATTATTTGTTTCTGTACTTTATTTTATTTCTTCTACTTTTTTGAAGGGGCAGTTATTTTTCTGCTTGTTTCCTAAATTCATGTGACAGATGCTTTACTCATTAGTTTTCAACCACTCTTCTTATTTAATATTAAATTTTAAAAAATAAACTGTTAGCTGCATTCCACAAGCAGATAAACATGTACTAGTTTTACAATTAGTCAATTGAAAATATTATCTAATTTCTATTACAATTTCTTCTTTGACCCAAGTGTTAAGTTGAGGTGTATTTTTTTTAATTTCTAAAAATAGGAGATTTTCTACTCATTTCATTTATTGATTTACTAGAGGCCCAGTACACGAATTCGTGCACAGGTGGGGTCCAGCTGGCCTGGCCCCAATTGGCAGATCGGGGTTGATCACAGCCGGGCTGGACATGGGGAGGGGCTGTGGGTGTTGCGCTGGCCATCCCTGCCCCCAGTTGGTGTGTAGGGGGTTGATGGGAATGAAGCTGGCTGGGGGAGGGGCTGCGGGCTGATCGGGGTAGGAGGGGCCAATTGGGAGCCAGTGGCCTATGGGAGAGGCCACGGGTGGTTGGCCAGCTGGCCCTGCCTATGTTCAGGGTGGTGGGGACCTATCTGGGGCAGGGCCAGTGGGAGAAGGGGCTTCAGGAGGTCAGATCGGGGTTGATCACAGCCGGGCTGGACATGGGGAGGGGCTGTGGGTGTTGAGCTGGCCATCCCTGCCCCCAATTGGTGTGTAGGGGGTTGATGGGAATGAAGCTGGCTGGGGGAGGGGCTGCGGGCTGATCAGGGTAGGAGGGGCCAATTGGGAGCCAGCGGCCTATGGGAGAAGCCATGGGTGGTTGGCCAGCTGGCCCTGCCCCTGTTCAGGGTGGTGGGGACCTACCTGGGGCAGGGCCAGTGGGAGAAGGGGCTTCAGGAGGTTGGCTGGCTGGTCCTGCCCCCTGTTGGGGTAGAACGTGACTATCAGGGGCAGGGCCAGCTGGGGGAAGGGGCTGGGGGCTGATCAGGATGGGGTGGGCCCATCGGGGGCAGGACTGGCTTGGGAGAGGGGCCCCGGGATGTTGGCTGGCTGGCCTCACCCCTGATCTGGCTGGTTTGTTGGCTGCAGTGGGCGTCATAGCAACTGGTGATTCTGGTCATTACCGTGTTCTGGTCACTGGTTTTTTATATATATAGATAGCTCAGTTATATTGCAACTGAAACCAAACTCTGTAAAATTTAAATTCTTTGAAGTTTATTAGGACTTGCCTTATGACCTTGTATTTGGTCCTTTGCTACAAATGTTTTATATGTGCTAATGAAAACTGTGTGTCCTGCAGTAGGGGGGTGCAGTTTTCTATATGTGTTCATTAGGTTAAGTGTGTTAATGCTATTAAAATCTTCTATAACTTATCTAATTCTTATGTGCTAAATTTATCAATTACTGAGAAGTGTCTATTAAAATCTGCTATGACTGTGGATGTGCCTCTTTCTTCCTTACATTTTTGTTAATATACATTTTCTGTATTTGAGATTGAGATTAACTTATACTGCCAAAAATGTATTATCTTGTAATTCATGCATTTAGTTCATTTACATTTAATGTAATTAGTGATGTGATATGTTTTGGCTAATATTGATCATATCCTTTTGTGCTTTATATTTTTCTACCCATTCTATATATCTGCTTTTAAAAATCCTTACATACTTACTTAGCAAAGCCTATAGTTAATCAGTAGACTTTTCCCCCTTCCAGACAATACAAGAACTAAGAAACTTAGAACACTTTTAACTCTATTTATCCCATTTCCAACTTATCTGTCTTATTGTCTGTCTTATATTAAATCTATCTTATCTTTAATACCATAAGATAATGTTTTATTGTTTCATGTGCTCTTGTTTTTTCTTGTACCTCAAACTTCCCATCTGGAATCACTTTCCATCTGCCTGAAGTTCATTCTGTATAATTTTCTTTAGTGAACATCTGTTTGTGACAAACGGTCTCAGTTTTAATAATTTAAAATTACATTTATTTTGTCCTCATTCTTGATAGATACTTTCATTTGGTATAGAATTCTAGATTAGCTGCTGGTTTGGGGTGTTTTGTTTTTGTTTGTTTGTTTTTGTAAACACACTGAAGCTATCATTCTACTACCCTCTGGCTTGCCCTGTTACTATTGAAAAAGCTGGTATCTGTTATGCTGGTCCTTTAAAGATTGTGGTGGATTGTGACGCTAACAGCTCCCAACAAATCACAGCTCCTGGTATTCTTGCCAGGTGGAGAGATCAGCCCCCACTGTTCCAAGAATCAATGGCAAAAGCCCAGCTTCCAGCCAACACACTTAAATAGTCACATAATAAGCCCACGTGACACTAGTAGAAGAATCTTTTAGCCCATCTGGAGAATCACAGACACAACCACAAATAATAATAATAAATCATTGTTGTTTTAGGTTCACTAAGTTTTGGGGTGATTAGTTACACAGCAACATAGAATTTAAACAAAACTTGGGACCTAGAAATGGATTGTTGCCGTAACAAACACCTAAATGTTCCTCATTGGCTTTGGAACTGGGCAATGGGTGGAGGCTAAAAACCTGGTCAGCAAACTGTTGATTAAGCCTTAAGGTATGATGACTAATCTATTAGCAGAGGCTGGAAAAACAGGTAGAAAATTTTTTATTGGAAGCTGTTAAAAGATAATCATTGTTTTATATAGTGAAGCAGCTGGAAAAATTGTTGCCTGCAGTAACTTGAAAGAGGAAAAAATGCATGTATCTAAATGAATTGTAGTTGTGGCTAAGATGTATAGATGGAATGTTAAAAGTATCAATTGGCTTCCTTTTGCTGCATATGAAAAGATATATGAACAGGGAAGTGAACTAGAAGGAACCACCTGTTTAGATTACAAGTCTAATTTAGAGGAAATATAGTTTCCAGGACTTATTGGGTCATAAAATACAGTTGTTTCTCATTCTCAGTCTCTGCAGCCAGCAAAATTTACAAAGTAAAATGAAGATCAAATCAAAGTGTAGCAGTAAACTTCTCTATTAAGACTTCTGAAGGATTAAGGCAGTGCTTAGTAGACTGTCTTAGGAGACAAAAGCACTTCTACAAATATTCAAAGTGGCACCCCACAGTAGCTTAATATGCCCAAAGTAGACAGAACTCTGTTTTGGTCTCTCTGGGCCTCATGGCTTTTGGAATATGGAATACTCCATGCAGATTCACAAGAAACCTATAAAGTTTTTAAAGGAAGCTTTGTCATCTTGGACTAAAAGGAATAGAGCTAGCTCAAAATGAAAAGAGGTTTATAGACCCCCAGTTATCTATAGGCAGAAGAAGGCCAAAATGCAAACATGGGCCATTTGCTATAAAAAATGAGAGATGCCTAAAGGTAAAGCAAGAACACCCAGAGCTGAAGAGAACCACGATCCAGGCCTTAATCAAGAAGCATTCTCTGCCTTAGGACAAGAGCAACATGACAATGTTAGGCCAACTAGATTTCAGAATTGCTATGGACCAGTACTGATAAGTACATTACTTTCCTCCATTTTAATGACAGTATCTATTATGGTCATTCTGATCCATCTTACCATTGTATGCTTGGTATTCCCCTCCCCACTCCAAATTAATATGTTGAAAACTTAATGCCCAAGGTGATAGTATTGGAAGTGGAGCCTTTGGATGGCAATTGGCTCACGAGGGCAGAGCCCTCATGACTAAAATTAGTGCCCTTATATAAGAGATACAAGAGAGATATCTTGACCCTTTTGCTATAAGAGGATGTAATGGGAAGTCTGCAGCCCAAAATTTGGCCCTCACTTGACCATGCTTGCCACCCTAATCTTGGACTTCTAGCCTCCAGAACTATAAAAATAAATAAGCCATCCACTCTGATATTTTATTATAGCTAAAATGGACTAATATGTTATATAACTTTTCTTTTTAGTTCTTTTCTCTAAGCCACGAGGAATAGCTATACCTAAGGAGCCTCCTCTGCATATAGACCAAATAGAGATCATAAGATGATGGACTTTGAGTCTGATACTGTTACTGGAGGATACTTTGGGTCTTGAGAAAATGTGAGTGTATTTTCCACAGAGGAGGGAACTGAATCATGGAGGATGGAGGGCAGACTGGTTGATTGCTACATCAATGGATCCCAATAAATCATACCTCCTGGTATTCATCCCCTTGTTATAGTCCTTTCCTATACTGACTCTGAGCTTGGTCAGATAATTCACTTTGTCCAGTGGGACACCAACAAATATAATGCAAGCAGAGGCTACATAAACATCTGTGTTTTGAGATTTTTCCCTCCTGAAAGGCTGTTATCACCATGTATAGAAGCCCAGTCTGGTGTTTTTGAAGATGAAAAAGCTCATGGAATGAGAGAGAGATCAACCCCTCCCAGGCATTTATTAAATCCTGTCCCTTATAAACCCACTAGGATTGCACAGAAGACCAGTAGAATTGCCCTACCAACCCACAGGATTGTGAGAAATAATAAATCATTGTTATTTTAAGGAAATAAATTTTAGAGTGGTTTGTTACACAATAATAGATAACCAAAAACAAGGATAATCTATCCTTTTTCTCTGGCTACTTTAAAGATTTCTTCTTATCTTTGACCCTCTGCAGTTTCATTATTATGTGTCTGGTTGTTGTATATTTTTATTTATCCAGTTTTATATTTATCCAACTTCTTGAATGTATGGATTTGTGCCTATAATAATTTCTGGAAAACCCTCAGCCATTATCTCTTTCAATATTGTCAATGCTTGATTCTTCCTTTGCTCTCCTTGCAGAACTCTGATTGAACGTAGGGTAGACCTTGTCACTCTATCCTGCAAGTCTCTTCTCTGAAGTTCTCTTTCATTTTTTTATATTTCTTTGTCTCTCTGGATTCTGGATAATTCTTCTGTCATTCAGCAGTAATCAGCTCTATTGAATTTGCTTTTTAATCCATCTTTCGAGTGCTTTATTTCACTTATTATATATTTTATTTCTAGAATAAATATTTGGGTTTTTTTAAATCTACCTATAATTCCATCTTCTTTTTTCTTTAAACATAATAAGCAAAGTTTTTATTCAAAAAATGAGTAATGATTCTAATATCTAAAGATTTTGCTGTCTACTTGTTTTCATTGTCCTTGAGAAATTATTAATGGGAATTTTTATTTGCACTTTTATTGTAATAAAACATACTCAACCTAATTTTTACCATTTTAATTATTCTTAAGTGCACAATTGAGTGGCATTAAAATCACTCATAATGTTGTGCAACCATCACCATTGTCTATACTCAAGATGTTTTCATCATTCTGAACATAAACTCATTAAACAACTCCCCATTTCCTTTCCCCAGACCCTGGAAAGCCCTATCCTATTTTTATGTTCCTTAAATTTGCCCATTCTGGCTACCT
Organism: Myotis brandtii; assembly: GCF_000412655.1. Taxonomy (NCBI): domain Eukaryota; kingdom Metazoa; phylum Chordata; class Mammalia; order Chiroptera; family Vespertilionidae; genus Myotis; species Myotis brandtii. Next base: position 1,911,449 of record NW_005365280.1, read on the forward strand.
CATATAGAGGGAATTATATATTTTTCCTTCTGTGTCTGAATTACTTAAAAAAGCATAATGTTCTCAAGGCCCTTCCATGTATTGTAAGAGTTTGTTGTTGTCAAATATGAAGACATATTTTCCTGAGCGAATCTATGTTTTCTTCTGCCTGGTACCTAGAAGCAAAATTAGCGTGGGGCCACTTTAAATTGGATTCACTATTTTAGTATCTTGAACTGTTACTGGAAAGGGGACATGGCCCTGGGTCTGCCCTAGGGCCAGCTAGTAGTGTGTGAGTTCTTCACTTCGTGCAGAAAAAGTTGACAACATGGGTCCAGATGAATTTTAGAGGATGTTTATTAAAGCTGGGGACAATGAAACAAGGAAGGGCTGGGGAAATGAGCCTGGGCTGGTCTGCTTCAGCTCACTAGGAAGTCAGAGAAAAGGGGGCCATGGGGACAGGCTCAGGGGGGTTGCCCTGGATGAACTGCCACTGCCCATTGCTGCCCTGGTTGCAAGCCCTGTGTGGTCCTTTAGAGTTTAGGAGATGCATGCCTGTGGGGAAAGAAGGGGGAAGGGTAGAGGCACAGACATGCACCTGGGAGAGAGAGTGGGTGCTGGGTCCTTTGTCTTGAGGCTTTTATTTCTCTCTTGCAGGCTGGAATCTTAGGGGAGGTCTCAGGGGGAGGGTTTCAACAGAATATTCATCAGTTTTCTAGGTGTGTTCTTTTAGGGTTGAGGTCTTTACTGATTGGTCTGTGTGGCATCTTTTTCATTGCAGATGGTTTGGGTGTCACCCACCTGGTTTTGGTGTTTTTCTGGGCCTGGGGCTGAAGTACAGCTGAAGCCCAGATGTTATTTCTAGGAGGTGACCTTCTCTATCTGCTGTAAATTGCTCTGTCATTTTGTTTAGGTACCGGTCTCAGTCTCCCTATTCCACTCCTCCTGGCTTACTGGCCTGGCTCAGAACCTCTCAGGTAATATGAATTTGAGTTTCATCTATTCAGAGGGGCCTGGAGGCCGGGTACAACTCAGAGGTGGCTGTGTCCCCTCCTGCTCTGCTCTTCTCCAACGTAACTTTCCTTGCTGTCCCCTGAGGTTGAGGAGGCAGGTTTACCTCTGGCTCTCCCTACCCCTATGTGTGGTACTTTGGGGAACCCATAATTGTTTGTTTTGTTTTGAAATTTATCTTTATTGTTGAATGTATTACAGATGTCTCCCTTTTCCTTCCCCATTGACCCCCTCCACCCAGCTCTGGTCCCCTCCCCAGGCCTTCCCTGCACTATTGTCTGTCCATGGGTTATGCACATATGCATATAAGTTCATTGTTTAATCTCTCCCCCACCCCTCCTCACCTTCCCTCTGAGATTCGTCAGTCTGTTGCATGCCTCAATGTCTCTGGATCTTTTTTGTTCATCAGCTTATTTTGTTCATTAGATTTTTACATATGAGTGAGATCATGTGATACTTGTCTTTCTCTGACTGGCTTATTTTGCTTAGCATAATACTCTCCAGGTCCCTCCGTGCTGTCTCAAAGGGGGTCCCATCTTTATGGAGGATGCATTAGTCTGCTAAGGCCACCATAAGAAAGTACCAGAATGGCAGAGCTTAAACAACAGGAATTTATTTTCTCAGTTCTGGAGGCTGGAAATCCAAACTCAAGGTGCCAGTAGGGTTGGTTTCCTCTGAGGCCTCTCTCTCTGGCTTGCCAAGGCTGCCTTCCTGCTGCCTTTTTATAAGATCTTTCCTCTGTGTCTACAGGCTGCTGGTGTCTCTGTGTGTCTTCATCTCTTTTTTTTAAAAGAGATTGGATTAAGCCACACCCTAAAAGTCTCATTTTAATTTAGTTATCTCTTTCAAGGACCTATCTTCAGATATAGTAATATTCTGAGTAACTGGGAGTTAGGGCTTCAACATATGAATTTTGAGGTGACAAAATTCAGCCCATAGCAGAGGAGAGGCTCCTAGACGACTCCCCCTTAGGGGGAACCCATCTTTGGTATCTGTCCCCTTCACATCAGGAAACTGTCAAAACCTAAGCCTGCATTCACCTGGCTCAGCAAATGCCTTCAGGGCACAAGAGGTTTAAATGATTGAGTTCCCATTAGTCCTCTTGGTTTCCATTTCCATTTAGATTTTAACCTGTTAATTTATTATTATCTTGTCAGCTTTTTCATGTTTTAATAACTTAGCTTGACATAGTATCAGTATCACAAATTATATTCTATTGAACTGTATATAGCAAATACAAGAGCACTTTGCCAATTCCATAAGTGAATTTTCCCATATGTGTTTTGTTTGAATTTTATTTTTCATCATACAAAGATGTAATTATTAAGTGTAGCAGAGCCTCCAGCACTGAGTACAGAGCCAGTTACAAAGTGGGATTTCATTAAATATTTGTTGACTAAATGATGTTCTGTATTATTATGTGGCCCAATATGTTGCTCTTTTCCATTGTGAAATGTCCTATTTATAGGCTCCAAAGTTTAAAAAGTTATTCCTATCATTTATACACTAAATGCAAAAGGTACTCTGAAGTAAAAAAAAATCAGTTAATGTTTTTAAAATATATGGTGGTACAAATATAGGTGAAATTAATACAGACCTTAACTTTATTTAGCCAATGTGACTACACGCCAGGCCCTGAAGGCACACCATGGCTGAAGACCCCCCCTGAGTGTGATCAGCACCTGAATTAGGTTTTCCTTCACTCCTGAAGTCAGTTCATCATATTGGGAGATGTGCCTGCGTACCACCAAGGGCCTACACCTATCTCCTTATTCAGAATTGTTTTCCCAAGCCACTTCCAAGGACCTGGACTTGAGAAACAACAACGCAGTCTTAGGACATAACTTGGCAAAGGAATTCACTTCTCAGAGTCCTCTCTCAGCCTTCCTTCCATGTCCATAATCCCTTTTACCCTTCCCAGTTGCAATGCCTGAAGAGCAAGGAGAACAGTAAATCTCCATCCTAGTGACATGACCAGTGCTCACAGCATGCGCTCCCTCCCTTCCAAAAACTCCAAGGAGCACGTCCCCATTTGGTGAGGTGTCCTATTTATACCAGTGACCTTCCCCACATGCAGAACTTGAACAGCTGCACAATATATATAACGGAATGGAAAGTAACATGACACACGTTTCAAAGAGAAAACTGGAAAGGGATAAGTATCCAATGTTCCTTCCAGCTTCGAACAGTTATGCTTCTTGAGTCTATATCATAAAAATAACAAAAGAGTCAGCGTGGGGTATGACAGAGGAGGCTGCTTTGGGCAAAATTGTTTTGACTTCCTAAAGAAAAAGCCTGAAATAAGGAAGGAAATGTTTAAAACAAACTAACAAAAATAGGTTATTGATAAAAACTCTTGAGCGATATAATTATTCACTTTCTGAATTTGAAACAGTACATTTTAAAAGGTACTAGTCATTCTACTTAATATATTTTAATATAATTATACATTTATTTTTTTGTACCTTTGAGACCCAGGATGATCTGTGTATGACTTTGTATCTCCAGGGCCTATTTAACACAGTGCCACACTTATAATAGTAACTTAATTTGTATTGTAATTAATAAACTGTGACAATCTGAAGAATCGAGATATATGTGTGTGCTTTGATACACACCTGTAATTATAAGGAATTGTTCCCATTCATGGAGTAACCACTGTATATATCACGATGCTCAAAGGACTGAGACCTTTGAGGGCATACCACTTATTGTCATAAGTAGAGTGAAGATACTGGGCTTTGTGTAAAATATTTTAAGTCATAATTTTAAAGTCAAATTCAATAAACTCTTTCCTCCATGAACAAAAGAGCCCCCCTGTCCATCTGTCCAGTTACACATGAAGCTCACCACTGGTCTACAGAGCTAGAAAACCAAGGTCAAAGGCAAAGACCTCTTCATTTGCCTGTGCCTATCTCCCCCCCTCTCCTTACTCACCCCACCTTCCCTATTATGTACCAACATCTACCTGGAAGCAAGTATGTGCTGCCTGCTCAGATTGCTACAAATGCTAGATGAGGCTCTGGAAGACACGGTCCTACACGTGCATTATCCTTGACTCTGAAACACACTCCCTCTTTCTAATATTGTAGCAGAAAAAGTGATGTTGTTTTGCCATTATTAAAGTGTCAGTGCTGCTTAGTACAAATATGTGAATATGTTCAAATAATTTTGAAATAGGTTTGTTTTTCTTTTAATTTAGGAGGAACATGGGGACTTATTTTTTTCTATCATGCCCAACCCAATTTTACCCACTAACCAATTTCTGGGATATAAAATTAATTCTTCTTTCTTCTTCTTCTTCTTTTTTTTCAGAGAAGGGATGTTTTGAATGGGAGATGGGAAAGTCATTTTACCAATATGAAATGAAATCTTGTTCTCAGAATTCAAATGGGCACCAAGGTGGAAATATGGGGAAGGAACACAGGTTTATTTGTCAGTAAAACTTGGGCTAGGGTTCTAGGTAGACTCTAAGTCCCCTTCTTCTCTAGAATTCCAAAATTCTGTGATTTGAATGAAGAAAGGTGGTAAGGGAGAAAGACAGGTGAGCAAAAAGTTTGGAGCTATCTCCAGAGATGATTGTCATGTCCCATCTTAACAACAGAGGTACAAGGCTGACCTGGTGGGACTAAGACCAAAGAAAAGTTATTTGTTGGGTGAGAAAGGCCCTGAAAGAATACACCTCATTACGGAAGTTAGGAGGAGGTGCAGAAGCAAGCAGAGACTGAAATATGACTGGTCAGACAATGCAAAGTGGATATCAATGCAAAGGATCAGTGAATCCCAAATGGCAGAGAACAGGGAATCAAAGAACTGTGAATTTTTATAGATCCAAGCAGAACAGGGGAAGGTGGCATGAGGAAAGTTGGCTGGGACCCAGATAGATTAAAAAAGATAGAAACTGCTTAGAATTGTGTTCAAGGTAGACTCCCAGGCCTCAGGAAAAGGAAAAGTCCAGTTTTCAAAAACAGACATAAGTAAAGCTGGGTAGAGGGTACATGATAGTCTATTGTGGTGGATTAATTATGGCTACAAATCTGATACTTCTTCTACCAAGAAATAGACCCTATAGCCTGTATCCTTGAATCTGGGAAGGCTTTTTTATTTACTTGACCTAGAGAATAGAAAGGAAAAGATGCTATGCTGGTTTCTTGGCTAGTCTCTTAGCAACTGGCAGCTTCCACTTCCTGTCTCTTGGTACACTCTTGGAAACCATCTGCCATGTTTTGAGGAAGCCCAAGCAGTCCTATAAGGAGACATACGTGTAGAGGAAAAAGGTCCCCAGCTGACAATCCCAGCTTATTTTCACCCAACAGCCCGCACTAACTTGATAGCCATATGAGTGAGCCATCGTGGAAACGAATGAGCCATCTTAGAATTGGGGCCTCCAGCCCCAATTAAGCCGCCCCCAGCTGATGACAGATGGAGCAGTGACTAGCTGTCCCAACTGAATTACAGCCCAACCCAAATTACAGATTTATAAGCATAATGCATAATTGTTGCTCTTTTAAACATCTGAATTTGGGGGTGATTTGTTATGCAGCAACAGAGGACCAGAATATTTATTATATTACCACCTCTATTTTTATGTGTGTATGAAAATTTCTATATTAAAAATGTTTTAAATGGGTGGAAGGACATAGCAGAATGGTGTGACTTGGTATTTGAGACTTAGCAGGGCAGTGTTCCTCAAGGAGTGTTTTGGGAACCATCTGTATCAGCATTCCGCTGGGGTGCTTATAAAATGGATCCAGCCTCAGACCCAAGGAATCAGGAATTCTCAGAAAAGAAAAGGAATATGCATTTTTTCACAGGCACTGCCAGGGAGTTCTGATTTCTCTTAACGTCGGAGAAACACTGGGTTAGAACAGTGGTTCTCAACCTTGGCTTCACATAGTAATCAGCTACACTGCACACAATTCTGGTGCCTGAGTCCCACTCTCCCCCACCCAGAGTTACTGACTTAATCTGAGGTGCACCCTGGCACTGGGATTTGTGAAAGCTCTCCAGATAATCCCAGTATGCAGCCAGGGTTGAAAACTAGTGAGCAAAAGGGTTTGGATTTGAGAATTTACCACATTTGAGCTGCAAAGGAGTCAGCTGGTACAAGATATGTGGGGAAGAGGGCTACAGAGACTGGGAGGCAAGCAAAATCTGCTGAAGAAGGCCATCTATGACAATGTGTAATTCAAAAGAGCAATGGCAATTCTTTGTGAGACTTATTTCTTTCTATCATGCCCAACCCAAAGGTGACAAAGACTAAATTCACCAATATGGGTTGGGAACTGGGAGAATATCAAAGCAAAACTCTCCTTTAATAATTTTAAAATACTGGGAAATGAAGGTTCCAAAGCATAAACTAAAGTTTTTCTTCATGATTGAGTAAAAAATAGATGTTTTTCTACTGAGAAAAAAAAATCTGATTATAATTTCCTTTCCAAAGTTATGTCTACCTCCATTTTAAAGCTTTTATTTCTCTTTTGGTATTTCAAAGGAGCTGCTGAGAATGACATCTGAGCCTCTGAATTTTAGTGGCAAGGTGGGTTATTAAAGAAATGGGACTGTGGGAGAGTTGGTAAGTACCGGGATCATGCAAAATCTTCAATGTATTGCAAAGTAGGCAAAGGTGCAAATTATTAATGCATGAGTATTCATGCTTTTCCCTTTCCCCACAAAGATAATTTAGTATTTTCCACTTAATTTGTATTGGTTGTTTATTGAGAGAGTTTTACTCTGGACCATCTTTGAGGTCTGAGAGAATTAGATGTGACAATACTTATGTGTTGCTGTGGATTATGAAAGGAATCTGTTTAGATATTCTCTGAGAACCAAAAAGAGGATGGAGTTGCTTTATAAGTACTTCCACTTGCTCCTTGAACACATCATCCCTGTGGGACTGGTCCCAGATATGTAAGTATGGCATAATTATGAACCTAGATTAGGAAGCTGTGGTGCTACCCTAGGGACTTTCTGCTCTCTTTTGAAATTAGATGAAAAATTCCTGGGCCAACATTCCATCTTCTCAGTATTTATATACACTTCTGTTAATCAACTGCCAAGAGTTATTTTATATATATATATATGACTAGTTGATTTTTCAGCACCATGAGAGGAAAACAAAACTAGTGTTCTTATTACTCTATTGCAGATGGAATCTCAAATCAAAAATATTTTGTTTATAGTTATATGAGAGAAGCAAGGGAAGATTTCTTCCTGGCCAGTAATAACCCAGACTACTAGCTATCTTGTATAAGCCCCATCTTTCGTGAGGAAGAACTACTTTTCATTTGCTTCAAAATAACCAGACAAGTGTGTTAGTGGGAAATGGTGCTAAATAGAGCCCTTGGAGACAGAGATGACTCACATCCCTCAAATATTGATGGGTCCTCTTCATTTCACAACTCCTTGCAGTTGGGTTGGAAGCTGCATGACTCAATCTAGACAATGAAGTTCAAGTAGAAGTGATGCTTGTCTCTTTCAAGCCTGTGCATTTCTAAGCCAATACCTTTCCTCTATTCCTCTGCTCCTCTTTTTATAGTAACCTGGCAGTTATATGATTCAGATGGCATACCTACAACTCAGAAGCAACCCAGATGCGGAAGTCACTGCTTGGTGAATGCTGCTAAGGGCTGCCTGCACCAGGTTGTGGCACGAGCAAATACATTTTTGTTAAGGTAAGCCACTGAAGATCAGAGATTTATCTGATATAGAAGCACAACCTAGATTTACCCTGACTAACGTGGTCCCTGGAGGAAATGAGGAAGAGAGTTTGCTGTCTTTTTTTACTGGAAAACTGTGCAGAGAGAGGAAAGACTATTGCTACTACTTTAGCAATCAACTCATGAAGGCTACCTGTCTATATGGTGCCAGCTGCAAAGACAAATGAGATATAAATGCGAGGGAAGATAATTTTGTATCAATTTGCCCAGATTCTGAGGTCTCCCCTGATCTGCTGATGAATGCCTTTTATGACCAACTTTTCAATAAACCTTATTATCTTTACCTGGGGTCGAGCCTAGGCAGAATTTCAGGCCAACTTTGAGAAAGAGGTGGCAATACCTTGGATGAAGCCACTAGTCTTAATCTGCTTAATGATTTCAACACTGCTTTTTCACTTGTTCAATTCATTACAGTCATTAAAGACTTTCCAAAGCACTAGGAATTCCCCAAGGATCTTTTGCTCAAGGCCAGCTGATTTAAAGAAAACCTGGCTTCTTGGCTCTAGGTTCTCAGAACTTCAAAATAGTTCTATAGGCTCTAGCATTTAGACAAAATAGCATTTCTTTTTATCTACACTAATAAAAGAGAAAGATGCAAATTGACCATACCTTTGTGACACCCACCAGCCAATCAGGAGTAAGTATGCAAATCAATCCAATGAAGATGGAGGGCTAATTTGCATATGCAGGCATCGAGCGGCTTGGGGCAGGGCGGGAGACACAGGCGTTTGCACCGCCACAGCCACTCTGGGCCTCTGGGCAGTGTGGGAAGGCAGAAAGGCGGCTCCGGGCCAGAGCAAAGGTGGAAAGGAGGCTCCAGCAGGAGCGAAGGTGGTGCCGGCAGCCAGGGGAAGGAAGGCCCATTCTTTTTTTTTTTTAATTTTATTTTATTGTTTAAAGTATTACAGATAGTAGTACATATGTCTCCTTTTTTCCCCCCCTAGGAAGGCCCATTCTTGCACGAATCTTCGTGCATCGGGCCTCTAGTTTTTACATAAATAAAAACCAGTGGCAAATTAAAACAAGGTGGGACTTCCAAATCAACCCTTTCTTTCTTACTTAAAACTAAGAACTTTTCTTAAAGACCCAATGAGATAGCCCTGCTGAAGTGGCTCATTTGGTTGAGCATCATCCTGTGTACCAAATGGTTGCCAAGTGGATCTGTTTCTCTCTCTCTCTCTCTCTCTCTCTCTCTCTCTCTCTCTCTCTCTCACTCTCCATGTCCTCAGGTGAGGATTAAAAAACAAACAAACCCATGAGATAATATTTTTGAAGCCCCAGTTGGATAATGTACTTGAAATGCTGTATGAACCATTTGTTTTTGCTATTATCCACAGAAACGCTCTCTTACTTGGTCTTAGGAAATGGAGAATACTCTTCTTATTTTTAAAAGACCATTTCATCCCAGAAACAATTTAGAATTATTGTCATGCAGCCAGCTGCCTCATAGGTGCCTTTGTCTTTATCTGATAAAGCTGGGAATGCCCCCTCACAGCCTATCTCTGTTTCAATAGAGCGCAATCTGGTAATTATGTGAGTTTTATTTTTTTAAACACCGAAACCCAGCATTTAGCCCGTGGGTTTCTTTATTACCATCTAAGGAGTCCTGGCTGACTGGAGCCATTTTTCCCTCTGACAGACCTTTAAATGATTCTTCATGCTTTTGTCACATAATTAAAATTAGATTACTTCAACTCCCTGCTGGCCGGCCTGAGTGGGGGCCTTGTAAAGCCTCCAGCTGGCCCAAGGGCCTTTGAAAAGAGGAATATGGTCCAAACACACTCAGCCACAACCTCACCCCACCCCCAGCCTGCAAGCCATTGTGCTCCTTGCCAGTTAGACAAGATTTACCCCGAGTTTATCAATAGCTGCTTATCTTCCAAGTGCTAGATTTTCTATTCTGAAGACTCGGAGTCAGAGGTTGGTATGTTTGTTTCTAAGGAGCTGAAGCTGTGCTGGTCCCCATTTTCAGCACCCAGGGAACTCACCTCCAAGTGCTTTGCCTGGTGGCTCAGCTAAAACGGAGCCAAGCAGGAGAATCAAGCAGCTGAGCTCACGCATCGTCATGCCTGTTTGCTTCCAGATACTTGTTTGGTTTCTCAGCCAAGGCTGAATTCAAAATCCCTTCTCTCTTCCGTGGGCCTTCCCCTTTAACGCCCCCTGCCCCCCCCCCCCCCCACACACACACACACACACACACACACACACACACACACACTCTGCCATCAGACACTCCCTGGCTGCGTCCCTGCCAGCCTCAATGAGGTTTCCACACTGAGCAACCTGAGTGTGCTCATCACTGTAGATAACACCAAACAACTCTTCCCAAAACACCCACTCACACTGAATATTTGACATCGGCCTCTTCTCTCTCCTCAATTTCCCCAAAACAAATATAGAAGCAGGACAAATCGAGTCCAGCGTTAATATCCATCAAGGAATCTCAGCTTTCTTGGCTAAATGAACAGTTCTTGTTGGTCACAGTTGGCGCTCTCTCTAGCCAAACACCTGCTTCATAACCATTCCCTAGATCATTTCATCAGCCCATCTCTCTGCCTGTCACCTGTCCTCTTTCTATTATATACTGTGGCAGCCAATGAATTAGAGCAGATGTGGGCCAGACTCCTGACCTTGAGTAGGGTCTTAACCTCTCTGAATTTTATTTTCTTACCATAAAATTAGAGCTAATATCCACCTCAAATGGCTGATGGGAAGATTAGGAATAATATATAATGCCTGTCCTATAGTAAATTCTTCAACCTGGCTTCTCAAAGCAGAGAAATTGCACTCATGTCTAGTTCTTAAACACCGCCTCCCCTCTTCCAGTAAAAGGTAGTTAACTTCCCTTGTCTTTTTATTACTGATATGGGACTTTTGGACTGGAAAATGCGGTGTTCCCCTGGGCAGGATGGCTTCCCAGATTCTTTGTCCGTCAGAGTCGAAGAATGACTCCATGGATGGAAGATGGTATAGCAAAGGTGGAAATTTATTGAAGAACAAGGACAGACTCCCACGTGGGGAGGGAGAAAGAGTCCCACCCGAGTTTCTTTTTTCCCGGTTTTTAAAGGCTGCAGTGTTTGTGCCTCAATCTCCCCTTTGATTGGCCACTATTCCCCTTTGATTTGGTCACTATAGCAACTCCTGAGCTCCTTCTTTATTTTGTAAATATAAACCTTTGGCTACTCTCAGTTCCCTTATCTTATGGAAATGTAACTTCTGCCTCCCCCAATTCCCTTGTCTTGCAGTAATGTAACCTTTGGAGCTCTGTAGCCCTGTGTTTCTTTCCATGGACCCCCTTAAATTTAAAAATTCCCTAAACCTGCCTTTTTCACCCCTAAAAATTCCTATTTCATTACTGTAGTCTTGACTGCTTCACAATAGGGAGGATCTCTTTTAATGCCCTCAAAAAGATAGACATCACAGTATTTTCTGCCAGAAAGCCTCCCCAGCTCTTGTGTGTGCACGAGGGTGTGTGTAATGCATGCCTGTGTTTGTGCACCTAACATTCACTGAGTAACGTGCCAGTGTTATGATCGCTATGCATGGGTCCTCTTACATGAGGCAGCTTCTGTTATATCCCCACTTTACAGGGGAGGGAACCAAGGCTCGAGGGTCCTAGGTTGTCTGAAGCCACAGAGTTTGCAACTGGCAAAGCTGAAATTTGAGCCCAAGCAGTCTGGTTCTGGAGCCCGCACTCTATGGCCTGTTTCTCAGGGATGCAGGAAGGTCAGTGCTGAAATAAGGACTTACAGAATTTTTCAGACAAAGAGAATGCAAAAGTCACTGCAGACCTTTTGATAGCCTTTATTGTCCTATTCCCACAACCCCACTCTAATGTTTGGATCCTCTGAACCAGGGGTTCTCAATCAGGAGCTGAGTTGCATTTGGCCATGTCTGGAGATTTTTTGATTGTCACACTGAAAGAGTTAGGTTGGGCTGGGTACTGCTGGTTATGTGGGCAGAGGCCAGGGATGCTACGAAACATCCTGCAATGCACAGGACAGCCGTCCCTCTCTGCCCAACAAAGAATTATCAAGGTAGTGTTAACACTGCAGAGGTTGAGAACACCTTCTCTGTACCTATAGACTATCTTTGTTTCCGATCCCCCTACCACCACCAGGAGGAAGGGGATAAGAAACTCATGTGCTTGTTTTTCCTATGCTACCATCTTGCACAAAGCTTTAAGTTCAGGGCCAAAGCAACTCAACCTATACAATGTCATCTATTGGAGGTTAGGATCATTCAAAAGCAATAAACGTCGACATTTTCATTGTTGTTGTTAATTCTCACCCAAGGATATTTTTCCATTGATTTTTACAGAAAGTGGAAAGAAGGGGGAGAGACAGAAACATATCCGGACACACCCTGACCCAGGGCCAGGGATTGAGCCTGCAAACAGGTACTTGCCCTTGACCAAAATCGAACCAGGGACCCTTCAGTCTGAGAGCTGACACTCTATCCACTGAGCAAAACAGACTAGGGCAATAAATGTTGACATTTTATTCAAAACATTTAGAGAAAAGTACTAAAATGTTTAAAAATTAGAAAAGTAATAGTGAGACTATATAGCATTGAATTTATACCTAACTACAATCTAAAACATTTCAGAATCTAATAGTATGCCCCTTGACACTGTGAGTAGTGTCAAGGGGCAAACTATTAAATACAAGTAAAACTTTGTACTAGCTGCTTAGAAAAGACTGCTCATTGTATTTTGATATAAATTACGAGGTTTTGTGGCACCGGCAGGAAGATTGCAGGGTTTAAAAGAGCAGAAGATTGGGTGAAAGTAAGTGAAGGATCTACAGAATCTTTCTGTGTTACTTCTTACAAGTGCATCTGCAATGATCTAAAAAAAAAAAAAAAAAAAAAAAAAGTTTAGGCCCAGCCGATGTGGCTCAGTGCTTGAGGGTGGGCCCAGAAACTAAGAGGTCAAAGTTCACCGGTTTGGCTCAGTGAATAGTGTCAGCCAGTGGACTGAAGGGTCTCAGGTTCAATTCCGATCAAGGGCACATACCTCGGTTGCAGGCTCTATCCCAGCTGGGGTCAGAGTGTTTGGGAGGCAACCAATCAATGTGTCTCTTTCACACTGATGTTTCTCTCTCTCTCTGTCTCTCCCCCTCCCTTCCACTCTCTAAAAAAATCAATGGAATCTCAGAGGGAAGGCAGGAGAGAGTGGGTGTGTGGGAAAAGATCAACCAAAGAACTTGTATGCATATATGCATAACGTGTGGACACAGACAATAGGGTGGCAAAGGCCTGGGGCAGGGGGTAGGGATGGGCTAGAAGGGGTCAATGGGGGTAGAAGGGGAACATATGTAATACTTTCAACAATAAAGATTTTTTTTTTTAAATCAATGGAAAAATATCCTCAGGTGAGGATTAACAAAAAACAAAAAGAAGAGGTCAAGGTTCAATACCAATGGGGGAAGGGGATTATTTGCCCAGGTTGTGGGCTAGATCCCCAATAGTGGTCATGCAGGAAGCAGCCGATTGATGTTTCTCTTTCATCGATGTTTCTATCTCTCTATCCCTCTCCCTTCCTCTCTCTATAATCAATAAAAAAATATATATTTTTAAATGTTTAATTTTAAAAATGGAAGGAAGGGTGAGGGAATGGAAAGGAAAGAAAAAAAAGAAAGAAACGAGAAAACATGTAGGAAATTTGACTTTTGTTTTTTTAAATTAATTTCTATATATAGCAAATCACTACCAGTTACATTTATATTTAATACATATTTCCAAAAGTTACACTGTGTGCTAAGTTCTCAGGAGAAATATGGACATTCTAACTACTGGCCACATCCCTTAGGCCAGTGATGGCGAACCTTTTGAGCTCGGCGTGTCAGCATTTTGAAAAACCCTAACTTAACTCTGGTGCCATGTCACATATAGAAATTTTTTGATATTTGCAACCATAGTAAAACAAAGACTTATATTTTTGATATTTATTTTATATATTTAAATGCCATTTAACAAAGAAAAATCAACCAAAAAAATGAGTTTGCGTGTCGCCTCTGACACACTTGTCATAGGTTCACCATCACTGCCTTAGGCTCAGCAGGGCACCTGGGCACAGGGCTTAGGCCTAACAACAATTTCTTAATGTTAATTTTTTTAAAGTCAGAAGAAAAAATTGAATACAATAATATTGAATACAATAAAATTGAATACAATAATATTATTATCATTGTTGCAGAAGACCAAAGAAATACCAAGCACACTTCCTAGAGAAAGGGAGGGACCCCGTTTATTAACACTAGTGGACTCTGGGAATAATTTCCAAATCAGAGTGAAGTAACATGCAGAGGGCTTCACTTTTTATAACATTCTGGGGTCTTTGTCTTGCAGATATGGTTCTGACCCCTTTCATGGGCTTATATGGTTGGGGGTCCCCAGGTCATATCCAATGATCTGTCCTGGGGCCAGCAATAACGACCTCCCCAGGGAAGTGCATTGTTCACAGTTTTTATGGCCTGACAAGCCTTGCAAGACCTGTTTCCTCCTCATCATTATGTTTGAATATGAATAATAACAGTCACCCAATGACTATAATAATAAATTCAGCCTAGATTGTATTAATCTTTTTAGCAACATAGTCATCAGATGTTAGTTTTATTTTTTTAATGGAGGAAATAGTCCACAGGGGGTTTAGCATTAAGCTGGCACTAAAGGGGCAAGAACTGCAGTGGCACCTCCTATTTGCCCAGCATTGCCAAAAATGAACTGCTCTAATCCATAAGATGTTTAGATAACTAAGCTTACCTTTTAAAGTTGCAATAGTTATTTTTATTTGAACCATTTTATGAGGAAGAAAATCTAAGACTTTGCTACTTTCTTAAACAGAACATCATTTGAGTTTTTGTTGAGGGACGATGTGGACATTTATGATGCAGCCACTTGGCAGTTTCTGCATCTCTCTTGTAGCCTCTTGGTCTCTCCATTGCACCCCCTGCCACTGTGTGTGTGCCTTTTACTAAGTCCCTACTTCTGATTTGCTCCTTATGGTCTGTTCTTTATGTGAAACTAGAGGCCTGGTGCACGACATTCGTGCACTCAGGGGAGGGGGGGTCCCTCAGCTGGGCCTGTGCCCTCTTGCAGTCCAGGAGCCCTCAGGGGATGTCCGGCTGATGGCTTAGGCCCGCTCCCCACCTAAGCCAACAGTCAGACATCTTAGTGCTACTGTGAAGGCAGAAGAGACTCCCACCACTGCCACTGCACTCATCAGCCGTGAGTCCAGCTTGTGGCTGAGTGGCACTCACCTTGTGGGAGCACACTGACCACCAGGGGGCAGCTCCTGTGTTGAGCATCTTCCCCCTGGTGGTCAGTGCATGTCATAGTGATCGGTCATTCTGCCATTCGGTCGATTTGCATATTAGCCTTTTATTATATAGGATAACCTAAGCTGGCTAAGATCATGAGGGG
The DNA here is from genome assembly GCF_000412655.1 of Myotis brandtii. Taxonomy (NCBI): domain Eukaryota; kingdom Metazoa; phylum Chordata; class Mammalia; order Chiroptera; family Vespertilionidae; genus Myotis; species Myotis brandtii. The sequence goes on from NW_005365280.1 coordinate 1,926,583, forward strand.
AGTCAATGAGCCCTGAATAACGACACGGGGACTCTCTGGAAGGTCATACTCCTCAGATCCTATCTGACAATGTCAGTGACTGAGAGGGCTTCCACCCATACTGTTACTGTAGGTTTCTCATAATCTAGTTGAGGAAACAAAGCAAACATGCAAAACAATTAGAGAATCATACAGGATCTACTAGAATCAAGCACTACTTCAAAGATCAGGAAGGGAGTACAGTGATTAATCAACCTCCACTGGCAGACAAAAGGACATCGACTATAGATCTCAGCTCTACCACTCACTTGTGGTATGACTTTGAGTAAACTACATAGCCACTGGTGCCTCAGTTTTCTCATCTGTAAAATGGGGGTGATAATACTATGTACTTCAACTATTTTTATGAGAACTAAATGGCTGCATGTTTGTGAAGTTCTTTGATTAGGGCTTTGCAGACATAATAGATGCTTCTAAGTTTTGTTCTGTGTTATCTGAGATTGTCAGATAACATAGAACATAGAGGGAAAGGAAGGCTGGGATGAAAAGCGAGCCACTCAGCCAAGTCAGAATTATATCCCTGCATCCCACATTGCTGAGCAGATGTGCTCGTCCACCCTGGCCTGCTCATTGCATCTGCTGTTCCTCCGAGTATCGGGTCAGGCCAGGTCCTTTTCTCAGAGCTCTCTGAGAAGTAAAACTCATCTCCCTCTGAAAGGCCAGGTATCCTTATGTTCCCTCATCAGATATCCCTTTGACTTGAGTCTCCAGAGGCAAACCAAAAAGACTTTTATAGACAATTTTCTCTGTCTTTGTACTATGACTGCTCTTGGCAAATATATGTATGAACCTCTATATGCAAGGATGTATTTTCTACTTTATTCCAGAAATGATTCAAAGCCTCTGGAGAAAGTTTTGGAAATGGTGCTGACCATCTGCAAAGCCTGCACTAGTGCCTATGCCTACAGAACCAGCTCTGTGACTCCCATGTGGCTCTATTTAGCGCCAGTCCAGTGAACCCAGATGAGTTTAGCAGGTGCCCACTGCAGTGTTAGCCATTAGCAGGTACCACAAAACCTCAGGACTTGTTTCCCTGTGCTCTGGTTTCTCTTATTGGCACCATGACCTGGCAAGGATGAGTAGGTGGACATGTTACAGAAGCCCAAGGACACTTTCTGAGTGGGCAAGGTGGCAGAGACTGGTTGGGTGGCAGGGCCACAGTGGAACTCAGCAAATTCAGCCACAGACCACTGAGAGATGTGGATGGAACCACAAGGAGTGGTCCACTGTCACTCACCACCTTGCTGTGGCCATTTTAAAACATCGCATCCACATTTATCTCAAAATTAAACGCCAGGAGCAGGTGATAAAGTGTATTCAGAAGCCCAGTTTCATTCAGGAATATTTTTCCTGGTGTGTAGGTGTAGGGAGCATCTGTAACGCCTATATCACTCTCTCTCAGCACTTCCTCTTGCTTTGCCTATTGCTGAGGCAGCCAGGTTTCCTCCTGTGGATCCTGACACACTAGCCTCGGGAAGGTGGCCTTTATCTTGCTGACTGCCTGGGCCTTCCCACCTATAGGTCTGAGGGAGACCACCCAACTACTCTGCCACTTATATCAGTACAGGCCTGGGACAGGAGGGAGTCAACACCTTTAGAACAATCCTTGAACAAGAGAACTAGAGCCAAAGACTAAATACCTCCTGTTCCTTCTCCTGTAGATAATCCCAAAGAACATTCTAGAACAGGGGTGGGCAAACTTTTTGACTCGAGGGCCACAATGGGTTCTTAAACTGGACCGGAGGGCCGGAACAAAAGCATGGATGGAGTGTTTGTGTGAACTAATATAAATTCAAAGTAAACATCATTACATAAAAGGGTACGGTCTTTTTTTTTTTAGTTTTATTCATTTCAAATGGGCCAGATCCGGCCCACGGGCCGTAGTTTGTCGACGGCTGTTCTAGAAGGTTTCTCAGAGGGTCCGCAGTGAACTAGTTACCCAATTGATAGCAAGAGTACCAGCTCAATTATGTTTTCTTGAATTGGCTTCCCTTCTTTCCCTCTTTCCCTCTCCCCAGTCCGCCCCTCTCCACTCCTGTTTCTTGGGCTCAATTCCCTAAGTATACCAGCTGCATGCAGGGCTACCTAGTCTCAGGTCATGGGTTTCCAGGCAAACCCAGTAGGGATGACTGGGAAAGCATGGTGTGACTTTCATGGCCCTTAGCTAGGCCTAGTACTAATGTTACAGAGGCCCTAAAAGAGGGAAACTGATTTCAACACACTGTACATATGCTAATATATGCTGGTTGCTAACAGCATCAATAATAAAGGAGTGTCCAAAAATTGCAGGCTTGCAAAATTCAAGTGAACTGACAAAAGGAGAACACTTAAAATTGTTCCAAAATGGGTAAGAGGACAATTACTATGATTAGGGAAGAGGAAATGTAACATATCCCTTTTATTATTGAGTTTAATGAAGTTTCTTCTTCTAAACTAAAATGTTATTAAAATGGGTGGTGACCTTAAGAAGGAGTCCTCAGTTTAATTCCCATAATTTTTTGTAGTAGAAAACTGCCTCCATTTCATAGGAACTCACTTGCTAACATTTGTACAAGTGTGTGTGTAGGAATAGCTTGAGACCCACAAGAAACCAGCCTTGTTCTGGTCATATCATGTCCTCATTTTATGTCATCAGATAAAATAACTATCACAGCTAAAAGGAATATTATGAAAATATATAGTAAAAGCAGATAGTCCTAGTTTTAAGCAATGTATTTGAGTTCCAATTCTTGTTTAGTTTTTTAAATCTTTATTGTTGAAAGTATTAAATATGCCCGCTTTCTCCCCCTCCCAATGGCTTCTCTTAGCCCCCTCCTCCCAATCCACCCCAGGTCTTCGCCACTCTATTCTTTGTGTCCATGGGTTATGCATTTCTCTATATATAAAAGTCTAAGCAACCAAACAGCCAAGTGACCAAATGACCTGTTGACTGGTCGCTATGATGTGCACTGACCACCAGGGGGCAGAAGCTCAATGGCTGCCCCCTGGTGGTCGGTGCACTCCCACAGGAGGAGCTCTGCTCAGCCACAAGCCAGGCTGATGGCTGCCAGCACAGAGGTGGTAGAGGGAGCCTCTCCTGCCTCCTCAGCTGCACTAAGGATGTCCAACTGCAGCTTAGGCCTGCTCCCCGCTGGCAAGTGGACATCCCCCGAGGGCTCCTGGGCTGCCAGAGGGATGTCTGACTGCCAGCTTAGGCCCGATCCCCCAGGGAGTGGGCCTAAGCCAGCAGGTGGACATCCTCCGAGGGGTCCCAGACTGTGAGAGGGCACAGGCCGGGCTGAGGGACCCCGCCTGAGTGCACAAATTTTTGTGCACTTGGCTTCTAGTTTGATTATAAGTGACATTTGAAATAAACAGGAAAAAGTGAATTATTCAATAAATGGTATTAGAACAAGGAGGTGGTCACCTGGAAATTTTAAAAATAAATTCACATCATATTTCTTCAACTAAAATAAATTCCAGATTGAAACATATTTAAATGTAAACAATAAAACCATAAAGTATGCATAAAGAAAATGAAAAATTTTAAAATAATTATGGAGTGGGCAAGAGTTTTGTATTGACTCAGAACACAGAAACTATAAAAAAAATATATAAATTTTACTATTTAAAAACAAAAATTTTGAACAACAAAGGAAAAACATGAGAAATTGAAGACAACTGATAAACAGAAAAATACAATTTATATAACAGATATTGAGATAATTTCCTTAATATATAAAGACTTTAAAATGACTCTTGCCCTGGCTGCATGGCTCAGTTGGTTGGAGTATCACCTTGTACACCAAAAAAATGTTGCAGTCAGGGCACATACCTAACTTATGGGTTTGATCCCTGTTCGAGGTGTGTACAGGAAGCAACCAACCCATGTTTCTCTCTCATATGGATGTCTCTCTCTCTCTCTCTCTCTCTCTCTTTCTCTCCCCCACCCCCCTTCCTCTCTAAAGTCAGTAGAAGCCTATCCTTGGGTAAGGATTTTTTAAAAAAGGATTCTTAAACACATAAAAAGATACCCAACCTCACTTAACTGAAGCAAATACAAAATAAAACCATAAGAAGACAATGAGATTGACAGCTATTTGTGAAAAGGCTGCAGGACTTCTCAAACCTTACATGCTTGCAAACCACCTGGAGATATTAACACGCAGATTGTGATTGAGAAGGTCTGGGATGGTGCCTGAGAATCTGCATTGACGACAAGCTCTAGTGATATCTATGCTGCTGGCCTACTGACAACACTTCATGCAGCATACGTTATTGGTGGGCATGCAAATTTATATTACCTGTCTGCAGGGCAATTTGGTAATATCTTTCAATATAAAAAGGGCACATTCTGGTTGTTACCAATTCCATATTAGTAATTATCCTACAACATATATGCAAAAGTACATGCAAAGAAGGAAATTTACTGCAGAATCATTAGTACTAGCAAAAAAATAGAGTCAATATGAATATCCTTCAATAGGGGACTATTTATATACTAGGGGCCCAGTGCACGAATTCGTGCACTTTGAAAGAACCGTGGGCTGTGAGGCTGCGGTAGGTACAGGGGTGGGTCTTGGCCCATCTTCTGCGCCCCAGACCAGTCCCTCCCTCCACAGTCCCCAGTCCCCTGTCCCCTGTCTGCAGGCAGCCCTGCTCCCACCGCCGTTGCTCCCATGTGATGATGGCGCTGGCCCTGCTTGCACCCACTGACGGCACTGAGCAATTGGGACCAGTGCTGGGTGCTGACAGCGGGTGTGAGCAGGGCTGGAGCTGGCAATGGGTGCGAGCGGGGCCAGCACTGGCATCAGGTGTGAGTGCCGGGTGGGACCGTGGAGCACAGGAGCAAAGAATTTTCAGTAAACACCAGAAGCTCACCCCAATGACCGACCAGTGCCCCACCTTGGTCTGACACCACTACTCACCTGCTTCACCATCCTGCCACGGCTGACGCCCACCATGTTAGTGCACCTCATAGCAACCGGTCAGTTTTTTGTTTGTTCCAGTTGTTCCGCCATTCAGTCTATTTGCATATTAGCCTTTTATTATATAGGATACATATATTATCCATATAATTGAATATGCAAATGAAAGGAAGAATAAGGCTGATACTGATGTGGAGAAATCTCCAAGATACTTTGATTTTATAAAGCTTCAGGAAAGAAAAGACACATACATGTGTGCCTGTGTGTGGATAATTGCTTTATTGAAGAGGCTGAAAACATGACGGGTTTTATCTCTCCCTATACATGTTCAAACCTGCTCTGGGTTCAGGTCCTATCTAAGACAGTTTCATAACTTTTCCAAACACGTTTGGAAAACATGTATGTGAAAACATGTATGTGCACATAGAACAGTAAAGCACTACTTGCTTCCAATGTAACTCTGTTTCTTTCTGCTCTATCACTGAAGGCAGATGGCCACAGCTCCTTGCCTTTGGATTGCTCAAACATGAATCTTCAGGCATCATCCTTGATTTTCCCTCAAACTCTAGAAAACACACTATAAGCCAGGGGTGGGCAACCTTTTTGTGAGTGCGTGCCAAAACCAGCAAAATCTCTGACTCAAAATTCTTCTGCGTGCCAACCCTAATTTTTTGAGAACATGTTACGCCTACTTGATATCTCTTAAGGTGTACGTATGTGAAGAACCTTGAAGAAATAATAAAATTCATTTGAGTGACAAAAACACAGTATATGATGATGAAAAAGACATTTACTTTTTAATGTAAACATGTACACTGATAGTCCAACAGAAAACTTTATGACTCGGTTTGATATTATCAGTGGGACTTTTGCTGCTGCATCACTGATGACAGAGATTTTACATCAGGTTTATATTTTGTGACCTTCAGAAATATGCACGAGCTACTACTTTCATCCGTCAGGCTACTCCTATTATGAGACTTAACAAAATTCATGACTGAGAACAAAGATTCACAAGCGTATGTGGATGAAACCAAAACACTGGTTGGATCTAGGAAGGCAGGGAGAGTTAAGGCAGAGGCATAGAAATTGCTCTTCCCCTCTCTTGTCAATCCATGTCTATGGTCTTTAAGATAACTTGGTATGTAAAATTATTTATTTATCTAAGATGCACCTACACTGAATTTATCTGAAAAATAAAAAAGTTGATATTAAGAAAAAATTGTAAATGGAAGATTATAAAAGAGGGTTTCGCGTGCCAGCAAAAGTTACTGGCGTGCCATGTTTGGCATGCGTGCCAGGGGTTGCCCACCCCTGCTATAAGCTCTCCAATTACATTCTTTGAAGGCCCTCAGGTTTAAGAAGTGGTAAGTCACTATTCCTGGAGTGTCTGCTCCTTACTTCATTGAAAGAAATGTAACTATAGGATAGGTCCTTTCTATGTAGACCCTAATATCAGAGGCCACAAACTGGTAGCCTCATCCATACCTGGCAACAGAGAAGTTTGTTTTGTTTTTAAATTTTTCCAGCTTTATTGAGATATAAATGACATACAACATTATGTAAATGTGTTGATTTGACACATTTACAAGTTGCAAAATGATTACCACCATAGTGTTACCTACCACATCCTTCCTATCACATAGCCCCCCTTCTTTTTTTTGTGGTGAGAACTTTTAAGAACTACTTTCTTAGCAACATTCATGCATATGATACAATATTATTAGCTATAGTCATCATACTGTACATTAGATCCCCAAACTTGTTAATCTTATAATGGAAGTTTATACCCTTTAACCGATATCCCCCATCTCCCTCACCCTCACCCTCCATCTTCTGACAACTACCAGACTCTCCTTCTTGTTTCTGAGTTTATCTTTTTTAGATTCCACAAGAGATATTTTGTTTGACTCTCAGAGCATTGGTCAGCATTCCCAAGTTAGATTTTACATGAACTTCCAGATTTCTAAAAATTTGAAGGATCTGACAACACAGGGTCTACATCCTCCTTTGCAGTATATGCCTGGAGCTGAGCAACAGTCACCCCTCCAGGTTCCGATGTCCCCACCATTCCCTGTTGTCTCAAATCAGTTTATTATGACACTGGCACTTTAGACTCTTCTACCTTCCTGTTTCTTTCACTGGTGTACATTGGATTATGTAACCTCTCTCCTGGCCATAGAATTAATCATGGACTGACCCTGAGCAAAACTGCAAAGCCTTCAGAGCATCCCACTACTTCTTTCTAAAATCTTTCCTCCTGCCCTGGCTGGTTTGGTTCAGTGGATAGAGTGTTGGCCTGCCGACTGAAGGGTCCCAGGTTCGATTCTGGTCAAGGGCATGTACCTTGGTTGTGGGCACATCCTCAGTAGGGGGTATGCAGGAGGCAGCTGATCGATGTTTCTAACTCTCTATTCCTCTCTTTTCCTCTCTGTAAAAAATCAATAAAATATATTTTTAAAAAATAATAAAATCTTTCCTCCTATTTTAACACCTCTTCCAGCCCTTCAAAGGCAGGAGGTTCATGATTTCCTACTTTTCCTGCTTCTCCTCTTTCCGGAAAGGAAGAAATGTGGTAATCTAACTTACACTATATGATTAGTGATATGTCTTTTTTGGGGGGAGTGTGGGGGATAGCCAGGAGATGTTTAACATTTTCAAATAGTGAAAGTCCAGCCAATTTGGCACTTGAATGAATGAGACATTTAGGTATAGGAGACTTCTCTAGGATCCTTCAAACCACATCTTGTGGACAATTACTCCTTCCCCACTCTATGTCAGCCAGCTAAAATATCTGCCAAAACCATCTGTTTCTTTTTGCTTCTCAGGCTAGTGGCTTGCTAGGGAATCCCCACCCTAGTCGGTTCTCCCTGGGAAAAATATTTATTTAATTTGTTCCAATTCTGGGATGGGGTGCCCTGTGTGTTTTAGCCAACCAGAAGATTAATCTGTGCCAACTGTGCAATGTGGCTGCAAACACCACCCCCCACACACACATACACACACACACACACACACACACACACACATAAACATAGACTTAGCCACATCATCCATAGTAGAGAAAGCATAGGAAGTACTTTCTTTGACATCTTAACCCACATCTGGAGATTTGTAAAGATCATTCTGACAGTCCACATTTTGAGAAGAACACTGACAAGTTAAGAGCATTCTGAGGAAAGAAACTAGGGGAGACATTAGAGCCACACCGATATAGTAATAAGAGAAGACTAAAGAAAGACTCAGTGGCTGTCTTCAAAAGTTTGAAAGGCTGTCTGAGAGGGAACAGGATGCATTAGCTTTTTGTTGTGCCAGAGAACAAACTAAAGACCAATGGGTAGAAGTTAAGGGATGTGAGTGGGAGGAGATTTTGGCTTAGGAAATCAATTTAACAGCTACTAGATGGAGATTAGAGGAAAATGACTTTTTCTTTCACTAAAAATATCCCAGGAGAGGCTATTTGACCATCTGTTTGAAATGCTATAGAAAAAAATCCTTACAAGAGTTGGTAGCCTGATTTGATTTTGTTGGGACTCTTCATACCAGAAACCACTTTAGTATGAATTCTGCTTGTATATCATAGAAAACATATCCACAAATGCAGGATAACGTCTCTGCCTACTCTATTTGAACTTCAGTGTCATCATTTTGGCCCAATTACATCAGTGTTCCTTCAAGACCCAGCATCTGTGATTTGTGCAATTTTGTCTTTCTGCCTTAGATGTGTACACTTTGTATTCTTGTTGTCAGTAAGCATGTGAAATAGATTTTCACTCAGTGGGTTTTTCTTACGTGCTCTTGCAAAGAAAATTATGTTGCCAATTGTTTATTCCATGGATAGCCTTTTTCTGTCCCCAGAATATGGCCAATATATCCATGACTCACATTCACAGGACAGAAGGATTTTTCTGGCTTAAGCTTTTACTTCTTTTGGCCAATTGGAGAGTTCATTATAAACATTTATTGATTTGGATTCATAAACCAAATGGAGGGAAAAAACCTTGCTGTGCTGGTTGCTATGGTAACTAGCATTTCACACATGTACCCGCCAGCAGTGATGGCTCAGAACAGAAACCCAAAGCCTACCTATAGCTTCAAACTACATAGTCTTTTTACTTTTTAAATTGTGAATCAGTGAATTTCTCCCCACCATTTCCATGTGGTAGCATATTGTATTAAGGCAGAAAGTTTTTATTTCATTTATTTCTATAGTTCTCTTAAGGAATTTTCCAGACAGATGTGACTTCTAATCAATTTTCATTGTCAAAAATTAAAGGAATTCTACCTCAAATTCAGCTATGTGCCTTGTGTTGACGGTGATATGATAGAAATTTGGGTTCTATTCTTTATCTTCAAGGAATGTATAGCTGGAGTCCAAGAGCACAGACATAAAGTAGCAGGCAGGCAACACAAAAAATGTGGTTAAATGCCAAACTCTGCAACATAGAGGATTACAGAAGCAAAGCATTCTGGGTAGAGCACAGGCTACAGAAAGAGACAAAACTAGTTTGAACTGTATGGCCTTGAGTACATTACTATTTTTCTGTAACTCACTGAAACAAGAACCATATCAGTCCATAGAGTTATTGTAAGGATTAAATAAGAGAATAATATAAAGTGCCTAGAATAATGTCAAGCCCATACAAAGTACTCAATTAATGGGAATTACTATTTTTTCATTGAAATAATTTATTGAGATAAAAATTATGTTTTATTTTTGGCCAGGAAAGGACCCAGGTTTTATGGAGGTTGAAGCTTAGGCAATTTTTAGGTCCTGTTTTAAGAGCATAATAAAAACATCAGGATGTAAAATCAGGTAGTATAAGGAAGCACTATAAATTTAAAACTTAAAAAGTAGACAAAATTTTAAAAGATAACATTATTTAATTGCCCTATACATGCCTTTAGTATTTCTTACTACACTTTCTGACTCTATAGTCTTTGATTGCCTCTTCATTGTAACATTTTCTATTGAGCAAGTACAAAATAACTCAGTCACTCTTTTAGTAAATTAATTGAAATTTGCTTATTATTATTAATAATTGGGATGCATAAAACATGATTTTACATATAGATATATTTGTTTTTAGTACTGCTAAAAACACAGGAATTTTGACAAATTCTATTTCATGTGACTGCCATAAAACAGGAAAAATGTATAGTGTACAACAAGCATGTCAAACTCAAAGGCTAACATGGGCCACAAAAAAGCAAAAGCTTCAATTTTCTAGAAACGTAGGTTTATTTCGATAGAGACATGCTGAATACAAAGGGCTGAAATAAATGAGTAATCGTTAACATAAAATAATAGAACATTTTAATAAAAATTAATATTTTTCTACCAGACACTGAATAATTGCACAAATTAATAAACGTAACACAAATAAGCCTATTTTTCTTGATCTCCGAGAGCAAAATATTTCCTGTTGCACACACCAAACAAGTCAGTCCAAGACTAATGACGTGGAAATTGACTGCTAAAACATTCGCTGCTAGTATTAGTGGAGAGAAATGATGCACCTGCAGGTAAGGTGCATAAGGGAAATGAATGCAACACTATTATAGTAGTCAATCATTAGCGAATGTTGTAGTTCATTATTAATAATTATGTATAACAGAATATTGTAAAAATTAAGTTACAAAATTTTTATTAAAACATTTCTTACATACTGTTATATTGGCTGGGCCACAAAAATATTTGTTGTGGGCTGCATGTGGCCCACTGGCTACGAGTTTGACATGCTTGGTGTACATGTATAGAATATTGTCCAGAGAGAGCTTCTGTTTTGAGTAGGCATCCATAAAAACCAAATACTTGGCTTACATATTTCTACATTTGGTGATTGGAAGAATTTTCCACAAACTACCTTCTGTTTCCATGCATTTCAAACCTTGTTTCTCTTCCACCTCCCATGTGTTTCTGGTGCTAGGTCCACAGGGAGACATGCACACCCTAAATGACGCCCTGGCTCTGCCCAGGAGTTAGCACCACAGCCACTAGGCAGATTCCTAGGAACCATTCCTGTACCAGAATGGCCAGAAATAACCTAACAATATATGGAAGCGATTACCTACCACATAAATATATTCTAAATGTAAACTAAATGCTTTTCCAACTTAACTTCTCTCAGCTGATCACCGAATTGCCATCCATCACCACCCAACACTAGGGGAAAGAGAGAGTTGTCTTGTCAATCGTACTTAGGTTATCTCATTTTTCCTAATTTTGCAATGACCATGTGAATGCATTGCTAGGGTTCCTCCCAGGGTCTTAGAAAGAACCAGTGCATGTGAGGGGTTCCGAAACTAAATTTTATTACCTTCATTGAAATTCTTTTGATTCTTTCCACCCTAGGGCAGAGACTTTATTCCGGATGAGAAAGAGAACATGAGCAAAGGCTCTAAAGAAATGTAGAGGACTGATGGGATTCTGGGGCAACTAGTCAGATCTGAGCTGGGTCTTTATCAATAGGCTTGTGAGATCCATTTCTGGGCAAACAGAGAAAGGGCAAGGAGTGAAAGGCTTTTGGCAAGAGAGAGACAATATGAAAGCATTTAAAAATATTAGTTTGAATGAATACCTACTGAGCCTTAGTTATTTGTGAAAGCCCAAAGAAAAGCATGAGATCTCATTAGGAGACAGAATAGCAAAAAGAGCTCAGATAATAGACTAGGGAAGTTCTAGCTCCTGAAAATATGCTGCTTATGGCCATCTGTGGGCCTAAACTACAGGTCATTCTGTCAAAATGCTCTTATGATGTGCCACTGGAGAATAATCTACTAGGCTGAAGCACAGGGGAATATAGAAAAATTGTTGTTAGCAGGCCTTTCGGGACACTTACTCCAACTGGGATTTTAAATCAACAAACTGTCTTGTCCTCAAAAGTTAAGATGCAAATGACAGATGCCAGAGAGATACTCTGCTCCTCTCACCAGTCAGTCCCAGACTCCTTGATCTCTCCCAGCTGCCATCAAGAGTGTCCCCACTTACCAGGCCAGTGTGGCTCAGTGGTTGACTGTAGACCTATGAACCGGGAGGTCAGGGTTTGATTCCTGCTCAGGGCACATGGCCAGGTTGTGGGTTCGATCCCCCTGGGGGGGGGGAGTGTGTAAGAGGCAGCTAGTTAATGATTCTTTCACATCATTGATGTTTCTATCGCTCTCTTCCTCTCTGAAATCAATAAAATAAAAAATAAGCTTATAGAGAAAAGAATGAGCCCACTTGTCTGGTGTCCCCTGAAAGCTATTGGGCAATGACAGAAGGGCCAGCCATGAAGCACCCAAGTTACATGGGTGAGAAAAGGGGTGAGAAATATGAAATGGGCCCACAAAAAAAGGAAAGAATTAACCAGAATACTTGACTGAAAAAGCCTTGTAATGAAGGAGGGAAAAAAGGGCCTAGAATCATATTGTTTTGAATATTGAAAGAGCTGTAGCCATAGTTCGTATCTTAAGTCAGTGAAGTAGAACATATGTATTTTACAAGTTAGGCCAATATGCTTAGATTTTAAATTGCTTACCTATTTATTCGGTGTCTATTGACTGTCTAGTCTCTGTAGGCATGTCTAAACGCATTTACCATCAGTGAGGGAGAAAGCAAGTCTCAAGATAGACATAGTTCCTACTCCAGTGAAGCTCACATTCTAGTCAGAAGGAGAACAAAACTTAAAAGATGAAAAAAAAACCCCAATAATTTAGAGTTTGTAGCATAGGAGAATGGGGCACAGCTATGTTACCTTGTATGACCAGGAAAGGCCTCTGTGGAACAGAATGAATGAGCTGCAAGATAATAAGTCAGCCATCCAGACACCTGGGGCAAAGCATGTGTGGAGGAAAGAGCTCCAAGGACAAGATCCCTGAGGCTGGAGGAGCAAAATGAAGAACAGAGTGACCGAGTAGAGAGGGCAAAGGGAGTGGTTACAGCATGAGGGCACAGAGATGAATAAACAGGGCCATCAGATCATTTACAATCTAGTGGTCACGGTAACCTATTTGGGTTTTAATCTGAATACAATCGGAGGCTATTGAAGGGTTCTGAGCAGAGGAGTGATATGATCCAATTGAAGTTCTTAGAAGATGATTCAGGCTATGAGGTAGAGAGCGGACTGTAGGGATCAAGAGTAGAAGAAGGACAACAGTTAGAATGAAGACAACAGAATGAGGAGCCATCAAATCAGGGTGTGATAGTGACTTGGCCTAGGCTGGTGTGGTAGAGTCCTTGCATGAATGGCTCTAATTAATAGCCTTCTGGAATGGCAAGCCCTTTGGTCTACAATTTACAATCCCCTTCCATTCTGACTCTGGGCTTTGAGCAATGAGATGCAAGCACAGGCTGGCACAGGGCTTGTTCTCCAGCACAATTAGTCCCGCTTGTTGTTGGAGCCCTGCCATGCCATGAGAATGGACCAGGGCTAAGTGCCTACTGGAGGGGCAGAGACCATATGGAGCAGAGGTGTATTGTCCCAGCTGAGGTCATCCAAGAAAGCCGGTCCCTAACCATTAGTGTAGATGCATGAGCAAGCCCAGCTGAGCTCAATGAATCCCAGTCCAGATCAGTAGAAATGTCCAGACAAACCAAGAACAGGTAAGAAATAAGACCTGGTTATTGCTAAAAGCCACTACATTTTTACAGTGCTTATTGTTTGGTGTTAAACAACCAATCTACATGCTAAAAAGAAAAAGAAAGAAATTTGGATTTGAAATATATTTGGAAGTAGGGAGGGCAGAATTGCTCACAATTAGAATATTTGTCCACCATCAAATACATGTACTTGACTTATCAGAATGGTTTAAATCTAGCAAAATAATAATAATAATAATAATAATAATAATAATAATATATTCTATGACCCTAATAAGTGGCACGTTTTTAGTCACAGTGTTTCCATCAATTCTGGAAGTCCAGATGAAGGTGGAACTGAGGACACCATTATCATAGGGCAAATATTTGAGGATTTAATGGGGCAGAAACCAAAGAAGGGGAGGAGCAGAGAGAAATGCCCGGCTTTTCTAAAAGGGAGCACACCATTGTGACAGAGGTGGCATTAAAAATGTAATTCCTAGAAATTTGACTGTGGTTCCAAAAAAGAGACTTGGATCCAGTATTGTCCCAAATAACTTATTCAAGAAAATTAAAAATCTGAACCAAAAAAACCCTAGAATTTGAGAACTTCATTTGTTGTCTGAGAAAAAAATGATTATTTTTGTATTCAGTTTGATCCATGTTTTCTAGATCAGTATGTGCCAGCCCAGGAGCCTGATAGGTAGAGGCTGGGATTAAGAGTAAGGAATTCCCTACACTAGTACCAGTTTTTCTGGGGAAATAGCGAGCTCCGTTTGTGTCTGAACATCGAGTTCCCCAGGAAAGAGACCCTGAGATAGACATTTGCTAGCGGGAAGTTTACTGGGGGAGTGCTCTCAGAAATAATACGGGTTGGGAAAGGGAAGGAAGCCAGATGGACAGAAATTTCCCTGGCTGGAGAAATTAACCTTGCAATGAAGTTGTAACAAAGGCATCGGTCAATCTCATTGAACCACTGAAGCTTCGATGGTTCTTCAAAGACGCCCCTCACTTATGCAAGGAGGGCCTGTACTGACTCCAAACCAACAAGTCAGTGAATGCTGGCTGCCTCTGGAGAGGAGAGGAACCGTGAGTGAGGCGGCTCCTTTCTGCTGACAGCATCAATAACGGGGGAAGAACTCAGGTGTAACCTTCACAGGCAACACCCCCAACATCTGGGGAACAACTGCCTGGGTCCTGAGAGAGGGGAGTCTGCATAGTAACAGCAGTATCCACTACAACCTGCCCAGCAAGGGTAAAGGTATTTTCCTCTCACATCACCGAGGGGGAAGATACAGACATTAATCCAGGATGTGACCATGGACAATGCCTTTCTTTTTTTAATCCTCACCAAAGGATATGTTTACATTGATTTGAGAGAGAAAGAGATAGAATAGAGATAGAGATATATATATAGAGAGAGAGAGAGGAAGGGAGAGAGAGAAACATCAATGTGAGAAACATCAGTTGGTTGTCTCCCACACGCACCCCAACCCAACCAGGAATGGAACCCTCAACCTAGGTATGTGCCCTGACCAGGAGTCAAACCTGCCACCTTTTTGGTGTATGGGACAATGCTCCAACCAACTGAGTTACCCAGCCAGAGCGACAATGCCTTTCAATCATCATGATGAGGTTAGTGCCAGGCCGCAGTGAGTTGAAAAAATGGGAGATGGGGAAGGCAAGGCAGAAAATATAAAATTTGATAAGCAAGGTAGTGAAGAGGAGAAAAGCTGGTAGTGACCACAAAAGAGATGCAGATTTTTATTTTTTTAAATAATAGTCGGGATTAAAGTGTGTTAGTAGAATGAAGAAAGAATTAAATAAAAATATTGAAAATAAAAGAGGAAAAATAATTGATTTTTTAAAATTACCCTCTGGCCAGTTTTTCTCAGTGGTTGGAGTGTCTGCCCACACACCTAAGGGTCTCTGGTTTGATTCCCGGTCAAGGGCACATACCTTGGTTGCAGGCTTGATCTCCAGCTGAGGTTTAAAAAAATGTCCTAAGGTGAGAATTTTTTTTAAAAAAAAAAGTACCAAGAAAAAGAGACATTTTAGAATTGAGAGTTCATGTAAAGATGAGCATTGGCAGAGACAGGAAAATAACTTCCGGAGGGGAAAAAGAGAAGGTGGCTGTAGAGAGAGTGGAAGGAGAAAACTTGAAGGAATTCACGACCTTTATTATCTTGGTAAAGCAGGAATCTAAGTCTTCTGCTAAGAGTAACAGCTCAGGGGTTGACATAGGAATGATGTTCTAAATTACTCTTTAGGAAAATGGGTAAATTTGCTGGGCAGGGATGAGAAAACAAGTAGAAACTTGAAATTAGACAATGGTGTAGTGCCAGTCCTGATCTAGTTTTTGGTTTAGTCTTCACTTTTGGTTTGGGATCCCCCCCCACCCCCCACCCCCGTAGTATTGTTCACCTCAGAGACAGAAAGGAAGAAATGAATGGTACTGTACTCATCCTAGGTAAGGAATTGACTGAATTGGCTGATGTAGACAGGGAAAACTATGGGTGGTGATGAGAACTTGCTTGAAATAATTGATCTTGAAGCCTAGGACAGCTAAGGAGGAAAAGACAGCCAGGAGTGGGGCTGGTCAACTTTGATAATTATAAGGGCCCAGGATAAGAAGGGTTTTACTGGACATGAAAGAGCTTTGGAATGGCAGCCATATCAGGTGGCTGCTGAAGTGAGGTGAATTCTATCTTGGGCCTTGGCAGCAAGCAATGATGTGAGGGCTCAAGTCTTTCTGGTTTTGCCTGCCCTCCTGCCTAAGAAGCCAGTAGCCACCCTGACCCATCAGGGCTTGAGTCTGACAGTTACATCGCTAATACCCTCTGACACTCAGGTCTCATTGATCCTTTAACCTTTTCCTTAATGTTGGGCCCCATATTCTCTGTTGTTGGCACTATGAGAAGATTACTTATCAGAGCTTTCTAGATCCTAGTGGGAAAGCATGGCTTCTTGGTAAAATGTTACTGGGGGAACTAGCCTTTCTTTTGTGGCATCTGCTTCTCTCCCTCTTAACACTAGTAATCCCTTTCTTCCTAGTTACAAAGAGAAAATGCTCTATGGCAGAACTGATTTTATACCAAGACAAAATTGTATGTGTCCATATAAATACTTTTCATATGGGATGTGCTCATATACAATAATGAGTTTGTGTTTAAGTAAACTTGGAGACAATAACAAGACCTATGTTTCAGACTGCATGTATGCACATACGTAACAAGCCTATGAAGAATTATTTGAGATTGTGAAATACTTCAGTTCTATGAGATTGCCTGAGACTCAGGTGATCTTTATTTAAATGGCATTAAACAAGGTGACATGAGAACTGCTGTAGGTTTGGAGGGACAATAGTGGAAACCAGAGATGGATGAGACCATTTATGTCATTCTGCACTTCAGCTCTTTGGCAGAGACATGTGCCCACTGCCTGTGCTTGCTTATGCTTTTCCCAGGTCAGTTATACCAGATGCAAGAAATCAGGCTGCCAGGAGCTCCTCAGGAGTTCCTCCTTTTCAGAGTTGACTAAGACCTTT
This sequence comes from Myotis brandtii, assembly GCF_000412655.1. Lineage (NCBI taxonomy): Eukaryota > Metazoa > Chordata > Mammalia > Chiroptera > Vespertilionidae > Myotis > Myotis brandtii. Next base: position 1,943,636 of record NW_005365280.1, read on the forward strand.
GGCCCTGTTTCACTTTGATTTAATTTTGTCACCGCCTTCTGGATATATCACCACATGAAATTCCTGAGTGTATCTCCTGCTTGTCACAAAAAAGATTTCAAAATGCCTTCAAGAGAAGAGGGAGAGGGAACCTACTTCCTTATAAGGAAGCTTTGGACCAAATGACACCACTCCTCCTCCCATGACCAGTTCACTATTGACCTAAACCACAAACTAGCACAGAGCCCTCCCCATTTGCCCGAAGGCCCATGAAAGCGAGCATCGCAGGCTCGGTAGGTAGCTCGACAGGAGATGCCTATAAATAAGTAATTCACTCCCAGGTCCAATTTCTTTTGTTGAGTTTGTGTCCAAACGCCACCTTGTTGTTTTATTAATGCAGGTGTCTCATTTCCATTCTCAGTTTCAAAGCTGATGGCATCGGAAAAAAACAAAAACAAAAACCCTGCATCTGTTACTGGGCCAAAGTCCACCAGAGTACCCAGGAAAAGTGTGTTACTTTGGTATAATAAAAGAAAAACGTTCTCTTGGCATTGTCTCTAGTTTGATTGTTTAGGGTCCATATTTTCCTATCCTATCATTGTTTGTTTGCCTCCGTGTTGTCTTATCATGATAAGCCTGCTTGTGTGTAAAGTGGACTCTATCCATCTGTATGATCAGCTTGTAAGGGAAAATTGGCTCTCATTCTCTAGGATGGATCATTAAAATGAGGTCCAGACATGCTAGAGGAGCTCAAGGAGAATGTCTACTCATATGTGAATACCTAGGCTTCACTTAGTGAAGGACCTGAAATAAATTCATGGAGGCTCAGAACTAGATGAAAACTTAGGGATGGCCTAGTCAACCTCCTTCTATAGGCAAGAAAATGGAGCTCTAGGCAGCTCAAATAATTTCTCCAACACTAACTTGAACAGGGGGAAAGGACAAGGGTAAAGTCCAGTCCTCCTGGCCCCGCTGTTGATCCTATAACCTGAGGTTCATAAATAGAACTACCTAATCCTGGGGAATATAACGTCATGTGCCAAGAAATACTCAAAACCATAGCATAACTATACCTCTTCTTCCTGAATCTTGAATATTACCTTAAGATAAGTGAGTTAAAACACATTTTTTATTTTTAAAAAACATTTATTTATTATGCAGGAAAAAACAAAATTCTCAAAGGAATTTAGTCTTGGGGCAGCCAGGTCTATGTGTCGCCACTGCTGAGGGTTCCTCTTGGACTGGTTTGAGAAGCACTACTTTACCTCACACTGTCTCTAATGCCCAGAAAATCCCTCTGTGAACTGCTTTGGCTAATTTCTTTTTTGTCCTGGACATTTCCTCTGGTCTATCTCTACATTAGCAAGAAAAAGTGACTCAATCCCATATGTACTAAAATTACTTAGTTTCCTTCTTGGATAAAGGGGGAAACATCGTTTCAAGGTCTTAACACATTGAAATTTGAATCATTTTTATGTCTTTTCTGCCATATTCTTTTTGAACTATAGGTCCAATGTAGCAATGTTAAACCTGGGAAGGAATTAACTTCTCTCTCTCTCTCTCTCTCTCTCTCTCTCTCTCTCTCTCTCCCCAGGTGTTACCCAAATCCACGTCTAATTATTTTCTTTAATTGCAATTTAATATTGCTCCTATTTTTAAAAAGTAAACACAATTTTTCCCTTCACTTAATTACCTCCTGTCCGGCAAAGAACTTGCTCTTAGAGTTCAATTAAAGCACTTGTGGTATGAAGCATCTGCTTTCTTTCCTTCTTTCCTTTTATTTATTTATTTAAATTCTTTATTGTTGAAAGTATTACATATGTCTCCTTTTTCCCCCTTGACCTCTCCCCAGCTGCTCCCACTACCCAGCACTTGCCCTCACCTCCCTACTGTCTGTGTCCATTGGTTAGGCTTATATGCGTCCTCTGCCTTCCCTCTGAGGTTTGATGGTCAGTTCGATGTAAAGCATCTGTTTTCTGGAAGTGTGAATGAACTGAGAGTGTTTGAACACTTTTTATACCTCTTACCAAGTCCCTTTAGATTTGGTCAGAGCAACAGCTAGAATTATTTAGGTAGGTATTCCTGATTCATTTTTGTCCAGAGAAATAGGTTACAAAAATTCCTCTGTATAGGTCTTTGTCCATGGTTACCTTGTGGTGTATTGCAGTGATGGCTCAAATTCTTCATTTCTTCTTATAACTGTGCACTTTTCCACATGTCTTCACAGTTCTTCCTATCATGTGGGAGAACATACTTCCCTGTTCTTTGATTAGGAGTTTAGTCATGTGATTTGCTTTGGCCAGTGGGATCTTGACAGATGTGGTATGAGCAGAAGCTTAAATGGTGCTCTCACGTGTCTGCTTGCTCTCTTGTGTCTCTGCCATTATCATGAGAAGAACATTTTCAGTTTAGCCTGTTAAACCCAAGAGGATGAGAAACATTGGAATACAGCCAACCCCAGTCAGCTCCAGATGTCTGCATGAGTCCAGTCTAAACCAGCAATTGGTTGCTTTATTTGAGAACTTTGAAGATATCATCCTCCTGGCTCCTGGCTTTCACTCTTTTGTTAAAAATTCAACTGTTACTGTTATTGTTTCCCTCTAGTTCCTTGTAAGATTTTTTTTTTGCTTGCTTTTCTGCAGTTTTCTGTGATATGCTTAGATATGATTTTTTTTATATTTATCCTTCCTGAAATTTTTAAGTGTTTCTTAAATCTATAGCTTGATGACTCTCAGTGTTAAAAAAAACAAAACAACAACAACACCTCAGCCGTTATCTCCTCATGTATTGCTTCTGCCCATTGTCTCTCTTCCTTTTCTATAACTTCAATAATACATATGTTGATGTTATCACTCTACACCCTATGTCTCATATTCTTTTTGTGTTTTCCACTTTTGTAACTGATATTGCTCTGGGATTTAATGGATATTTTCTTTTGATTTATCTTCCACTTATTAATTCTCTTTTTTATCTAAGTCTAACCTGATAATAAAATTATCCATCGGTTTGTTAATATCAGCTAATATGTTTTTTTACTTCTGAAATTATCATTTGGTTCTTTGTATGTTGCCACTTCATCTGTCAAAATTCTCATCTGCTTTGTAAAAATTTCCTGAACATTATTTAACATTTTATCTGGTATGTTTCTATTTTTATTGCTTCTCTTTGTTTTTAGCATGTTATATTGTCTCCTTACGTGATTGGTTAATTTTTATTGAGTGCGGAACATTACATTTAAATAATGGTAAAGATGATTCACACAGGCTATGCTAAGGCATTAGCAATCCCATATCACCTTAGCCCAATCAAATACTGGTCTATTTCTGGTTTACTCATTCTCCTAAGATAAAGTTTAGGGTACCAACACAAAGCCTACTTGAGAGTAACCAGGCTATTGCCCATTCTTGACAGGCCATGATCTCCATTTTTTTTTTTTGTCCTTTTAGATTTATGAGTCAGTGGGGAGCTTTTCTCAGATTCTCAGCTGCCTCTTCAGCAATTAATAGATACCTTGAAGACAAAGTAGTCACGAATATTAAGTTCAACTCTCTGGGCTTCCTTTTTCTTCCAGATTTTGGCCCTATAATTCTTCAAAGTCTTGGTATCTATCTTACGTTTTCAAACAGATTTCCTAATATTCTGTATTTTTGCTCAGTGATAGAAAATGAGAAAAATTATCTCAGAAAGGATAATAAGCTATTTCAGAAATGTTGAAAACCAGAAGACAATGGAATGACATTTTTCAAGTAATACAAGAAAATAGCTGCCAACCTAAAGTTTTATATCTGTAAAACAATTTTTTTTCAAAAGGAAAGATGAACTAAATAGGTTTCCAGATAAATGCAAATGGAGATTATTTGTCACCAGAAAACCCATAATAAAAGAAGTACTAAGATCCAGCAATTCCATTCCTGGTATTTACAAAAAAAAAAAAAACACTAACTTGAAGAGAAACATACACCTCCATGTTTATAACAGTATTCTTTATAATACACAAGATATGGGAAATAACCTAAGTGTTCATCAGTGGTTGAATAGATAAAGAAAGTGTGATTTATTTATATATGAATATTATTCAACCATATAAAAGAAAGGAATCTTCTTTTTTTGTGTGTGCCTTTTGTGACAATATGGATAAACCCTGAGGGCATTATGAAATAAGTCAGACAGAGAAAGATAAATACAGTATGATTTCATATATACAAAGAACAGATTGATGGGGGTGGGGAACACTCTAAATATAAGAACAAAGAGAAGTTAGATGTAAAATATGTAGAAAGCAATACCATAAAACACTAAGCAAAAGAATGCTGGTATAGTTATACCAGTATCTGGTAATGTAGACTTTAAGGTAAGAAATATTGATAGAAATAAGCAGGAACAAAAATATATAATAATTGTAAGTATCTATGTATTCAATAATAAAATTTCAGAATATATAAAGACAATTTGACAGAAATAAGGGGAAAATAGACAAATCATAATGAGAAAATTTAACCCCCTTTCTCAGCAACTGAAAGATCAAGCAGAAAAAAATATCATTAAGGATATAGAAAGGCTGAATAACACGATTAGCATACTTGAATCATTTGACATATAGAGCACTACAGCCAACAACAGCTGAACACATATTCATGTGTATATTCAAATGGTATCCAGAACATCAATCAAAATTAGCCATCTGCTGCCCAGCTGGTGTGGCTCAGTGGTTGAGTATTGACCTATGAACCAGGAGGTCACAGTTCAATTCCAGGTCAGGGCAGAAGCCCAGGTTTCGGGCTTGATCCCCAGTGGGGGTCATGCAGGAGGCAAATTATTGATGATTCTCTCAACATTGATGTTTCTATCTCTCTTTCCCTCTCCTTTCCTCTCTGAAATCAATAAAAATATATTTTTTAAAAATTAGCCATCTGCTGATTCATAAATCAGGTCTCATCAAAATTCAGAGATCTTAATCATTCAGGGTATCTTTTCTTACCACAATGGAGTTAAGCTAGGAGATAATAAAAATATGACTAAAAATGTTTCAATAATTGGAAATTAATTTCAAAATTTGAAAATCCTCCAATATAATTTATGATATTAACAGAAAAGGGAGAAAATGATTTAATTATCTTGATAGCTGCAGAAAAAAATTCATAAAATTCAATACCCATGTAGGATTCTTTAAATAAACAAAAACAAAACAAAAAAATATCTGCTTGAGATAATAAAGAAAAACTACAGAAGCAAGAAAAAAGCCACAGCAAATATCATACTTAAAACAAAATAATGAATATTTTTCCTCTGAGATCAGGATAGAGACACAGATTCCTTCTAGCAACACCTATTTAACATTGTATTATGTTTCCTAACCAGTGCAATAGGCAAGAAAGAACGAGTTTAAATTACCACACTGATAATCAATTCAAACAAAAAGTATTAATAGATGCCCTAACTGGTTTGGCTTAGTGGATAGAGCGTCGGCCTGCGGACTGAAGGGTCCCAGGTTCAATTCCGGTCAAGGGCATGTACCTTGGTTGTGGGCACATCCCCAGTAGGGGGTATGCAGGAGGCAGCTGATCGATGTTTCTCTCTCATCGATGTTTCTAACTCTCTATCTCTCTCCCTTCCTCTCTGTAAAAAAATCAATAAAATATATTTTTTTTAAAAAAGAAAGAAAAGTATTAATAGATGTTAAAATCATTGGGTAGAAGGTTGTTGGAGGACAAAATATTACACATTGTCAAAGCATTGACTCACAGATTCATTTCTTTATTATAGAAGAAAAGGAATAGTTTACAATGGAGAAATCTGGCAAACACCGCCTTAACCAAGTGATCAGAATTAATATCACCAAAAGTAAGTCGAAATGACATCATGTGCCTCCTGTTGTGATGCCTGAGTAACACATATCTTTATATATAAAAGCCTAAGCAACCGTTTGACTGTTCAACCAGTAGCTATGAGGCGCACTGACTACCAGGGGTAGACACTCAACACACAGGATGGAAACATGGAACAGACTGATGAATCTCAAAGAGAAGAGGGAAGGGTGTAGAGTGGGAAGAAATTAACCAAAGATCTTATATGCATACTAGAGGTCCAGTGCACAGATTCTTGCACTGGTGGGGTCCTTCGGCCTGGCCTGTAGGGATCAGGCCAAAACCGGCAGTCTGACATCCCTCGAGGGGTCCCGGATTGCAAGAGGGCACAGGCCAGGCCAAGGGACCCCACTGGTGCATGAATCTGTGCACCGGGCCTCTAGTTATCACATAAAAGTATTCTGCCAAAAATGTTGATTCTGAATATAAGCATCAGGAATTTATCAGATAAATCCATATTGAATGATATTCTGCTTAACAAATGATCTTTAAAATTGCAAACATCATGAAAAATGAAAAATAAAGGGCTGGGAAACTATTCTAAAGAATTTAGAGGTGAAGTGTCATAATGTATGCAACTTAACTCCAATGATTCAGCAAAATATATGCACATAGATTATCTATCTACTAGAGGCCCAGTGCACAAAAATTTGTGCACTTGGGGGGGGGGGGGTCCCTCAGCCCGGCCTGCGCCCTCTCGCAGTCTGGGACCTCTCGGGGGATGTCCACCTGCTGGCTTAGGCCTGCTCCCCGGGGGATCGGGCCTAAGCTGGCAGTCAGACATCCCTCTGGCAGCCCGGGAGCCCTTGGGGGATGTCCACTTGCCAGCAGGGAGCAGGCCTAAGCTGCAGTCAGACATCCTTAGCGCTGTTCTGGCAGTCGTCAGCCTGGCTTGTGGCTGACGCGTTGGCTGAGCAGAGCTCCCCCTGTGGAAGTGCACTGACCACCAGGGGGCAGCTCCTGCATTAAGCGTCTGCTCCCTGATGGTCACTGTGTGTCATAGTGACCAGTCATTCCCAGTCGTTCTGCTGTTAGGGTCAATTTGCATATTACCCTTTTATTATATAGGATAGAGCAGTGATGGCAAACCTATGACACGCGTGTCAGAGGTGACACACGAACTCATTTTTTTGGTTGATTTTTCTTTGTTAAATGGCATTTAAATATATAAAATAAATATCAAAAATATAAATCTTTGTTTTACTATGGTTGCAAATATCAAAAAATTTCTATATGTGACACGGCACCAGAGTTAAGTTAGGGTTTTTCAAAATGCTGACACGCCGAGCTCAAAAGGTTCGCCATCACGGTGCTGTCCTCTCCTCTGTTTTTACTCTTTTTACTTATGCTCTCCCCTCTGTCTGAAGTGCCATGTCCCCTGCATGTCACCAGACTGACTCTTGCTCCTTTAAAAAGACTCAGCTCAGCCCCTACCCTCATTCCATCCCATCCCAGGCTAGGAGACTTCCCTGGAATCCCGAGTCCCTGCCTGAGTCACCGTCCCAGTACTTAACCCTTTGACTGGACTTGGTGATTTCTCCCACTACCAGGGGTGGGCAAACTTTTTGACTCGAGGGCCACAATGGGTTCTTAAACTGGACCGGAGGGCCGGAACAAAAGCATGGATGGAGTGTTTGTGTGAACTAATATAAATTCAAAGTAAACATCATTACATAAAAGGGTACGGTCTTTTTTTTTTAGTTTTATTCATTTCAAACGGGCCGGATCCGGCCCACGGGCCGTAGTTTGCCCACGGCTGCCCTAG
>NW_005365280.1:1951317-1970495 GCF_000412655.1 Myotis brandtii
AAGAGTGTGTACTGAAAAAAAATTTGTCAAAATATTAACAATTGAAGCACATAGGCCAAAGGTCAGCAAACTACAACCCACAGATCAAAGCAGGCTGATCTACTTTACAAATAAAATTTTACAAACCTGCTTTACAAATAAAATTTTATTGGACCACAGCCATGCTTATTCATTTACACATTGTATATAGTGGCTTTCACTATATAATGGCAGTATTGAATAGTTACAACAGAGACTCTCTGACTCACAAAGCCTAAAATATTTACTACTGGGCCTTTTACAGTAAAAATTTGTCAAACCCTGTTATAAAAGATTGCATAGAAAATATTTTCATAACTTTGGGGTAGTCAAATTTTTCTTAAAGAGGACACAAAAATACTAACCATAAATTGGGTTACATTAAAATTAAGAGTTTCTGTTCATCAAAAGATAGCAATAAAAGAGAGAACAGAGCTGGAGAAGATATTTATAATACATGAATACAACAAAGGACATGTGCCTAGTAGATATAAAGAACTCCCTAAGAGGCAGTCTCAAAGATGGTCCCCAGTAATCCCTAATTCCTGGCATTCATGGCCTCGTGTAATCTTCCATTCTGGACTCTGGACTGTTTTCATTGCTCATTTCTAACAAATAGAATATGGAAGAAGTAATGGTTGTCATTTTTGCAATTCAAAAAAAATAGTGGTTTCATCTTATGTTCTCTCTCTCTCTCTATCTCTATCTATCTATCTCCCTCTGTCTGTCTGTCTGTCTCTCTCTCTTTCTCTCAGGTGTTTTCTCACTCACTGGAAGAGAATCCAGCTGCCACATTGTGAACAACACTGTGGAGAGATCAACAGCCCATGAGGAACTGACATCTGCCAACAATCACATGAGTGAGCTTGGAAGCAGATTTCCCATCAGTCAAGTTTGAGATGATTGTAGCCCTGGCCAAAGCTTAACTACAACCTCAGGAAAGATCATGAGCCAGAAACACCCAACTAAGTGGCATCCAGATTCTTGACCCTCATCTATATATATAACACGTAATATGCAAATAGACCAAACAGCAGATCAACCAAACAACCGAACAACCAGTCTCCATTACGTGTGCTGACCACCAGGGGGTGAATGCGGAACATGGCGGGCATCGGCAGCAGGTGGTAGAGTGTGGAACACAGCAGGCATCAGCTGCGGCAGGATGGTGGAGCAGGTGAGCGGGGTGCCAGACCAAGGTGGGCACCAGTTGCTGTTATCAGGGCGAGCCTCTGGTGGTTACTAAAAATTCTTTGCTCCTGTTCTCCGAGGTCCCACCAGGTGCTCACACCCAATGCCAGCAATGGCCCCACTCACACCCACTGCCAGTGCCGGAGCCACTGGCAGACAGGGGGCTGGGGGCCACAACAGAAGGGGCCGGGCACTGGGCCCCTAGTAAAATATAAGATAATGAATGTTACTGGGGGCCACAACAGGAGGGGCCGGGCGGGGGTACAATGGATGGGCGGAGACCCGCCCCTGTGCCCACCACAGCCTGGTGGCCCACAGTTCCTTTCAAGGTGCATGAATTCGTGCACTGGGCCCCTAGTAAAATATAAGATAATGAATGTTGTTTTAAGCTAGCAAGTTTTGGGGAACTTTGTTATGCAGCGATATGTAATTAATATATATTCCTACAAATGTATAAGAAAAAGTGAATCCAATAGAAGAGTGGGCAAAAATGGATAAAACATTTTCAAAAAAGAAATTCCAGTGGTCAATAAATAATCCGGAAAATGTAGTTAAAGCCATAAAGAGTTATCACTATCTACTCACCAATATAGATGCTATTTTAAAAGACTAATTATACCAGTGTTGGTGAGGATGTGGACTTACTAGAACTCTTATGCACTGCTGGTGGGAGTGTTCATTGGTGCAACCACTCTGGAAACTACTAAAGCTAAACATATAATACTTTATCACTCCTAGTTAAATGCATTCATAACCATTGGAAGTACACAGACATACACACACACACACACACACACACACACACACTTCACACCCTGAATTCAGCAAAAACTCAACATTCTAGGCTACAAAGGAAGCCTCAATAAATCCCAAAGAATTAACATAAACAGATTACCTGACAGGTTCTCTAATCACAATGCAATATAAATAGAATTCAAGAATAAAAAGATAGACAACATCTCCCCCTACCCATTACATGTTTGTAACAAAAGAGAAAAAAAGAAATATTTAATTCATGATAGACAACTCCCCCTACCCATTACATGTTTGTAACAAAAGAGAAAAAAAGAAATATTTAATTCATTGCTCAAGAAGATATCAAACATAAATTAGATATTTTAAAGTGAATGATGCAATTAAGATAGAGGGAAGTTCATCATCTTAAATGCATTTATTAAAAAAGAAAAAAGATTTATATTCAATAACCTAAGTACTCAACATAGAAAGTTTGAAAAAAGATTAGGAGAGTAAAACCAACATAAATAGAAGGAAAAATATAATTTTTTTATTAAATCTTTATTGTTCAGGTTACATTTGTTCCTCTTTTTTCCCCCCCATAACTCCCCTCCAATTAAATGTAGATTAGGAGAGTAAAACCAACATAAATAGAAGGAAAAATATAATTTACAATCCAAATTTAATTAAAAGGGAAATAAGAGCAGTTAATCATGACTAATTAATCCAGTTTAATTAATTAAATGTAGTAACTTCATACTACTCCTGAACCACCCAAAGATCTTCAAATTCTGAATTCTTGTCCTTCCCATTTTCTACATTGTTATCTAGTATGTTGTTTTCATCTTGCTAACAGCCAAATCCCCAATGAATCAATGCTTACTCAGAAATCAATGTTACAAACTTATTTGCTTACAATTGCTTCTTGCATTAAACATTTTCCTTTTGCATTCAATTTTATTCTTACTGAAATACATTTTTAGTAGTTATTTAAGCTCTGCCTGTACACTCAGTCTTTGTGTTTGTGTATCTGAACATGTCTTCCTTTCAGCCTTGGTCTTGGATGATGGTTTAGTTGGGAATAGAATTCTATTATTTCCCCGTCTTCTAAATTCTATTTTTGCTCCTGAAGAGTCTGCTATCATCTAATTACCATATCTTTATCAAGAGTCTCTTCATAACAAGTACATTGAGAGAACAGAGTGACGGGGTACAAGTAGAAAATTACTTTATCAATCTCCTCTTGGTCATTCGACCCCACTCTGTGGAGCCACTTTTTTCCATACCCCTCAGATGAAATCCCAAGAAGGTACCATGACCTTTTTCATCATTTTTAATTAATAAGATTTCCTGGTTCCTCTCAATTGATAAAATAGACAGTCAATTTCAGTAAATAAAATGTCCCTTCTTGTTTGCTAGTAAACCATTGGAAATTTATTAAAATTTATCCAACTAGGGCCTGCTTCACACTAGAAGCTTGCAGAAGGAAAGGAAAGGGGCGACCACTCTAGTTTTCTTCCTAATACTTCTCTAATTCTTGTCCCTGCTTCTTGATTTCTAGATCCTTGGGGTGGAGTGGGGGGCCCAGTGCTAGTTTGCTGGGAAAGGAGAAGGGTCTAGCAGGAAATGTTTCACTTTATTGATTGTGTCATGATCTGGTTTGCATCTTTCTGGGATTTTTGGATTTCAATGGTGATTCTATTAGGGGGAAGTTTGGGTTTTTAAGCCCCCCAATGAGATTCCACATTGCATTTCTGATGGAGGCAATACACTAGTTAACTTCTTGCAACCTGCCCTACTATGCTGCCCTAGCAGCTTATCACATAGCCTTTTGTTGCTGGGTTTCCCTCAACTGGCAGGTTTCCATCTTGTGCAGGTTCCCTTCAAAATAATTCCAGTTCAAGAGTCCACAGTACCTATTAGCCCTTAGGAAACTATATGTGTTTCCCAAGCCTAATGAAAAAGTGTTCCAACTACCACTTCCTTTTTGCCTCAGGCCCTGTAAGTGGTTACATTCAAAGCCTCTCATCTGCACCAAGGCTTCTTGAGACTGAATGAGAAAAACAACAACAACTAATTTTCACAAATTCTTGGGGACAATATCAGACTCTCCAAGTGACCCTCCCAAAACCCGTTTAGTCGACTTAGGATGAGAGTGCTTCTCCTCTCCCATCCACCCCACACTCAAATGCAAGGAATGGAAAATGGCACCACCTTTCACCAACTTTTCCTGAGAAATGCTCTCCTGGTTTCTTTGACTCAAACTTTTATACTTTTGAAGTGGGTTTGAGCTGTGTCATGGTTTTTAACATTCCTGTCCTACATCCTGCATAGGTAGTTTAGTACCTCTCTTTGCAATAAGGGAGTACTTACTCCTTATTATTTTGTTATTGGCCTTAAGTGGCCTCTGCAGAAATCGAGACAAAAAGAGTCCCATTATAACATTTTATTACAAATCTTTTCTATCTGTTTTTAAGATTTTCTGTTTTTCTTTGGTGTGCTGCAGCTTTGTTAAAATGTGGACTTATTTGTATTTGTTCTGTGCATAACTTGGTATGCATCTGCATGTCTTTCTTTGATTTAAGAAATATTTGTTTATTATCTCTTCAAATATTTCCTCTTTTCAAAACAACACTTCTTCTATTTGGAACTCCTATTGGGCATATGTTGGGCCTTCTGACTCAATCCACTATGTTTTGTTTGTTTGTTTGTTTTTTATTGAGTTCAGAGAGGAAGGGAGAGTGAGAAAGCGATAGTAACATCAATGATGAAAGAGAATCATTGATCGGCTCCCTCCTGCACACCCCCTACTGGGGATCAAGCCTGCACATGTCCTTGACCAGAATCGAACCTAGGACCTTTTAGTCTGCAGGCCAACGCTCTATCCACTGAGCAAAACCAACTAGGGCAATCCTCCATATTTTTTAACCTTAGCATTTTTCATCTTTATCTTTGGGAGTAATTTCCCCCTCAAAATTGTGATCCCTTTCAGCGGTTCTCAACCTGTGGGTCACGACCCCTTTGGCAGTCGAACGACTCTTTCACAGTGGTCGCCTAAGACCATCCTGCATAGCAGATATTAACATTACAATTCATCACAGTAGCAACATTACAGTTATGAAGTAGCAACGAAAATAATTTTATAGTTGGGTCACAACATGAGGAACTGTATTTAAAGGGCCAGAAGGTTGAGATCCACTAGATGAACTCCTCTATCTACTGGTGCATTACTCTCCATTCATCTATATTAAAACTCCTGTTTACTTATCTACTGAATTTTTATTTTTTCATTTCTTTTTGGTTCTTTTAAAAATCCACTTTTTAACTCATAGCATCCTTTCTTTCATAGTATTCTTTGTTCTTTCTTTTGTCCCTTTAATAATTTTAAACCTACTTATACTAGTAGCATTTTTCCAATTATTTCTTATATCCAGTACCTGGAGCACTTCTTGTTTTATCTACTGAGTTATCCTCACATAGTTCATTTCTTTGTAGTTTGTAATTTTTTACTGGTATTTCACATTCAGTTTCCCTCCCACCCCCAAGGGTACTCTGAGGGTGGAACAGCCCTGTGGAGCCATTTGTATTTCCTTCTATCAAAGCCCAAGAGTTTTCACTATGGACTAATTTTTATGGGTTTTTTTTCTAAACTTCATGCTTGTTTACACTGTAGGTAATAAAAATGTGGACTTCATACTTACTTGGAATTTTGTTTTTCTCCTTTATTTGGATTTGTTCATTCATTTACAAATATCTTTGTTCACTATTGCTCTAAGAAGACAACAACCTTTCCTTTAGCTTTCTGGGTTCTTGGACAAAGTTTTTCTGGTGCCTTTTACACACCAGGCAACCCTCCAACATTCCCAGCTTTAATAAGGAGATTCATTCCAAGCTCCCTCCCTGCACAGGTCCAAGTTTATGTATCCAGTTCCCATGTAGACATTAAAATCCTGCCCAGTTCTTAAGGTCTATATTTGGGTCTCATATTCCCTGGGGCTTTATTTCTTTAGTTTCTGCTTATGATTCCAATTTTGAGTTTTTTCTCTGTTCTGGCACCTAGTCATTTCCCTTTCTATCATTCTAAGTCATGTATTATATTTTATTATTGATATTTTATATAATTTAATATCATACAGAAGTTAAAAGTGTAAAATCAGACCATCTGGATTCAAATCCCAGCTCTGCCTCTTTTTGGCTGTGTGACCTTGAGCAAGTTACTGATCCTCTTTAAACATCAGTCAATGTAAGTAACAATGTAAAATGTAAGTAATAATACCTACCTCATATAAGGATTATGTGGCTTACATAATTAGAGTGCCTAGAGTAACATGTGGCAAATACTAAAAGTTCAATAAGTTATTAGCGATTATTATTTTTCTTATGATCATCTCATGCATTCCCATGTGTTTACATCAAAAACAGGGCCCCCCTTTTTACTGAAAATGCTACAATATATTTTCTTTGTAATCCCAAAACAGTATCACCCTGCCGTCTGTCACACTAAACAAGACTCCCTCATCTCTAGCTCATGTAGGCTTGGAGGATGCAAAGCAACTTTAAATTTAGTCTATGTAAACTGAAATTAGGAAGAGTAGAGTGTTTTAAGAGTTACTTATCTATTTCTGAGCTAATTGCAAATAATTCTTTATCCTCTCTCTCTCTTTTTAATTATCTGAATCATGGCTTCCCCTATATCAGGGCAAATAACTGAAAGAACAGAGTTGCATTTTAGTGATACCACCAGTGGCTTGCCTCTCAAAGACATGCTATTTGAGTTGAATACCCTGTTGTGAATGCCCTAGAGACAGAGCTCTTCAGAAGTGAAGGCTTAGCAAGAATGAATGAAGTGGAGCATAATGAACGAGGCTTTGTAGTAGATTCTAATGAATGACTCCTTGACATTCACTGATCTCTGACATGACAGGCATATGGTGTTTATCAATAAATAAAAAGGATATAATTACGTTGAGGCTGAAGCATTCAGGCCTTGGTAACATTTGGTAAGCTGGAAGGCTGTCTGCCCTGCTCTTCATCCTGACAGGTGGAATAAAATGAAATGTCTCCATAAAAATCTATTCATAGTACATGATAGTCTGTGCTTGTCTTTAGTTTCCCCAAAGAAGTAGTAGGTCATGCTCTAATTTGTGTCCATAGATGTATGTTAATATATTATTTAAATGACACTTCAAGGTAATCACCAGCAGTCCTTAGAGCTTTCAATACACAGCTCCTGACAAATATCCCCAGCCTGACCATCAGGGCTTTTCATGACACTGCTAGTCATTACCTGATGTCTGACACAGCTAGCATGTTATTTTTGTTCAGTGAAGTCTACTGAAATCCTAATGACAGGAACAGCTTTGTGCCTTTCGACTCCCACCTGTGGCAAAGGTGAGAGATACGTCAATAAGGAAACTCCAGTGGGAAGGGCAGATGGGGCAAGCTTTCTATTTGCCTATTTTCTACATTTGGCTGTATCTGCAAAAAAACATTTTGTCAGGAAACTGGTGCAACTCAGTTAATAGCACGAAATGAACGTTTAACTTCTTTGTAGTTCACAAAATTGCCAGTTTCTTAGAGAGAAACTACTATACTGATACTACTCATAAAGCAGTTGCTTGGAGTAAATTCCCTGCTATAACCCTTAAGTCCTTTCTTTCTGTCATATCCAGTATTAAATCTTTAGAGAATTCTGTTGTTTTGACCTTCAACATATCTCTGGAATCCCAACACTTTCCACCATTTCTACTGCCATCACCATGGTCTGAGCCTCTTTACCCCTCACCAAGATAACTGTAATCACCACTGAATAGCCTACCTGGTTTTTACTTATCACACTATACCCTTTAAAAAGATAAGTCAGGTCACATCACAACTCTGTTCAAAACCCTGCAATGGCTCCAAAGTTCCTACAGTGGCTTACTAGGCCCTATGATCTGGCTTCCCGTTTCTCTCCTCTCCCTTGCTGTTCCTCAAACATTGTAGACATTGTCCCTCAGCCAGGGACAGTCTTGCCCTGAATTCTGGAGGGATGGTTCAAGTCTTTGTTCAAATCTTGCCCCTCAATGAGCCTTATCTCACCCACAACCTTATTTAATGTAAAACCTGCCCTCTATATATATTCTTGCACACATGTTAAGGGATCCTACTCTCTTCTTTTATTCTAAAGCATTTATCTTCTAACATACTACATAGTTTACTTATTAATTATGCTTATTGTCTTGTTTAACTCTTCACTCTAAAATATAAGCTCTGTAAGAGCCTGAAACTTCTATTCAGTGATGGACTCTAAGCACCTAAGTTAGGATTGCCAGGTAAAACAAAAGTTATCCAGTACAATTTGAATTTCCAATAAACAATGAATAATTTGTTTTAGTATAAGTATGTCCCTTGCAAATTTAATTTTACCTGGGCATGCTATATTTTTATTTACTAAATCTGGCAACTCTAAGTTAGAATAGTGCCTGGCATTGTCATCACAAGAAACACTACATATGGTCTATTTTTAAATTAACTTAATTTGGTTTTGCCATTTTAATGGTATTTTGAGCTAACTGAAGATACCCTGGACTGTCACAGAAAGGTTTTATATTATTATTATTATTATTATTATTATTATTATAAATACTTTTAGGAAAAGTGTATTGTCACACTCAAATGAAATAAGCTAAGTATACCATCCACAATTTAATAGAGCAGAGATACAGTGAGCTGGTTTTAAGCATTATGTTTTATAATATTGTGCAAAAAGAAAATGGGAAATCCCAAAACGAAAAGCTGAAAAATAAGTTGGAGAAATCATATTAAGTGGAAAGCTATATTAAGTGGAAGTAATATATGGTGAATGGGAGCAAGACTCCTATTACCCACCTATCTCACCTCTAGTTGTTCTTTCCAATTAAGTATTGACACTACTTATGTGATCCTTGGGAGAATCAAGGAATGATTCAATGTCAGATATCTCACATTTACAATAAGATTTATAAGATCTATTCTGTCTGAAAATCTGTGATTCTATAAAAAACATGACCACAAAATAAAAGACTATTTTTACAAACATACTAGAAGTTATGTATAATAATAATTATGATCAGAGAAGTCACCATAGTAAGTTATTCACTTATCCCAATGATGCTACCAATGCTCAAAACATTTTTGTCATTTCTAATTTGGATTTTCCTTGTAGCAGGATTATATTTAAGAAATACTAACAAGTGTTTTTATCCCAGCCAGGAAGAAACAGAACTAGGAATTGAACCCAGGCAGTCTGGCAGTACCACCTATGCTATACTTTAATGAAAGTTACATTCCTTTTCAACAAAGTTTGAGGACTGGGATTGATCTACTATGCCTTAAAAGTCAGGTTAGAAAACATGTAGAAAAACAGCCATTAAATTTCATTTTAAACACCAAATAGTGTTATTCAACTTGATCATTTTCATCTCTCACCTTATTAATTAAACTGGCTATATATAAATTTTAACTTGGCTGTAGAAAAATCAGTCTACCATCAATGAAATGTTTGACAGTACTGATAAAGACTAAAGAATGTCCAACTGCCTCCTCGGCAACTGTCAAAAAAGGTCAAGAAATGTCAGTAATAGCAACCTCACTCAAATCAGCATATCATTTACTATCAAAATGATGCTGTGATGTTTAATTTTCAGTGTCAACTTGACTGGGCCATGAGGTGCCCAGATTAAATGTCATTTCTGGCTGTGTCTGTGAGGGTATTTCCAGATGAGTTTAACATTTGAATCAGTGAACTCAGTAAAGTAGATCACCCTTCCCAACACGGGTGGACATCGTTCAATTCATTGAGGGCTTAAATAGATCAACAGGCGGAGAAAGAGGGAGAGGGGCTCATTCTTTTCTTGCTGGACCACTGGAGTGGGGACCTTGGTCTTCTGCTCTTGTACCTGAATTTGCACCATCAAATTCCCTGGTTCCCTGGTCTTCAGACTCAGACTGGATTACACCACTGGCTTTCCTGGGTCACCAGCTTACAGTCAGCCTCCATAATTATACGAGCCAATTACTCATAATAATTTTAATATATGTATAGATATATATTTATCTCTTATTGGTTCTAATTCTCTGGAGAATCCTGACTGATACAGGTGCCTGTGGGGATAATACATTCTTCTGTGTAAAATATTTTCACTTGTTTGTTTAAAAGAGTCATCTTAGTGCTGAAACCAGTTTGGCTCAGTGGATAGAGCGTCAGCCTGTGGACTGAAAGGTCCCAGGAAAATGTGCAGGAGGCGGCTGATCGATGTTTCTAACTCTCTATCTCACTCCCTTCCTCTCTGTAAAAAAATCAATAAAATATATTTTAAAAAAATAAATAAATAAATAAAAGAGTCATCTTAGGCTGTAAATTCTGATTGCCATTCAGTGCTCAACAACCCAGGTGGATCCCTTCCAAGCAGTGCCCATGCTCATAAGGGTATCATTCTCTCAATATAATATTTCTTAACAGATTAATTGAGGCATAATTTACATACCATATAATTCACCCCTTTAAAGTATACACTTAAATTGTTTTTGCTATATTCACAGGGTTGTGCATCCATCATCGCCATCATATTTTGAAATTTTTTTACACAAAAGGAATCTCAAAACCATTAGCAGTCACTTCCCATCTCCTTCCTGCTAGCAATCTCTA
Organism: Myotis brandtii; assembly: GCF_000412655.1. NCBI lineage: Eukaryota > Metazoa > Chordata > Mammalia > Chiroptera > Vespertilionidae > Myotis > Myotis brandtii. The sequence continues at coordinate 1,961,930 of NW_005365280.1, forward strand.
ATCTACTTTCTGTTTCTATGGATTTGTCTATTCTTCCTATTTCATAAGGGAATCATAAAATAAGTGACCTTTTATATCTGGTTCTTTTACCACTTTAATGTTTTCAAGGTTCATCCATGTTGTAGCATGTATCGGCAATTCATTCCATTTTATTGCTAAATAATTTCTATTACATAGATAAACAACATTTCTTTATTCTTTACTTCGTTGACAGATCATTTCCATTTTTTGGCTATCATGAATAATGCTGTTAAAAGCATTCATGTGCAGGTTTTTTCTTAGAACTTATATTTTTAATTCTCTTGAGTATATACCTAGTTAGGAATAAAATTTCTAGATCCTATAGTAACTCTACTTAACTTTTGAAGAACAATCAAACTTTTCCAAAGTGGCTGCTTTGTTTTACATTACCACCAGCAATGTATGATAATTTAAGTTTCTTCATTTTGTTTATACTTGTTATTTCTTTTTTATTTCAGCCACCTTAATGAGTTTGAAGTTGTATCTCATTGTAGTTTTGATTGCATCTCCTAATGACATATAGTGAACATCTTTTCATATGCTTATTGGCCATTTGTATATGGTCCTTTGCCCATTTTTTTTTAAATTGGGGTACTTGTCCTTTTCTTGGTGAGTTTTAAGAGTTCTTTATATATTCTGGATACAAGTTTTTAAAATAACTGTGTGATCTGCAAATATTTTCCCCATTCTATGAGTTGTGTTTTTGCTCTATTGATTGTGTTCTTTGAAACACAAGTTTTTTTATTTTTTATTTTGATGAACTCCAATTTATCTATATTTCCTTTTGGTACTTGTATATTTGGTGCCATATCTAAGAAACTATTGCCTAATCCAAGATAATGAAAGTTTACTCTGATGTTTTCTTCTAAGAGTTTTATGCTTTTACTTTTTATACTTAGGGCTCTGGTCCATTTTGAGTCAATTTTTGCATATGGTATGAGAGAGAAATACAACTTTTTGTGCATGTTGATATTCAGTTGTCTCAGCATATTTGTTGAAAAGACCATACTCTTCTCATTTAATTTTATTGGCACACTTGTCAAAAATAAATTGTTTGAAAATGTATGGGTTTAGTATTTCTGAATTCTATTCTATTGATCTATAAGTCTAACTTTATGCCAGTATCACATTATCTTTTTTTTTTAACTAAGTATATTTTATTTATGGCAGTAGAAATGGTGGAGGGCTTTTTACTTCTTAACTTGTTCAATCCCACATTGTATACTAAAATATGCATAATAAATTACATTAGAGAAACATTATGAGACTAGAGCAAACCCAGTGCCATATTGATCTAAATCTAACTTTATGCCAGTATCACATTATCTTTTTTTTTTAACTAAGTATATTTTATTTATGGCAGTAGAAATGGTGGAGGGCTTTTTACTTCTTAACTTGTTCAATCCCACATTGTATACTAAAATATGCATAATAAATTACATTAGAGAAACATTATGAGACTAGAGCAAACCCAGTGCCATAATAGTCATTCTGAAAACAGACTATCAACCTTTATTCACTCATTGGGAAAATGGTAAATAAAATATTATTATTTTAGAAATATTTTTGGTAGACTATTTTTTGTAAAATGTCACCTAAAATGTGTTATTTATATCACACATGAACATTAATTTTTATTACTATTTATCCTGAGATACTCATTTTCTCTAGAATACAAAATATAAGAGCAAACCTCTAAACCTGTGCTTATTGACATCACCTGTGGCCACAAGTTTATTTGTAATAGATTAGTATAGTTTTATAGTAAGTTTTGAAATCAGGAAGTATGATTTCAAGTACTTTGCTTTCTTTTTCAATATTGTTTTGGCTATTTTCAGTCTTTTGCAATTCCATGTGAATTTTAAGATCAGCTTGCTAATTTATGCAAAAAAAGCAGCTGGAATTTTTAAAGAGATTGTACTGAATCTGTAGATCAGTTCGGAAAAACAATGCCATCTTAATATTAAGTCTCCCAATTTATGAATATAGTATGTCTTTCCATTTATGTAGGTATCCTTTAGGTTCTTTCAATGATGTTTTGTAGTCTTTAATGTATAACTCTTGTATTAGTTTTAAGTTTATTCATAAGTATTTTATTTTTGATACGGTTATAAATAAAATTTTTTTTTTAATTTTTGTTGTTGTTAATTCTCACCCAAGAATATTTTTCCATTGATTTTTAGGGAGAGAGGAAGGGAGGGAGAGAGACAGAGAGAGAGGGACATTGATGTGCCCAGACCAGGAATTGAACCGTGACTTCCTGCTTCATAGCTCAACACTCAACCACTGAGCAACACCAGCGGGGCTCTTCTAGTATATTCTAAAACTAGGTGTTCATATTGTTTGATTCCTATTGACAAAAAAATCACATTTTAGAAGTTCTGTTCACTCCTTTTAATGTATTGCATATTTTATAGAGTTTACACTACTATTACAAGCTACATCTTCAAATAGAATCCTTTTATGGGGGGCCCATTACTTTGGTTTGACATGTGCAAATGGATAATGCTGAGAAGTTCACTGTTTTCCAAGTGAGGAAAAAGCAGTCTTTTCTTCCCACATTTAGCTTCTATTTATAGTTAATTAAATTTTTATTTTATTCTGAAATCTTCATATTCTACCCCCTTCCCCTGGTTATGCAGTTTAATAAGACTTCGTTGAGGTATAAAATAGATCAGGTATATCCATCTAATATTAATGAAAGAGTGGCAGACAAATTAGAATACTGATGCATGTCATGCACATAATTATTTCTCAGAAAAGTTCTTCTCTGCCTTAAACCAACAAGATAGAAAATTGACTATCTTTTAACTCATCTTGTTTATGGATTGATATGATCTAAGGATAATTCTGAAAATCCTAACTAATAAATTTGGCATATAGAGGGATTTATAATAGAAGTTTCCAAGATGGTTCCAGGGAAAATGAGGTCGATTTAGATTTTCTAAAGTTTCAAAAAAATATGCAAAGCTGCAATATTTTACTAGCATACATGTTTTATTTTTTCCAAACTTGCCAATATGGCTGAGATGATGACATCTCAACATCAACAGGAAAAAAATATACACACAGAAAGAAACATATTTTCAAGAAAAAGTAAATATTTAATGCCCATTGGTGTACTTAGTATTTGGACCTAGATTAATTTATTTTGATAACTAGTATTATGCTATTTCTTGCAGAAAAGAAGGCATCCAATGAAAATGTTTATTTGCTATTTTTAATGTAAAATATCTGCTGGGCTTATTTTCCTAAGAAAAAAAATAATGATAACATTTTCCGCCAAAAGTGTTCAAAACAAATAAAATAAAAAACAAATAGGGAGAGCCCTGACTGGTTTGGCTCAATGGATAGAGCATCGGCCTGCAGACTGAAGGGTCACAGGTTCGATTCCAGTCAAAGGCATGTACCTTGGTGTGGGCACATCCCCAGTAGGGTGTGTGCAGGAGGCAGCTGATCGATGTTTCTCTCTCATTGATGTTTCTAACTCTCTATCCCTCTCCCTTCCTCTCTGTAAAAAAATCAATAAAATATATTTTTAAAATAAATAAATAAATAGGGAGAGAAATACAATTGGTAGAATATCTGTTTTTAATGTTGTGGAGAAAAATATTTTATAAACATCTTGTAAAGATTAGAAAAATAACCAACTGTATAGTTACTTAAATTAAATAACTTTTGTACCACCGAATTCATCTCTTCAATTGTTGTTTTAAGTTAAAAAAATACTGCTTTAATTATGATATTGTATAGTAAGATGGATTCTTGATGCAAGCTGAAACTGACCCTGTTGCATATATAAATGGGGGCTAAGTACTTTCACAAAGTGTAATATAAATAGAAACAGAACAGATAAACCAAAATAAATTATTTTCATAAGATGTTTGGGTTGCTTCACTGTGTTTTTGTGGGTATAATTAGATGAATTATTTTGCTTTGCCAACAGAAATAGATGTCTTAATAATTACACATATCTACACATGTATTAATCTTTATAACATAACTTTGTTGCTGTTTATGTGATTTACAACAGAGGGCAGAAAAGTTTCTTGATTTATACAAAGGTCCCCTCAGAATTACTGCCAGAGTCTGACAGAAACCCTGATTGTGCTTGACTTTCCAGTGTGCTTTGTAGCTAATATATTGGCACTTGTCTTTTTGGCAGAACCTGATGAATTACTTTCTAACTGGAGTACTTTAAGTATATAGATAGACTGCCTGCCTTCCTTAATTGACACTCCTACACTCCATCAACTGGTTGCTACGCTATCTTTTTTATTTCTCCCTTCTGCATTCCAAGTTCCTGGAGTTGCTTCTCACAACCAAGACATATACCTGCTGTTATGCAAGAGTATTGCTGGGTGAGGAGAGATCAATATTCAGACATCAGAGAAAACATATAGAATGACATTTTCAGGCCCAGAAAGTTTCACCTAGAAAGAGAAAGCCAAGCCAGTATAAAGCACTATGATTTTCTGGCAAAACCACACATCTAGAAACAAAGAGACAAAATTACAATGCATATGTGTCTTTCAAGAGATCCATAGGCTCAATGTGTGTAAATCTTCACTGCCTCCGAATTCTTTCTTCTTCCTTCATAGATATGTGAGTTTGTTCTTTACAAAAGTAGTTTTTGGCCTCCAAGCATAGAAAGTTTATGTTTATTGATATAAGCACTTGCAAGCATTGCCTAGGTGTACGTATGTGAGTTTTTTGCAAGGACATGAGAGGGAGGAGGAAACAGAAGTGTTTGGCAAGACCAGGCACACACTGGACAGAGAAGGGGCATGTATTTCAAATTGTTGACTTGATTCTTGTGATCCTCTAGTCTGCTGTTGGGAGTCTGTATAATATTCTTTATTTCAGTCAGTGTATGCTTAATTTCTAGTTGGTCCTTTATCACAACCTCGAGGGTCTCATTAGATTTCTTGTAGGTCTCATTAAGTTTATCGGCAGTTTCTAGAAAATTCTGGTTCAGACCATGATAAAGTAGCTGGTATCAAACACAAATAATTAAATAAGAATTATAAAGGCTGAGTACAATATATCAAACAACTGCTGAAATGCATTAGACAGCAAGCAATTCAAGGGTAAAATTCTTAAGAGAATGGAAATATATGAGTCCTACATTTACTCCAGATTTTTTCCTGAAGTTATTTTCAAATCCTTGACTCAGGGAAGTAGGACCCAAGCACAAAGCGTCAGTTTCATTGGGCAGAAGAAACAGAGAGCAGAGCTTATCTGCTAAGAATGCTGGGGGGGCAGGGGGGAGGGGGGGGGGAAGTACCAAGTGAGGGAGAAATAAAGATAAGGAGCAAAAAATATGCATAAAAATTCTACTAGGATTTTAAACCAAACAGAATATACTTAAAAAGAAAGGAAGCCCATATTTTAAGAAAAGAAAAATAAAAAACAGCTGTTGGGAGGCTAACTGATGAGCAAAGTTTTTAAGGGTTGCAAAATGCTATGAAGATATTAAAATTCCATCCCATTCAAATTGTAAAGATCTTAGTAAACACTCCACTCATTCTGGAGTTGAGACTCCAGAAAGTTTATGCTTGAGAATGAGGTCTACCTTTCAGAAATAAGAAAATAATTGAAAATCACTAACCATAAACATTCTTAATCAGATATTGACAGAATCTAAGTGATCTGCCTGTAAGGTAAATGCCTACTGGTACAAAATTCAACATACTTCAGAGGAAAATTACATAATGCAGAGCTTCTCTAACATAGTCCAGCATATAATAAACTATCACTAGATACATGAATAAACAGAAAAAATATGATGATAATAAAGAGAAAAGATGATCAATAGAAGCAGATATAGAAAAGATCCAACTATTGGAGTTAGCTTACAAGGACTTCAAAATAATTACAAATAATAAGTTAAAGAAAAATATACAAGTTAGATTAAAATATGAAATATTTCAGCAGAAAATTCTATAATTCATAAGAATGTTAAACATTCTAGAACTTCAAAATGCAATATCTAAAATTAGAAGTCACTTGATGTGTTTAACAGAAGTCTGGACACCAGAGAAGATGGGCTTCATAAAATCAAGGACAGGTTTATAGAAATAATGAAATTAAAGCACAGAATGAAAAAAGAAGAGCCATCAGGAACATGATTACTAACATATATGCCATTTGAGAGAAAATTGGCTATGTCCTCTCAATGGAGAAAAGAGAATGACAGAGAATAAACATTTAAGAAAATAATACTCAAATTATTTTCCAGTTGTGATGAAAGGCATAAATTCCAGAAGTTCAATAAAACTCAGACAAGAGGAATACAAAGAAAACCATAACTAGCCATTTCATGGTCAAGCTGCTAAAAAATAAAAATAAACAAAAACAAAATTTTAAAAGAAAAATAATATAGTAAGAGTAACAGCTGACTTCTCAACAGAAACTATTGAAACCAGAAGACATCATTAAAGTATCAAAAGAAAAAAATAACTATCAACCTTGAATTAAAGGTTATACCAGAGAAAATATCCCCAACAAATGGAAACAATATAAAGACAAAAGTTTAAAGTAATTACATCTTGGGAAGACCAGTCTTACAAGAAAAATTTAAGGAAGTTCTTTGAGATAAAAAAAAAATTATTATTATTATTATTGCAAATCAGAGCACAGAAGTGTAAGAAGCCAAAAAAAAAAAAAAAAAGCACCCAATAAGGGTAAGAATAAAAGCCTAATGACCTAAGAAAAATACAGTTTTTGTAGTTGAAGGCATATGTCACAGAAAATATCTTTAAAAAGAATAGCAAAACATGTAGAGGGTAAATGGATTTAGAGAGAGAATTCCTGTTTCAGGAGACACAGAGAGAGTTACATAGAACTAAAAGCTACTGTTGGCACCTGAGCACTTCAGGCTCCTTACATCCAGGGACCATCAGACAAGAAGAGAAGTCACAATCCTGACAGGGATAATTGACCACAATTGTCAGGAAGAAATAGGGTTCATTTATACTAGAGTGACAGGAATAAGTTTGTCACTCATGTGATCCACTTGGATACTTCTGGGTACTTCCTTGCTCTATCTATATATATAAAACCCTAAAATGCACATAGACCAAATGGTGGAACAACCGAACAACCGGTTGCTATGATGTGCGCTGACCACCAGGGGGCGCACGAAAAACATGGCTGATGTCGGCAGCAGGTGGCAGAGCACGGAACATGGAGGGCGTTGGCCATGGTGGGATGGTGGAGCAGGTGAGCAGGGGCGCCAGACCAAGGTGGGGCACTGGTCACTGTCATCGGGGCAAGCCTTTGGTAGTTACTGAAAATTCTTTGCTCCTGTGCACTGTGGTCCTGCCCAGTGCTCATACCTACTGCTGGCGCTGGCCCAGTTTGCACCTGCTGCTGGCGCTGGAGCTGCTGCTTACACCCGGCGCCAGCCCCAATCCCTCAGTGCCGTCAGCGGGTTCGAATGGTGGCTGCGGCCCCGATCGCCCCTGAGGGTTTCTCAAACTCCCCCTGCTCCTGAGGGGCAATTGGGGCTACAACCACCACTTGCACCTGCTGCTGGTGCCAGCCCCAATCGCTCCAAGGTGTCAACAGGTGCAAACGGGTCCAGTGCCGTCAGCATGTGGGGGTGGTGGCAGTGGCAGCAGCAGGGCTGCTGTCAGACAGGGAACAGTGGCGGGGGCATGGAGGATGGGCCGAGACCCGCCCCTGTGCTCACCACAGCCTCGCAGCACACAGTTCCTTTCAAGGTGCACGATTTCGGGCACTGGGCCCCTAGTTTTAATAATAAATAGACAAGTGCAGCAATCACATCATGAGAGGGCATGGTGACCAGGATCTCAAACCCTCAGGGTTGAGGGTCTTGATCAACAGCCTGTAATGGTTAATTTTATCTGTCAACTTGGCTAAGCTCTAGTCCCCAGTTTTTGGCCAAACACTAGTCTAGATGTTACAGTGAAGGAATTTTGTCGAGTTATTAACATTTACAATCACTCCTTTAAGTAAAGGAGATTGTTCTAGATATTATGGGTGGACCTTAACTAGTTGAAAGGCTTAAGAGCAAAATCTGAGGCTTCCTAGAGAAGAAGGAACTCTGCCTCAAGACTGTAACATAGATGTCCTGCCTGAGTCTCCAACTGCATGAGCCAATTCCTTAAATCAACCTATCTAGCCATCCATCCATCTATCTATATGATTTTTATATATCTGAAGAATTCTAGGCAAAACACCAAGACTAAGCAGCATGCTAGCTGAGGATGAGTGGAATCTAGAAGAGCAAAGAAGGTGAAGATGAGTCATCTGTTGCATCCTTAAGGCCTCCTGGAGCCATGGAAGCTGTAGTTCATCGCACTAACCTTCCACTTCTAAGTTCTTTCAAGAAAAGGAGGGAAAACCAAGATGGCAGCATAAGTAAACACCGGAGTTTGCTGCCTCGAACAACCACTTCAAAAATACAACTAAAAGACGGAACGGACATCATCCAGAACCACAGGAAGGCTGGCTGAGTGGAAATTCTACAACTAGAAGGAAAGAGAAAAGCATACCGAGAATCAGAGGAGGCGCAGTG
>NW_005365280.1:1970827-1971116 GCF_000412655.1 Myotis brandtii
CCTCTGAGAGCAGCCATAACTGCTAGCCCCGCCCTGTTGATCCCCTTGGACCTGCCCCGCCCAAGCCCTGCAGGGAGGCTTTTGCTGGATAGCCTAAGGCAGAGGCTGGATTAGCACCTCCCTAGAGACCCAGGAGCCCGTATACCCAGAGGTCAGAGTGGGACCATCCAGTTTGCAGCTCCGTGGAACCATAAAGGACACACTCAGGGGGCAGACTCAGTGAGCACCAAAGCCCCATCGAAGCAAGTCTTGCCCCGGAGGGGTGTCTCCAGCACAGAAGTTCTCCCAC
>NW_005365280.1:1971517-1978647 GCF_000412655.1 Myotis brandtii
TTCTAACTCTCTATCCCTCTCCCTTCCTCTCTGTTAAATATCAATAAAATATATTTTAAAAAAAGAAAAGAAGAGAAAAGTTATTTGAAGAAATAATGACAGAAAACTTCCCCTACCTGGTGAAAGAAATAGACTTCCAAGTCCAGGAAGCGCAGAGAACCCCAAACAAAAGGAATCCAAAGAGGACCACACCAAGACACATCATAATTAAAATGCCAAGAGCAAAAGACAAAGAGAGAATCTTAAAAGCAGCAAGAGAAAAAAAGTCAGTTACCTATAAGGGAGTACCCATACGACTGTCAGCTGATTTCTCAACAGAAACTTTGCAGGCCAGAAGGGAGTGGCAAGAAATATTCAAAGTGATGAATAGCAAGAACCTACAACCAAGATTACTTTATCCAGCAAAGCTATCATTCAGAATTGAAGGTCAGATAAAGAGCTTCACAGATAAGGAAAAGCTAAAGGAGTTCATCACCACCAAACCAGTATTATATGAAATGCTGAAAGGTATCCTTTAAGAAGAGGAAGAAGAAGAAAAAGGTAAAGATACAAATTATGAACAACAAATACACATCTATCAACAAGTGAATCTGAAAATCAAGTGAATAATCTGATGAACAGAATGAACTGGTGATTATAATAGAATCAGGGGCATAGAAAGGGAGTGGACTGACTATTCTTGGCCGGGAAAGGAGTGAGGGAGATGCAGGAAGAGACTGGACAAAAATCGAGTACCTGTGGATGAGGACAGTGGGTGGGGAGTGAGGGAGGAGGGTGGGGTGGGAACTGGGTGGATGGGAGTTATGGGGGGTAAAAAGAGGAACAAATGTAATAATCTGAACAATAAAGATTTAATTAATCAAAAAAAAAAAGAAAAGGGACACCAGAATCCTGGAAGAGCTGATCCCATAACTTTTATGAAAAGCAAATCCAAGAGACACCAGGCCTAGAGCATTTTTACCCTAGAACAGTGATGGCGAACCTATGACACGCGTGTCAAAGGTGACACGCGAACTCATTTTTGTGGTTGATTTTTCTTTGTTAAATGGCATTTAAATATATAAAATAAATATCAAAAATATAAATCTTTGTTTTACTATGGTTGCAAATATCAAAAAATTTCTGTATGTGACAGGGCACCAGAGTTAAGTTAGGGTTTTTCAAAATGCTGACACGCTGAGCTCAAAAGGTTCGCCAGCACTGCCCTAAAAAATACATATATTTTAAAAATTAAATGCTGATAGTTGGTGAAGCCTTTTGTTGTTTCCAAAGCATTTACTCTACCATTTTTTCCCAAAAGAACTCAGCATCTCCCAACCATGTTCAGTGGGGTTCCCCAGTTCCAGGTGTGGGCCATACGGGCCTGAGCAAATCAGTGTCTCATCCCTATGCTCTAGCGATTTATCCCATGGTGGGAAAACAGAATGGAGCCCAGGCCTGAGCAAATATGCAAATCACATTCCTTGGCCTCTAAGATTAGTTCAAAGGTGAGTTTGAAACCTAATATGATAAAACCAAAAGAAAGATCAGACTTTTGTGTGACAGTTGATTAAAAAAAAATCTAGCCGAAACCGGTTTGGCTCAGTGGATGGGGCGTCGGCCTGCGGACTCAAGGGTCCCAGGTTCGATTCTGGTCAAGGGCACGTACCTGGGTTGCGGGCACATCCCCAGTGGGGGGTATGCAGGGGGCAGCTGATCGATGTTTCTCTCTCATCGATGTTTCTAGCTCTCTATCCCTCTCCCTTCCTCTCTGTAAAAAATCAATAAAATATATATATTTTAAAAAAATCTATTTTCCTCTGCATGTGAACAAGGAGGTTCATGGCTCTGCGAGCTGCTGGCAACCACCTTGGTTCCTTGAGAAAGTGAACAGAGCCAGCTAGCAGCGGAGGACAAAGGCAAGAGGACCTCAACAAAGGGCGTCAGAGTCTTGGTGACAACCTGACCTTTGTGGTCAAACCACATTGCAAGTCTTCCCTGGAATTATAGAGGACCAAAGGTCCTTTTTATTACTTAACTCAGTGTGAGTTAGGATTTTTTTTTTTTTACTTTGCAAACAAAGGTATTCTATCTCAGCAGCGTCACTGCAGATTCTGGAATGCTAACATCAATATGCTGCTGGTAAAAATAAAATCTGATACTACCTTTTGGAGGGCAATTTGACAATATGTATTAAAAGATCTAAGTATGGGCATATCCTTCAACCTAATATATAAACTTGTAAGAGTTTATTCATTCAATCAATAAATATTTAAGCACTTTTGATGTACTAAACACTATTTCAGGAGTCAGGAGTTTAGCACTGGACAAAACAAAGTTCTTCATGAAACCAACCTTTCGAAATAATCAGAATGTGTTCAAGGATTTATCTACAAGAATGTTAACCTGAGAACTCTTCATAATAGGGAACAATTAGAAACAATATAAATGCCCAAAAAAGGTGATTGCTTAAATACATTTGGGGGCATTGGCATAATAAAATGCCATTCAGGCATTTAAAATGAATTGTGGAAACTAATGAGAGGGAAACTTACCTTATACTATTAGTTGAAAAAAGTTGGTAGTAAGAATGTAAAGGGCAACTCATGCTTATGTACTTATATGTGTATATTTATGTACAAGAAATACCTGCCATTAGACACTCCAAAATGATACATTATTCTGAGTAGAATTATGGGTGCTTTTGATTTTCTTCTTTGTACATTTTTATGCTTTTTTATATTTCCTGTTATGAAAATGCCTTTCCTTTATTAGGAGAAAAAATATCAATCTTACAGAATGATCTCAAGTAGTTTAAATTAAAAAGTAAATAAATAACACTTGAGTGTTCATTAATATTATACTGTCTCATAAATCCAAGGTGACCCTGTAAACAGATGTGTAAATAAAGGGTCAGACTAGCATCCTCCATTCTAGGTCATGTCTAGTCAGGGAAGATTGTCACAAGTTTTTCTTTTTAATGAAATTCCTACTTTTTAATGGAATATAGTAAACAAGGACTTGAAGCTGACTGATGACTGCCTGGGCTGGGCCCTAGGTCTCTTGTCTTAGGATAGAGGGCTATTTCTACCACAATGTGTCCTCTGCCCAGCACACAGGCAACACCATTAGAATGAATCTGTCATCAACAGAGAGTCATTCAATACATTTGGAGAGTATCAAAAATAGCTTGGCAGCTCCGAGGACCACTATTTAAAAACTTAAAACCAAAGTACACCCTGAATTTAAAATGTAAAGAAATACACAGTGTGGGTTTAAAATATTTGCATTCTCTTCCTTGCCTTTCAAATTGATAGAGTAGAATCTAAAGTGTGTGTACATTTACAGCTACTTCTACACAGGCAGAGTGAAACTGTCGGTAGGGTGAAGCTGGCAGTAAACTCTTTTTGTCCCCCCTTACTTTCATTTTTGCCCTTCCCACATTCTCCAGGAAACTCTATTCTGCTATTTTCTGGATGTACAGGCAGAGTGAAACTGTTGGTAGGGTGAAGCTGGCAGTAAACTCTCTTTGTCCCCCCCTTACTTTCATTTTTGCCCTTCCCTCATTCTCCAGGAAACTCTATTCTGCTATTTTCTGGATGCTTGATGTAAAAGAGAAATGACTTTAATGATTGAATAACAGTTACAAATTTCCATTTCATTTTGCTTAGCAGCTCAGATGTGGTTTAATGAAGCATGAATAGAATCCTCCCAAAGGTGGATCTGAGCTGAACTGATGAGGCTTCTGACTGCCAATGCTTCTGCACACTAAAATAGCAGCATAACCTAATACATGTATTTGTTATCTGTTACTAAGAGAAAATGACCAACCCACCCAGAGAAACAGAAATACAGTGGATCATGAGACTACTCAAAAGAACAGAAACCTGTTGGTTACACTCAGAATGTTCACACACTCTTCAACAACAACAACAACAAAAACAAATGTTTCCAAACAATCAAAATAAAAGTCTTCACCAAAGATATATTTGTGTGTGTGGTTTTTTTAAGTGTCTGGCCTAAATACTCTTCAAGTGGTCAGTTCAAATCAAGAAAGTATTTTTTCCCAAACATCAAGTTGATAGGTAGATATCTTTAAGATATCACATCTCTTCAGTAAATATTTCTTCAGTGCTCATATGTGTAGAATTCTGCAGAGGATCTAACTGACCTGAAGGAGATGCAGCGACATCGAAGAGATCAACCCTGCCTGCAGGAGACTTGCTGTGCCAATCATACTGGCTCTGGAGCAGGCACCTCCATGAGCAGCAGTAATGCTTCTCTAATTTCATGAAATATTACTCTCTTTTCTCAAAAATTCTTCATAAACCTTGGGCCTGGAGTTGATTTCCATGATTAATTTAAGAGAAAGCAAGAAAATAGATAAATGAGTGTGAGACTCTGAGTTTGGTTCTGGCCTTTAATAGTCAGATTATGATTTTGAGCAAAGTGGACAATAACTTATTGTGACTAATAAAATAATATTGATCTTGCCATGGAATAGGAACCAAGGATTCAGAGCCATCCATGTGTACTAATTTGGATATGGCAAGCTTAAAACCTATTTATAACTTTTAAAGTATTTTATGGCTCTTTCTTTCCAAAGAAGCACACATCATATTGCACAAGGTTTGTTAATATACAAGTGTTCTTCTCTGCCAAAAGCAGCTGAGAAAGCAAAAGGATTACCCAAGGATTGTTTTTCCAACCTGACTTTGACTTTGTAATGGGTAATTGTACAGAAATATTTGGTACTTAATAACCTTGAAACTTTGAATTCAAAAAGATTTTATGGCTCTAAGGCTACATGGTCTGTTGGCTCAGGTTCATAAATCCTCCAAGAATGGATCTGGCCATTGTAACTGTACCCACCTTTGTGCTGATGTAAAACAATAATGCCTAGCCCTAGCACGGTGCCTGCCTGTGGGGGGCGCTGGATGGTTTATCAAGCTGACCTGGGTATGAATTATGGCTTCTATTTAAATTGGTTTGGAAGGAGACCTGACTTGGGATGGGAAACACACAATACAATACACCGTACAGATGATAAATTGTAGAATTGTGTACCTGAAGCCTGTATAATTTATTAACCAGTCACCTCCAATAAATACAACTTAAAAAAAAAAAAAGAACAAATTGGCTTGGAAAATAAGGAACCTCCATTCCTCTTAATTTATGTTTTCAGAGAACCTCAAAATACCAGATTATTAGCAATGCTTGCATTATCTCTGCAATCCAAAATCAGGGCTATCCGGGCACCATTTTATACAAAATGAACAAAGTTTCATACAAAGCTGTCAAATTTTGACTTTTCCATTGAAAGAATAAAAGCACGCCAGTCAGGGGTTACATGGGGAAGGGGGAGAGTGGCTGCATTTTCTCTGGGACTATGGCAGGGAAGCATCTAATTTCCAGAAGCTGAGTTTTTGACACAGGGATCCCAACCTGGGATCAGAATTTCCTTGTAGATCTCACCACTATACCTCGTGAACATCCAAGCCGCTGGCTGCACTCCCAGACACCCTCCTTCCTTGATGTTATCACAGTCCCCTCCCAGGTGGGCTCCCCATCCAGGCAGAAAGAGAGGTGAAACAGCCCAAGTCACTCTTCTCTTTAAGTCTTCTCTATAAGTACCAAGCTTCTCCTCACAAAAGAGTTTTTGCCTGAGCCTCATCTAAGTACAGTGATTCTTAAGTAACATTGCAAGATGGCTGTTAAATATTAAAAAACACGCCTCCTCTGTTTCACGGCCTACTTTGTTTTTCTGATTTTTAAAAATTATCTTTCATCATACGGGTACACACAGTCCCTTTTAAACCTGTGCTTTACTTAAGCAATGAAGACAGAGTGTTTACAATTTCACTTGCTGGCTCTCATGTACCTGAAAATGCTTTATCTTTCTTCAATTGGATTTTAAAAAAACATTTTCCAAAAAAACTTTAGATTCCTTATTTCTCCATTTCTCCCACCGAGAGTTCAAACTTAAAAAAAAAAACTGATGACACCTCCAAAGGCCAACTTCATGCCAAAGTCAGCAAGATGAAAAGCAGAATTTAACATTTTGTATAAGAATATTTACATTCCCATTAACTTTTGCAATATATCTCATCCTCTTGGGCTGACTGCAGAGGTGCCCTGGGAAGAGAAACAGAAGTCTGTGCCTCTCTCATAAGTTAACATACTAAACTGCTTTAAAGGGAATAAATGGTGTGGCCTGGGTCAATTAATGTATGGACTTCAGTGAACACTCCTGGTGGAAACTACTTAAAAATTATATGCGTGAAACATTCTGCTCTCATTAAATATCTTCGTCCAAACCTCAACATGACAATGATTTTTATGGCCTAATTGAATGTACTCTTAATAAAAAGAAATTGCAAAAAGCTGATATAAAAATATATATAATCACTAAATAGTGTATTTTCTTCAAATGCTTTAAAGGTCTGCTGGTAGAAACCAGCGGTTATGTAACAAGTCGATTTCAAAAGATTCCACCTTTTACGATTACATCCTGATAAAATAGTTGAGCTAAAGTCCCTAAATATTCTCACAATTCAAATAAAAGGAAATACATTAATTCTTTGCTGAGGGGGAGGGGGAGGAGAGACAATATATCATGAGAAAGCTGCACCAATCTTCCCCAAGAGTTAGGGAGGAAACACAAATTTGTCATTTCAGGGTACTAATGTATGATCCTCTGAAACAGAATGTGGTGCCTGATAAACTTAGGTGTCTACAGTTACTTAGCTTGGCTAGGCCCGGAGCAATTAAAGCTAATGTTCTCCCCAGCACACCTAGACCTTTTTTTTCTTTCTGGCTTTGCCTCGCTAGTTGTCCCCAGCACCAGCTCTTTGGGGTCAAGGAAGGTTGGGGGCCCTCCTTCTCACTCTCCAGACCGCAGGTAACCCAACTCGGGGTAAGGTTGCCCCAGTTCCATGGCCCTCCGCGCCAGGGGGGGCACTGGCCTGCCAGCGAACCGCCCCAGGCCTCGGGGCCCCCAGCTAGGCTGTCCAGGTCGCGGGCTCTGTCACTGAGGCCGAGCGCAAAGAGCTCGCGTTTTCGTTTTGGAAAAGCGACGCAGCTCCCTCCGCGGGCGCAGTCCCCGCGCCCTGGGTCCCGGCTGGGGCCGCAAGGGGTTCCTAGGACTTTGA
>NW_005365280.1:1979376-2004803 GCF_000412655.1 Myotis brandtii
ATGCACACGACTCAGAAGGACACGACGTACACCAAGATCTTCGTCGGGGGGCTGCCCTACCACACCACGGACGCCAGCCTGCGCAAGTACTTCGAGGTTTTCGGCGAGATCGAGGAGGCGGTGGTCATCACCGACCGGCAGACGGGCAAGTCGCGGGGCTACGGATTTGTAAGTGGCGCGGACGCGGGGAGGGGGGTCGGCTAGGCGCCCCGCGGGGAAACCGGGGCCCGCTGGGGTGGGAGGAACCGAGTGGCGCTCAGCCAGGGTGATGGTTGTTTGGGGCTCGGCGAGACCGTGCGAAGCACCCCTCGGGCTTGAGCGGCGCTGCCCCTTCGTCCCGGCAGAGCTGTGGAGGGAGAGCTGGTCCTGGCTCCAGGGGTTCTGAGGAGACGGGGCGCGTCGCGGTGTCAGGGGCTGGCGGGGCCCGAGTGGAAGGAGAAAACTGTAACGACTGCGGGATTGGGGATCGGGGATCGGGGATCGGGGAGGGTTGGGAGGGAGGGGCTGCAACCCCACGGCATTGCGCTCCGGGGCTGGAGGCCGGTCGGGCAGCGCGCTGTTGCTTTGTAAAAATGCGTGTGTCTTCTGGCGTTCCGGCTGGGGCCCGGAGGCGACACCCCGGGAGGTCTGGGGCTCTTCTCCCTCCAGCCCCCACCCTTTTCCTTTTAACTGCAAAGATGGGTTCTTTAAAAATATGATCCTATGGCTCTTTGCAGAACTGAAATAGAGCATGTTAAGCTTCCTGGAGATTGACGCGTGTAGATTCAGCTGCTCAAGAGCAGGGAGCTCCCGAGCAGGACAATAGCTATTGTCGTTGGGGAGTGTTTGCGGGTGGTTGGGAGCACAGGCGAATGTGAGGCTGGACTTCTTTTTTAGAGCCAACAGTGCCTCAGGTCCGGTGGAGACCTGGGGGCTTTGAGGGCGGGGTGAAGAGGACCTAGAGGAATTCTAAGTCAGAATTCAGGCTTCCAAATTTTTGCTAGGCCCTGCTAGCACCCTTAAGACTTTGGAGTGTGTGTGTGTGTGTGTGTGTGGTCGGGGTGGTCGGGGTGGTATTTCTTCCTTTCTGTTTTCTTCTCTTTTCTTTTTGGACGGGGGATCAAGGATTAAGTTCCAGGGAGAAAAATAAAAAAGAAAGAAAAAGTTTAAGACACCCCCCCCCTTAGTTTTATCATGAATGATATTTCCAGTGCGATTCTGGTTTCCTTCAAGGGTTGATTTAGAGCTTTGTATGTATGTCTGTGTGTGTATGTTGCTAAGGTCACCATGGCTGACCGGGCTGCTGCGGAAAGAGCCTGCAAGGATCCCAACCCCATAATTGATGGCAGGAAGGCCAATGTGAACCTGGCATACTTGGGAGCAAAACCAAGGATCATGCAACCAGGTGAGAAACAGGGGTCCCTTTGTACCTCCCCTCCCCACTAGAGATGCCCACTACTGCATAGCATGAATCCTCAATTTAGAACATTGGTCGATGTATTTAGTAAAGTTAAACCATGGCTGGTGATTGTGCCATGAGAACCTGTAGATGTATTTAGTAAAGTTAAACCATGGCTGGTGATTCTGCC
Source organism: Myotis brandtii (assembly GCF_000412655.1). NCBI lineage: Eukaryota > Metazoa > Chordata > Mammalia > Chiroptera > Vespertilionidae > Myotis > Myotis brandtii. The sequence continues at coordinate 1,980,945 of NW_005365280.1, forward strand.
ATGAGAACCTGTTGATGTATTTAGTAAAGTTAAACCGTGGCTGGTGATTCTGCCAAGGCATTAAAGATAGATAAAGGAGAGTTGTAACCACTCCTTTTAGGACTTGAAATATACCTGTGTACAAAAATAAATCTTGGGGGACTGGACAGTTTTTTACACACCCAGACTTGGACATGACTCACCTGTTTTCTGTAGTCAGAGTCCACTCTCCATTTTTGAGTTTTTAGACACTTGTAGATAACTCAGATGTGGATTATATGGGCCAAACTTGTCAATTCTAGCTGGTTGTACTTCCTAACGCAATGTTGTCTCTCCTTTTACCACCAGTTGCCTGGGCCCAAAGCAGGCACTCAGACTTGAACACTGACCCAAGAAAAGCATAGGGGTGCAGGTGGAGGTGTCTGGATGATAAATGTTTAACATAAAGTCACAGGACACTAGTAATTAAAATAGATTTCACATACTCCAGTACCCTCATGCTACAGATGAAAAAACTGAGAAACTCATAGAGATGAGAAATGATTTACTCCAAAGTCACATAGCTATTAACCGCCAAGAGGGAGCACGGTTTTGTCTATGTGAAAACATGATCTTCTGCATTTATAACACTGCCCTTTGCATGAGCACAAATAATTGAGAGTTGACTGTTGAACAAATGTAATCTTTTCTTGAAATTTTGGATATTGACCCTTCCATCCAAACAGATTTACTAGGAAACTAGGTTGTCAAGAAAGTGGGTGCATGAGCAACTACCTATGAACATTTAAAAACATGTATTTGTCTAACACATTGAGTGTAGATATTATCCAGAGAAGAAGGAAAGGAGAGTTTGTTTTGGTGAATTTTTATACTATAATCTGTAAAAGCCATAATCTTCCAAAGCATTGTTCAAAGCATTCCAGAGTGCTCCAAATTACCAAGAATTTTTATAGATCATTATTCAGAATCATAGGAATATTTGTGCATGTAACTTCATTATCAGGTCCTATTGTTGCTTTTATTCCATGAGAATTTTTCCCTGAACTAATTTTCTAAGGTCTTATTCTATGTCAACTAAACTTTGCAGATAATTTTTAGTTTCCACTTGTAGCCTATTAAAATTTTTATTTGGATCAACAATAGCATTAATGAAACTGTCTTTTAAATATATATCTAATATTTTCTCTAAAGTATTAAAAGGATGGTTATCTTTTCTAAGATAAATGAAAGTTGTGATTGCTCTTTATATGTAGGAGTTATAAATGTCTAACCATGCACAAATAGAGAATGTGATATGTTTTGTTGTTAGGTTTTGCCTTTGGTGTTCAACAACTTCATCCAGCCCTTATACAAAGACCTTTTGGGTAAGTCAATTAACAGGCCCTCCTAACTTTCAACTGCTATCATTTGTTAACCTGCTTCTTATATACAGACAAGACCATCAAGCCACAGAATGTTCCTGGTTATACATATTTATATATGTTTGTGTTTTCTTAATGCTGATAACATAAATATTTTTATATGAGTCAAGTTATCTGACCACATATGCAGCCTCCAAACCAGACAAATTTTGAGCTTATGATTAACAAAACAAAACAAAAATACCAGGTATGACTTGTGTACAAGACCGTTGTGTCCCAGCACCATTACTACTGTTCAACTTGACTCAATTTTATTTATCTCTTTCTAACCTGACAGGGCTCGTATACAGTTAAGCTAACTGATCAGAAGGATACCATGATAAGAGGTGGAATAGTTCTGTTTGGAATTAAACTGTAACCAGTAGACTCAGACACACAAGCTCAGATGGTGATTAACGATGCATGGATGTTGGTGTTGTTGTTTTACTTTTCACAATAGTCAATAGACCTCCGTGTGCTTTATTTTATTTATTACAGTAATGAAGTGGTGTTGATAGCTAAACTGTGTGCTTTTTACTTAATTGAAAAGAGCTGTAGTGAAAGTGTTTTCTTTTCCTCGGGGAAGGGGCTCTTTGTGTTTTGGTTTTGGTGGTGGTGTTGAGGAGTGTTGACTTTTGACTTTGCCATGGGAAGCAAAGGGCCTCTTTTTTTTCTTGCTTTTAAGCTGTAGCCTGTGACTTCCATTTAACCATACTTTTGTAGTGAGTGCTAAATCGTGTGATTTCCCTCTGTAAGAATACAGATACATTGCTTGCATGTCCTACGTTTCTGTTTTACCGGGGAGTTTTCTGGGAATGGGGCTCTTTCTTTTGCAATGTGTATCCACTTTGAGGCCTTCTAATTAAAGGTTCAGCAACTCTCATCAGATTTGTTAACACTAGTCAAGTTTTTCAGTAGAGCAGCACTAACTTTCACCTTTCAGCCCTAACTCAGGTGAACAGCCTGCTCATATTTGTGTTATCTCTGGGTTTTATCTCTGGGCTTTCCTCACTTGCGCTCCCTTATTTTCTTTTCATTCAGACATGATGTGGGTGGGAGATCCCCTAACACGTAAATTTATTCTGAACACTTAGAGTCTGTTTGGCTGTATTCTACATGATCAATATTGCTATAACTCTAATGTCAGAGATTTAAACTTCTTTTCAAATATTTTAACTGTTCAAGAAGTGCTTTATCCTCAGCAACACCTTAGCTTAACACCTAAACATCTATATGTGTATGTAGCGTGGAAGGTTAGATTCTGCTTAGATAGATATCTACCTTATGTGTCTCTAAGAATAGACCCCCCAAAAAGTAATAATTTTTTGAAGAGTCAATTTATATCTTTCATGAATACCTTCTTATAACCCTCCCTTTAACATATCAATACTTCACCCTTACTGGCAACTGTTACTTTTTTTAAACTGTGGAAGAGTCTTCTGTCCAATATCATTAAAAAGGACCTTCATATCCATAGCTCTTTATCAATGCCCCATCAAAACCATTCTGGATACTGACAATAATTAGTGGGTTTATTGGTTCAACTATTTGTGTGGGCTCCTCCCCCATCATTGGTCTAGACCATCGGTTCTCAACCTGTGGGTCACGACCCCTTTCACAGGGGTCGCCTAAGACCATCGGAAAACACGTATATAATTACGTATTGTTTTGTGATTAATCGCTATGCTTTAATTATGTTCAATTTGTAACAATGAAAATACATCCTGCATATCAGATATTTACGATACATAACAGTAGCAAAATTACAGTTATGTAGTAGCAACGAAAATAATTTTATGATTGGGGGTCACACAACATGAGGAACTGTATTAAAGGGTCGCGGCATTAGAAAGGTTGAGAACTACTGGTCTAGACTATGTTGAAGAAGGGATTGGGAAGGAAAACATACATCTTAGGAAGTGATGGTGAACTTAGTCATGATCTCACACTAATAATCTTGAAACAGTTATACAACTGAATTGATCAACTTGTATTAGTATGTGTTTATTTTTCTCTGTGCTAAGGGTGGTATGAAATAAGGACATTGCACTTTAGTTTGAGAACTCAAACAAACCAATCGGAAACTTGGTTGCTAAGATACTTGGTATTGTTTTCAGTACAAAAGGAATTTAGAATAGCAAGAAAATAGGTGATTGGAGGAGTTGAACTAGGCTTTGTGGGGACTTGAACTAGAACTAGACTTGAACCAATAGCTATATCCTAGACAGGTAAAAGGAAGAATGGACATGTCTCAAGGGTATAGGATGAGGTGAGCATAAGCAAAGGCACAGAGAAAAGGCTCAGCATGAAGAATGTTTATGGAGGGTCTTGAGAACTAGCCATAGAAATCTAGACTGGTTGTCAGAGTCCTTCTAGTTCTTCAAGAAAGCAGCATGAGGAATCTAGGAGCAACCAGAGTGAATTGTGTCACCTGGAAGTTTGAGATCAAGCATGTTTTGATAGTAACCTTTTGTTTTTCATCTCTTTTAATATTAGCTGTCTTTTATAAAGGATGGTGATTATTACTGTTTGCATAAATTGTTTGAACTTGAGATTCTTATTAAAAATAGATAGCATTCCAGATGAACCAAGCCAGCCTTCTCTTTCTTTTTTAAGGGGTTCTCAACACTGCTCTGAGTCCCAGAGTCTGTACCTAACAAATCACACCTGGTCATCCTGAATTCTATTTGAATGCTACACATTCTTATTTTAGGCCTGGAAAGAAGCTTGCGAATTTCTTATTTTATTTGACTTATTTGAAGTTCTAGTAACTGAACTATTTCTTCCTAATTGTAATTCTTAAATGGCCCCCAAATTACTCTGGGCCTTTAAAGAGAAAACCTTGGCCTAAAGAATTTCTGATGTAACACAGTGGGTACATGTATAGAAACTTGTGAATTTTCTGAACAATATATTATAAATATTTTATGTTTGAAAGAAGCATTTTCTTATTGAAACCTTGGAGAAGAGAGAATGCAGATCTATGAGCAGAAATGTCTAAGCTAGTTTAGTCAGGCTGAAATATACTTAAACATTTATTCAATATACCTCTAAGTGCTAAATTTTAGGCTAGTTGTGTTAACACCATACTGGGTATTATATTGTCCACTAAAAGGGGCACGAGGGACAATAACTAACATTAACTGAACATCTGCTACATGCCTAGTACTGATAAGGGATTTAAATAAATTATATAATTTAATTCTCACAATAATTATTTGATGAAGGCACTGTTAATGTCCTTCCCATTGGGTGATAAAACTGAGATGAAGAGAGGTGAATTAACTTACCAGGGCTAGCAAGTGGTAGAGTCTGACTCTAGGTTCATAATCATGGTTTTCCCGACCTTTCAAAAGCCATGTTCTTTCTTCTGTATCAAGTTGTAGACAATAAGACCCAACTTTATTCTCTCTTGTAATCTAGTAAGAAAACTTACATGCACCCATAATGGCTGTTCCTGCATCTTCAGATAAGGGAGAGAGACATCAGGTTGGTGGGATCCAGAAAGGAGGTAGAAGTTGACCTAGATTGTAAAGGGTGGTGGATGATAAGGAACTCTTACTGAGTACTTAGCTATCTTCATCATTGTAGGCTCTTTACATAATTTTATTTAATGCACAGCAATTCGAGTTGGAAATATTGGGTTCATTTCACATATAGTAAATATATGAGATTAAAAGGTTGAAGTGAATTCCTGAAGACTCTACACCAGCGGTTCTCAACCTATGGGTCGTGACCCCTTTGGGGGTCGAACAACCCTTTAACAGGGGTTGCCTAAGACCATCAGAAAACACATATATAATTACATATTGTTTTTATGATTAATCACTATGCTTTAATTATGTTCAATTTGTAACAATGAAAATACATCCTGCATATCAGATATATACATTATGATTCATAACAGTAGCAAAATTACAGTTATGAAGTAGCAATGAAAATAATTTTATGGTTGGGGTCACTGTATTAAAGGGTCGCGGCATTAGGAAGATTGAGAACCACTGCTCTACACGGAGTGGGTGTAGGAGCTAGGGCAGGTCGGATTTGGATTTCAACCAGTAGAGAGGATTTCAACCGGTAGAGATGGAGTGAGGATTGGCATCGCTGGCAAAAGGATGGCATGAACAAAGGTGAGGACCTAGGAATGTGTGGTATCGCGAGGAAACATTGAGGAGCCCAGCTGATTTGGGTTAAGGGGAAGGTGGAAAGTAATCCTGAGAGAAGTATTTTGGAGCCAGAATTATTAAAGGTCTAGCATACCAAAGTTTAAGAAATTTGTGCTTAGGAATGATGTGAGGGGCCATAGATTACTAGAGCAAGCAAATGAGATGAAGACTTTGTAGTTTTGTGATAGATTGGAAGAGGAAACCAATAGGGATGTCAGAGGTCACAGAGGGACCTGAAGAGATAGGAAGAAAAGGAAAGCATAGTAAAATTTCTTTCAAAGTTGCCCGAAGTATCTGCTATGTTCTCATGCTTTTGTAACTGCTAGGTTTGTACATTCTATGATTAGTTGAGGGGAAGTATGTTGATAGATATTTAGTAGGAGGGAGATTCTCAAATTGCCTTACTGGGTTCCCTAGACTATGAAAAGAACTCGTAATACAGGGATTTTTTTTCAGAAGTCTCACCTTATGTTTTAGTCCATTTCTGCCTTCCTTCCTGAACTCAGATATTTTAGACTCTACATTGTCTTCTGGATTCTCCTTTCTCTGAGTCTTAAAGGACTCCAGGATTTCATTTGTCTTCCAAACATCTTCCTAACCCATACCAGACTTCATGTAGGATTCTGACATTCCAAGGAACTTTGTACTCTCATAAGTACATTATCAAATAAAAACTAGTAATATAAAATAAATGTAGAGACAAGAGTCCTGTAAGCAACCCTGCTTATCTTTTAATGCATTCTTCATACTGATGCACACACACAATTTTCTCCTCCTTGCTGTAGGCTAAAGTTATTTTCAGTTAACACCTTTATTTGAAGATACAAACCTAGCAACCATCATGTTATGTTGTCTTTAAAACTTTGGGAGTCCAGGGGTTAATGTTTCCATATCAGTGAGCTTCATACTGGCTGGCCTTTGCAGCTGATAGATGTTTTACTTTGGCCTTATAAAGACATTTTACCCACTGGAAACCCTTGTCGCATGACAGGATCAAAAATAGCCCGGCTGCAGCCCCTGCTGTCCATCACCACATGTAAACTGGCATGAGTGTAGGCTCTCTTAGCCGTGTCCACACATTGGCGGCCTCCAGGGACAGTGTTTTATAAAGCCACACCTGTCGCTGTGAAGGAACCAATCACCTGACCTACAGAGGCGTTTTAAGTGTGTGCATGACCATGCGTCTGGTGTCTGACAAGCAGTTCAGCACATCGCTGAGTGTCCTGAAAAACCCTTGATGACGTGGTTTCCCCTGGCACTGGGAAAGATCTACAAGTCTAGTAAATTTGAGTGTATTTTTATCATTGGGGTCAAAGTTCAGTACCCTCTGTGATAAATTCATCTTTTCCATGGATGTTCGTTAATGAGTGTTTTCAGTAAAACTCTGAAAAGGCAAAGAAAAATCTGTTTTTGAACATCTAAACATGAATTTTTCTGTTTTGAGTTCTTTAAAATTTGAAGATTGTTATTTGTACTTCTTATAAGTTGGCTTTGCCAGCATCCAGATGGCATTATAGTGTCATATTTTTAGAAACATTAAGGGGTTTTGTTGGAGATTATTTTAAAGAAAGATGAAATAAACCAGATGTTCATGGTAGTATTTTAAATGGACAGTAATGAATCCCAAGAGTGAGAACTGAGATGCATGGGTTTTTAGGAATACCTCTTTTGATTTAATTTTTTTAATGAATGTTTAAGTAAATTCATTGGAGTGTGTTATGTATGTGATCTCTGAATGTATAATTTTAAAAGGTATTTGATTGTGTTTCACTTTCTTGAACTTTTGCAGGATAATATATAACAGTAGAATTGATTCATATAAAATATCTACTTACAGGCAGAATTAAAGCAGATATGCTAATAAATCTATTTCTGTTGATTTGGAGGATAAAACAAGAATTAGTACATATGCAAAAAAAATGTTTCCTTACTCTATTGTGTAAACCTTTTAAGTTTTATTAATTTTGGAAATATTTAGTTGTATTTCCCTGTCCCTGCCTTTTCCCTCAACCTCATCATTTCCCCAAAATCCCTTCTGTCTGTCTTGCATAGAGATAAACAAGCTGGCTGACCTTCAGTTGCCTGATAGTCAAACAGGTTTGATTGACCCTTGTGTCCTTATGAATTTTATGGAGAGAAAGAAAGAAAGAAAGACAAAAGCGTGCTGCACCTCTCTTTCAGATCACTGCCATGAATGTTAATAGCATTTCTGTAGCTTCCCACAACAGCCTCTTGTGATAGAGTGAGCTGCACTACAGTTCGTTTGAGAAGTGTGATTCTGCTGTGTTTACCACACTTGTGAACTTTTAAACTCCTTTTTTATTTTGTCGCCTGCTTCTTTTTTATTATTATTTTTAATAAGGGTGACTGAGGTTGCAGAGAGATTAATGTGTGCTGAGTCTGCATAGCAATTTGAAGTAGGGTTGCCATGATAATAAACATACAGATTTTGTTGAAATTTTTGTTTTGACAAACCAGCCATCACCCCCTGGGAACTGAATGGTCATGGATTACCTTTTGAGTCCTGTGTTCACAGCTCAGAATGTTTCTATTTGCCAAACGGTTTTGTTTTGTGAACTCATTACAATTTTCTCAAGTCTTAATCAATTAAGCATTTATTAAATACCTCTTATGTGCATAGCCCTCATGAACCTGGATTTATTTTCCAAACTTTTGCTAAATGATATTTATTGGATCTAAATGATTGTAAACAAAAATGTTAGCAGAGAGGGTATCATCATATTTTGAGAGCTGAATTCCTTTGGGGGCACTCCCTGACTTTGGCTACCGCCAGAGGACTTTCACGGACCCCTGGAAAGCAGATATTGTGGCAACCCTATGCTCATAATAACCACTAAATTTGAGTTTGTCGTATTTCTGAGCAAGCAGTGCTACAGATAGAAGGCAACTACTGCCTGACTTTGTTTTCCATTTCTCAACAGGATACCTGCCCACTATGTGTATCCACAGGCTTTTGTGCAGCCTGGAGTGGTCATTCCACACGTCCAGCCGACTGCAGCTGCTGCCTCCACCACACCTTACATTGATTACACTGGAGCTGCGTATGCACAATACTCTGCCGCAGCTGCTGCTGCCGCCGCCGCCGCCGCCTATGACCAGTACCCCTACGCAGCCTCTCCAGCTGCTGCAGGATACGTCACCGCCGGGGGCTACGGCTACGCTGTGCAGCAGCCAATCACCGCCGCGGCACCTGGGACAGCTGCCGCCGCCGCTGCAGCAGCTGCCGCCGCAGCAGCGTTTGGCCAGTATCAGCCTCAGCAGCTGCAAACAGACCGAATGCAATAGACCAGCCATCTGATCAAAGTTGAATTGTTTTCTCTTTCCCTCCCAATTTCCCCAATTTTTAGTAGCTAATAAGAGTTAACATTAACAGCTTTAAAAAAAAAAAAGCTATGCTTTGTGAAGCAGAATTATTGTTATTTTTATACTCCAGTAGTGTTCTAGATGAGAAAGAGGTGAGAGAGAGGGGAGTGGGCGCAGTTTTGGAAACCAATCCCAAAGAGCCTGAGGAAATGAAAGGCCGCTAGGAAAGGATGGCGGAAGTAACAATGGAACTTCACTTTTATAATGGGATTTTTATTTTTGCTCTTTTTATAGTATCAGGGAAGCAAACTGCCTTTTACAAGTTAGAAAATGCTATTTGAATCTTGTTGAACCAGGGAATACAGAGTGAGCAATACATAGCTTGAATTTCATTTAAAAGCAGATTTTTTTTTTTTAGAAAAACAAAATGGTGAAAGCACTGATTGTCATTTTTAAGTTGCTATGGCCTATAGAACTTTTTCAAGTAAGAAGGTAATGTTCCTACTCTCTCAAAAATGGGCATCGAACAATCAATCTAGGAGCGTGGCAGTGGGTAAAATGGTGGACAGGCACCAAAGCTATTTTCTCATCTATCCTGTGGATGAGTGGGACTGTGGAACAAGTGATGTGGAATTAATGGGTGCAACAGCTGTACAGACAATCAATAACATGCACAGTTCTGGAAAGAACACATCACTTGTGCTTGTTTGATGAGCTTGTCACATTCTAATCCCTCTCCCCATCCTGTTTCAATTTTGGGAAACTTGTATCTGCTGGTGTCAGCAATTCTGATTGATTTTCTTTAAAAGCAGATTTTTTTTTTTTAGAAAAACAAAATGGTGAAAGCACTGATTGTCATTTTTAAGTTGCTATGGCCTATAGAACTTTTTCAAGTAAGAAGGTAATGTTCCTACTCTCTCAAAAATGGGCATCGAACAATCAATCTAGGAGCGTGGCAGTGGGTAAAATGGTGGACAGGCACCAAAGCTATTTTCTCATCTATCCTGTGGATGAGTGGGACTGTGGAACAAGTGATGTGGAATTAATGGGTGCAACAGCTGTACAGACAATCAATAACATGCACAGTTCTGGAAAGAACACATCACTTGTGCTTGTTTGATGAGCTTGTCACATTCTAATCCCTCTCCCCATCCTGTTTCAATTTTGGGAAACTTGTATCTGCTGGTGTCAGCAATTCTGATTCTGAAATAGGATCAGGCTTTTACTACAACAGCCTTCTCTTTCTATTTATTGTGTGGACTCGTGGCTTATGATTAAAGGCAGGCAAAGTTTGCAGACTCTAAACCCTTAAGAATTGTCTTAAGGGCATTTATTTTTTTTCCCTTTTTGAATAATTTTACACTTTTTAGTATCTATTTCAGAGTCCTATTTAAAACTATTTATTAGTGAATACAATACATGAGACAACAAAGTTACTGAGATTACAGTTCTTCAGAGGTAATGATAATGTGGTTTATACTGTGCCTTAATAGTAATGCTATTTAAGATAATTTATTTTTAAGTTTTACTATGCTGCACTCTAAAGGAAGGAACTTTAGATGTGACACTGTAAAATTATGTATTCATCTCATGGCATAAATTATTTAGTAGGTCTAGATGTAGCATATTAAATATTAACCTATTCAGCTAAAGATGTTGACTTGGATTTATTTAAATTCATATGTGCACTGTATAAGAGAGTACTCTTACATGAACACATTTTAGTTTTTAGGTTTTAACAAACAGGCTATATTGCTAGTTTCATGCTTCCTTCTCTAATTTTTGCTAGTGTAGATCTCATTTATTGGTACTTCATTAGTTTAACACTATTCTCATGTAGTTTATGTAGTTTTTAAATGCTGCTTTACATTTTTCTTCTGAAACTGCAATACTTGCAATTTTTATTCTTAAGCTAAATTGAATACTATTTTACACTGTATTGGATTTTTATACTTGAACAATTTCATACAAGGGAAGACAGGTTAGCATTTTTATGGACTTTCTCCATTACCACTGGATTTACTTTAAGTATTCCCATTCTAGACAGTGTTATGTAATGTAGACATGACTCTCCTGTGCAGATTATTTATTCATTATGTACATTGCTTTATAACATTTCAGATCTTCTCATCTATTCACTTGTATTAAATATAATTTTTAAAAACTCCTGTTGCATTGATTGTTTCTAATTTTTCATAAAAGTAGAATGATTTCTCCTTTTAATTAGAATTAATGGCCATGATTTACATGTAACAATTTCAGTGAACAGAAAACTTCCTGGACACCCCATGTTTATACCTTTTAAGTAAATTTTATTAACTCACTTATTTACTTTATACGTAGCAAATGACATAAGGTCCTTCCCCAACAGTAAACTCTCAAAGACTATTCATGTCACTGCTACTTGGTTAACTGAAGATTGCTGAGTGGGCTATAGAGGGAGCACAGTGATGCTGGGAGCAGGGAAACTGAGGTTTGGCACTAGGTTGTACCACTTTCTAACAATGTGAATGGAACAAGTTGCTTTTCTTTTTTAAAATTGATTGATTGATTTTTTTAAAATTTAAATTCTTTATTGTTTAAAGTATTCTATATGTCTCCTTTTTCCCCCATTGACCTCTCCCCAGCCTCTCCCACCCCCCACCCCCCAGCACATGCCCTCACAGAGGGAGAAAGGGAGAGAGAGAGAGAGAAAGAGAGAGAGAGAGACATTGATTTGTTGTTCCACTTATTTATGCATTCATTGGTTGATTCTTGTATGTGACCTGATGGGGAATCTAAACTGCAACCTTGGAGTATTGAGATGACACTCTAACCAACTGACCTACCAAGCCAGTATGGAACAAGTTGCTTTTTGTAATTTGTTCTTTGGATGAGGTTTTTATTTATTTCTTATCTATAAAATTGGGAGTAATACCTGTCTCACATGGTTATTTGAATATTAAATAGATTATATCAACTACAAGTTCCAGAAGGCTGTTTGAGAAGTGATATGTTCGAAAACCAAATCATTTCCCCCCCATTAGAAATAATGTAAATTAAATTAATCTATTCCAGACCCCCAAATGATTCCCTGTTTTAACCTTTCTCAGTTGCCTGATGGTTGTTTCATGAGCATTTTTACACCCTTAGCAACAACAGCACTCTTGATGGCCTCTTTGTGTTTTAAAATTGTGCTAATCATCAATTTCGCCATGCCATACTTGGTAGCCCTATCAGACATGTGAACACCTCTATCATATTTTGCAATTATTTTTTTTAAGCTCCATCATTGTTCTCACAACTTTCCTTTTCACTTTGCTGCTATCACTAACCTTCTTAGGATCCATGGTGACTTACTGTACATAATTTAATAATAAGCAGAAACAAAAGCAAGAAAACACGAATATATTCACAGCACAATTTCCTGAGATATTAACAAGTGAGATTTAGCAGTAAAATGACTCATACTCACACATTCTTTCTTTTGTCACCTGAGAGATGCGTGACTGGTCATACAGGTATCAGCATAAAAAGGGTGTTGCATCAAGAACCAAAGTTTTGCTTGACAACCAAGATATTTTTTTCTGTGAACAACTTGGTCAAGAACCAAATTGTCCAAGATGGTAGTCATTCAAGAAATGAGGTTCAACTGTACTTGGCACAGAGCCAAATATATGGTAAGCCCTAGGTAAATGATCATTAGTAGCAGTTGTAATGCCTGGTAGTGACAACTAACAAAAAAGGAAGTCACCTCGTAAGACATTACCATTTTTTAAATTTTTTCCACTCTGACATGGCAATACCTAACAAGGTGAGTACTAGAACATCAAATGAATGCCTGTCATATTAATTGTTTTAAAGTGTATATAGTATGTTATCTTAATTATGGAAAGGATTGCTTGCTGGTCTTAATATTTTCCAAATCTATGACATATCTTTTACTAAGTCCATCAGTTTTCAAAAATTATAAACAGCAGAAAGTTTTGATAACAGATTCTATCATACTTGCTGCTTTATGATAACTATCTTTAGAGTCATCACAATCTCAAATATTAAGTGCCTTTAATTTTCCAAAGAAAAATGATACCAGCTTTTCCCTAGGGAGAGAGATTATTGTACCCCAATGTATTATCTTGCATTGGTAAAATAATTTCTAAGCTATTTAATTTATTCAATGCATCAATGATTATTTTATGTCAAAGGACATGCTCTACATTTAACTGTTCAGATCTATGCAAGGTCACTTTTGTTCTCAATAAGCCATACATTGATTGCTGAACTTTAAAATGAAACATTCTTTGATTTATCAATTAAAAATACGTCAGACATTTCTGGGGAAAGTTTGTCAAAAATAGCCATACCCAGGAAAGCCAGAAGGCTGTACCTTTCTTTGAGTATTTCCTGATCTATATAATAGGAGTATTAGCAGTAGTAGAGAGGGGGAAGTTTTTATGTTATAGTGCTAAAGCATATATTTCTAAAAATAAAGTTCTTAATACCTAACAGAGGGGAAAGTAGCCTGGACATAATGTTTGCATTGGTCAGGAAGGCTAGTTGTATTTGTAGAGTTAGAAAAGCAATGGGTCTGAGATCCAAAGAGCTGGCTGGCCTTTACTCACCAGCACAGTGATCTTGAACCCTGCTACCCTGGTAAAATGTGAGTTGATAGTTCCCAACATAGTGACTCTACTTACCTCTCAGATTATACTGGTTAAATGAATTAATTTTATGAGAGCATTTTAGAAATTCTAAAGTAGTAGGCAAATGGAAATTAAAGGGAATACACACAATCTTAATTTGGAAATTGATCTCAAGTATCTCATATTAAGTGACTTTTCCAAAGAGGACAAACTTGTATCTTGTGTGGTTATCTTTTTTCTGTCCCAACCAAGTAATAGCTAAACTTACTGTACAACAAGGGCAACACAAAAAATAACATCAAAAGATGGAGTGATTGCTCAGATAGGGGAAGGAAGAAGAGAGGATTGGGGAATACATTTCTCTTACAGGGGAACTATATTTAGTTCCTTCCTCACTCCTGTCAAATATTGTTCTTCTTAATTCCCTCTGAGGCTTGAAAGCATTCATTAAGTTGGCAGTCTGAGGTTTGGAGGGGCAGAGGTGAAAAGAAACCAAAAAATAAATAAATGCATTTTCATGCTTACTTTTGTCCTCTCTCCTCCGTTGAGAATTCCAGGCTGTTTCCATGGAAATTCTAGCTTATTTTGCTTAAGCACTTGATACAGAAGAGGTTTCAGTTGGGGTATTTGTTCTCAGTTGAATCTTAGAAGTTCAGGAATGATTTATAGCTAAGTCATTTAAATTCTAGGCATTGAAATCCCAATCGTCAATCAAAATGAGAAAGAAATCACAATACATGTTATAAGCACTTTAGACATTTTAGATAAGAAAAATGTTATACATTGATAACTTTGATGTCATAAATTAGTTCTGTCTTATGGCACAGTGCTTGCTCATTCCTTACCAACTTCTTCAGAGAGAAATTCTATAAAGTCCCTTTCTCTCCAGTCAGTTGTCTCCCGGAAGATGAATGCCATTGCTTTTTCAAAATCCAAGATGCTATCACTAAGCTAGTCATATATTCTACATGAGTTGGAGGGTATGCATTGTCTTCTATTTTTCAACTGTGAGAGATAATTCTGATTACATTATAATGGGGATTGAGTTCCAGTCCTATTTCTTTTCAGATAGTCTATACCAGGGGTCCTCAAACTTTTTAAACAGGGGGCCAGTTCACTGTCCCTCAGACCGTTGGAGGGCCGGACTATAGCTAAAAAAAAAAACTATAAACAAATTCCTATACACACTGCACATATCTTATTTTGAAGTAAAAAAACAAAATGGGAACAAATACAATATTTGTATTTGCATGTGGCCTGTGGGCCGTAGTTTGAGGACCCCTGATCTATACTAATAAAAGCCTAGGTGGTTCTCACGCCCTCGAACAACGCCATCACGTCATCACAAGATGGTCGCCACAAGATGGCCACCCTCACATCATCATAAGATGGCCACCAAAAGATGGCTGGCAGGGGAGGGCAGTTGTGGGCTATCAGGCCAGCAGGGAAGGGCAGTTGGGGGCCATGAGGCTGGCAGGGGAGCAGTTAGGTGTGAATCAAGCCAGCAGGGGAGCAGTTAAGGGGCAATCAGGCTGGCAGGCAGAAGCAATTAGGGGCAATCAGGCAGGCAGGCAGGTGAGTGGTTAGGAGCCAGCAGTCCCGGATTGTGAGAGGGATGTACCCCAAGTGATCCCAGATTGGAGAGGGTGCAGGCTGGGCTGAGGAGACCCCCCCCCCCCCCTGCACGAATTTCGTGCACTGAGCCTCTAGTTATGTTCATAAAAGGGTAAATATCTGAAACTAACTTACAAAATGAGTTTTAAATATAAAAACATAGCTTTGCTCCCTAACCGGTTTGGCTAAGTGGATAGAGCATCAGCCCGTGGACTCAAGGGTCCCAGGTTCAATTCCGGTCAAGGGCATGTACCTTGGTTGCAGGCACATACCCAGTAGGGAGTGTGCAGGAGGCAGCTGATCGATGTTTCTCTCCCATCGATGTTTCTAACTCTCTATCCCTTTCCCTTCATCTCTGTAAAAAATCAATAAAATATATTTTTAAAAAAATGAAAAAACAAACAAGCATAGCTTTGCCAAGTACAAAGTTCTGATTTAGCTCTGTTTTTAAACTATGTACATTGGACAGTCTTAACCATTTATGAGTTTGTTTAGTTTCTAAATACTCTGACTCCTGGCAATTTGTTTACACTCATCCCTGTGGGTCAGAAATTCAGAAGGGTACAGTGGAGACGAAAGAGATATAGTGGGTGCCTTTTAGAGAGTCTCAGGGTATGAGTTTCCATTCTGCATTCACTTCATAGGTTTTGAATCTTGAAAAAAGAAGGATGTGAAAGGATGGAGAAGAAGATAATGAAGAAAGAGACACTAAGGTAAAAATCACCTTCAAAAGTAGGTAAAAGAGGATGAGATGGAAAGTCTGTGAAGGGGTGCAAGGAGGGCTAGAGCAGTGAGGCAAGGGCTTGCCACGGAGGGGGCCACAGAGGGAAGACAGAGAGAGGTGGCTTGCTGGGTGGCAGGAGACTTCATCTGGGCATGGGGTGTGGGGAAATCATTTAAAGGACAGTAATTAGACATGTGTTTTTCTTCTGTTTTCTAATTAAATAAAAGACATTTAGGACAACAGCTGAGGTTTTGAACTTGCAAAGGTTTAGACATCTTAAAAAATGGAGTATCCTTTATAACTGAAAATGTTTAAAAACAGACCATTGTGGTGCCTCTGGTGGGATTAGATAGAGCTTCGTCACAGACTTTGGACCTCCAGGGACAGGAGACACGGACATTTTTTTAAATCTTATCTATTGTCCCTTCCCATTTGAAGCAGACAAGTGAGTCAGAAGAAAGAAGGGAAAGATTACATCAAATGTATTTACCTTGCTACCCAGTGTACTTGCCTTTACCATATTAAAATGTCATTTGTGTCCCTGGCTTGGTGGCACAGTTGTTTGGAGTGTCATCCCATACGCCAAAGGGTTGAGAGTTCAATTCCCGATCAGGGCCCATATGGGAGGCAACTGATTAATGTTTCTCTCTCACATCGATGTTTCTCTCTCTCTCTCTCTCTCTCTCTCTCTCTCTCTCTCTCTCTCCTCTCTCTCTCTCTCCCTCCCTCCCTCTCTCTCTTCCTCTCTTTCTAAAAACCAATAGAAACATATCCTTGGTGAGGATTTTTTAAAAATTCAAATGTCATTTGTGTCTGAAAACACTCGAGATCTGTGCTGCTGCTTTCCGGATACTAGTGACCCCCTGTTGATGGGCCTTTGGAAACAGAGTGGCAAGTTTGTGAAGGGGTGCAAAGGAAGAGGCCTACATGACTAGTCACATGCCATGGACCAAGTACTCGTATTTAGTCCTCATAACAGCATTTAGTAGGGAATAGTGTCCCAATTTTTCAGACAGAAAAGAGTGCAGATGCAGTAAGCAGCTGCCCAAAGTCCAGTGTCAGGATGGGGCAGAACCAGGATTTCCAGGTGGATCCTACTTCCTTAATAGTGTTTCCTAAACACTCCATCTGCTCTGTCATTGACCATGTTTGGCAATGTGCTTGTCGTAAACCAATGCCTGATGGGAAGATAAAACACTGGGAGAGTGTGACGGGGCAAGTGTGAAGTTCAAGCAAGTGGCTGAAGTCCCATGAGAGCTCAGAGGAGAATTTAAGTATAAACCTCACCTCATAGATTCTTTGTTTGGTGCTTTCCTACAGCCCTTACTGTCACTATTAAAGAATCATTTTGTGTCCTAGATCTATATTAGCAAAGGAATATTGGCAACAATCAACATTGAGTTGAACACTTCTCTTCATTACCATTGTTCACATCTTTACTTTAAATATCGACATTTGGGGCTACCATTTACCGGACATCCATTTATGCCAGACACTGCACACATTATCTTAAATCCTCACAACCTCACAGTCGGCTTGGCATTATCTTCCTTTGACAGAGAGGTTAGTGAATTGGCCTAACGTCACAACTGAAGGTGGTGGAACTGTGCGTTGAAACCCAGGTCTGGTTGATGCCAAAGACTAACTGCCACTGGGTTATTTTAGCAACATCTTTCTGTGTCACCCGGAATCCTCCCAGACATTTTTAAGGGGAGCTTAATAAACATGCCTTTGGTTCTATAGACTCTAGGGTCAAAAACAAATCTAAGGAGCCTGAGGCAAGTCATATACATGATTTTTTAAACCCTTAATAAAAATCACATAGCATAAATGTCTCCATGCTCATCTTCGTAATTTAATTTCTTTTGGTCAACATTTGTTCAGTCATAGCACTAAGGATTATAATAATTATAATCATCTTGACCTCTAGCCACTTATGTCTTTATGGGAAAAATATTATACTAATACTGCAGTTAGCTATAACAAACTACTATAAAATTGAATAAGAGTATATCTCAGTTTGTGTCAAAGGATGTCAAATAATTGTAAGGTTTTAATGAATATTGCCAATTTTAATAACAATGACATTGAATTTAAATGCAGGCTATAGCTCTTAAAGGTATATGGTTCAAGTCATCTGCCAATAATAGCTTGGCTGTCTCAATGAAAAGTGAGAGGAGATTAGGAGAACTTGAAGAAGAAGCCATGCCAGGAACAGGAGCCAAAGCAGCTTGGGAATGGCTGAGTGAGAGGCATGTGGTGTCCTCACTTGGAGAGAGTTAAGAGGAGTGAAACTGACTGGTAAAAGAAGTCACTGTGCTTGTCCTCTAAGCACACATGTTGAATGTCTTTATATCCCGGGCATACCGAGAATCTTGATAATTCATGCTCTGTAACAGCTGCATTTCTTATCATCTTTGGCATATTTCTTCAGCACACACAAAGCCTCTTATCGCTCAAACAGCCTCTCCCTGGACCGCTGTCCCTTTCAGCTGCTTAGGGGCCATGTCCCTTAAATCTCCCAGCTGTCTTTCTTACCTCTCAGCCCTTGCTTCCTTTATCTGTATATATATTTTTTAATCTTTGCCAGCTGCCACTCTTGGCACAGTGGTTGTCGCTCAGCTCTCTCAGAATGAGACATTTCAGCAGGCTGATGTGGGGAAAGAACATAACAGTTACAACAATGCCATTTCAAAATTAGCCTTAAACTCTATCAAGAAAAAATTTCATCTGAGCTTTCATGCAACCTGCTCTCCATGGATCAAGCTGTGCATTTCTGAAAGGATGAGACACCCTAGAGGCTTGCACAAAGAAATGTGAGAGAGAACTACAGGGTGTTTACTTGTGCAAAATGAGAGATTTCTCCCCTTAGAAATGCAGATTCTCTGTGGCTGCAGCCTTACTGAGTTTATGTAACACCATCTCGGTTGGATAACATGCTAACTGGAACCCCACTAGGTACAGAAATGTAAATGCTACAAGCTGGGGAGAAATTTAATTTCATATGGGAAACTATTCGTCTTACTTACCTGCTGCCAATACCTCTAGTTGGTTCTAAGCTTCTATATTCAATGAGATTTCCACTCCTCAGGGTAGTTCTTGCAAGAGAGTTTTAGTGGTTCTGTGGGGTTATCAGATTTTCTTAACTTGATGGATTCCGAGTGGCTAAGAGAAATAGCATCATCTTGGTTTGGGGGGAGGCAGGTTTTTCAAAAACTACGTAATAAATGCTTGAGAACCTCTGCAAAGCAGAGAGGGAGAACTTTCAGAATGCCACAGTGCTGAGCACAGTTAAGAGTTTCTAGTTTGGCAATTCTTATGCTATTCCTACTCAGGAACATGCTCAAGAAGTACAGATATCTTGGGTAACATCCTACTTCCTTTGGTATTAGCCAAAATTGCTTTCTTCTATATTAACCCAGGAAATTGGAATAAATTTGTTAAAATATCTTTGTGTTCCTATTATGCTATTATGATTATTATTCCAAAAATGATACGAACCAATATTAAGGTAAATCTCTTGATTGTATAGAAATGCATACTTGCTATGCTCTGAAGTAAATGGGAACTTTTTATATATTTAATGAAGTCTAGGTTCTCAGGCTGATAGAAAAATCAACAGACAAGATCTATCCAAGCTGGATTTAGTCATTTGACTGCCTTCTAAATCAGAATCAGTTGTTGCATCTGAATGTATTCTATAGAAATCTTCATTAATTATAGTCTACTGCAAAGAACAGCGGTCTCTCTCTCTCTCTCTCTCTCTCTCTCTCACACACACACACACACACCTCCAAGTTACAAAGGACAAATTCTTTTTAGCTATTACTAATTAGATAACAGTTTGGATCCTGATAGAAATAGTTTATGTTAGAAGAATAGAAGCTCTATAACTGTAAACAAACTGGTGCCATATTTGAGATCTTGCAATTCCCAAAATTTGTAATCTAACTGAATGGGCTCAGTACTTCAGAGCCCTAGGGCAGACAAAGGATGTAGTAAGTAGATTCCACAAACTACGACTTAAAAACTAAAGCTGTAATTAGTTTTTATTTTTAGAGTTGTTCTTACTCATTTTTTTTATCATGCTAGTGTTCCATTAACCTGTTCTATTACAGATATCAACACTAATGGTTAGATAATCATTATTGGGTATTACTGGGCATTTCCTATGTATAAGGCATGTTAAATTCAATATGTGTTTATGAAATTTTTTCTTTTGTATAATAGCAAGTATGTGGCAGCTAACATTCCCTTGACAATTATTAATTTTTACCAAACCTTTGACTAAAGGACTTTTTCAAAAAAATTTTTACCCTCACCCAAGGACATGTTTATTGATATTTTTAGAGAGAGAGGAAGGTAGGTAGGGGAGAGAGAGAGAGAGAGAGAGAGAGAGAGAGAGAAACATTGATGTGAGAGAGAAACATCAATCAATTAACTCCCATATGAGTTCTGATTGGGATTGAACCCACAACCAAGGTATTTGTTCTGACTGAGAATCAAACTTGCAACCTTTTGGGGTTCAGGACAGTGCTCTTCCCAACTGAACCACCTGGCCAGGGCTGACTAAATGACTTTTTCAATCTCTGATAAAATAAAGGAGTAACTAAAATGGTAGAAACTTGTTTCTTCAAATTAAAATTATCACTGTTTTTATAAATCAGTAATCTTATAATTATTTCAGAAAAATTATTTGCAATGATAATCACAAAATATTAAATCATTTTTGCAATTTCAAATCTGTCAAGTTATTTGCCTCTTCCTGTGGCTGTATTTGCTCATTTTTGAAATGTAGGAATTGGTTGAGTTATGAGTGGCAGAACCCCAAGATATATATGTGTAAGAGGTTATTTCTGACATATTACTGACTAGTTTTAATAATAAAATAGAAATTCAGAGGTCAGTAAGATATGTGAAATAATTAGTAGATATAATTAATTACCCAACTTTTTAGGAGACTGACATTTTTTCTAAACCTGATAACCAATTTGTTAGGATGTGACTCCAAATTCCTAGGGTTGGTATATACACCACAGGAAAAATAGCCAGATCTAAGAAGCATGGAGTGAATCATGACAATAAAGGGCAGAAACCCACATCCAGAAGAAGCAATCAGACTATATAATTAGAAGGAAACTGGACTGGAATGACAAAGGCTGTAATTTTAATCCAAGCCCCACCAGTAAGCACCATTACTTGTTTGCATAGTGCATAGAAACAACTAATTGATGTGTCTCTCTCACATCGGTGTTTCTCTCAATATATCTTTCTCCCTCCCTTCCACCCTCTCTAAAAAATAAATGGAGAAATATATCCTTGGGTGAGGCTTAACAAAAACAAACAAACAAAAAAACAGACATATAGATTAATGGAACAGAATAGAGAGCCCAGAAATCAACCCACACCTACATGACCAATCAACAATTGACAAAGGAGGCAAGAAGATACAATGGGTAAAAATAGTCTATTCAATAAATGGAGTTGGAAAAATTGGACAAATACATGCAAAAAATGAAACTTGACCATATTCTAACACCATACACAAGAAAAAACTCAAAATGTAAACTCAAAAGATGTAAATGTAAGTCTTGAAACTATAAAAATCTTAGAAGAAAATATAGGCAGTATAATTTCAGACCTTTCTCATAGCAATATTTTTTCTGATATATCTCCTCAGGCAAGGGAAACAAAAAAAAATAAACAAATTGGACAACATCAAACTAAAAAGGTTTTGCACAGCCAAGCAAACCATCAACAAAATGAAAAGACAACCCACTGAATGGGAGAATATATTCACCAATGATAATCTGATAAGAGGTTAATATCCAAAATTTAAAAAGAACTTATACAACTCAACACCAAGAAAACAAACAATCCAATTTAAAAAATGGGCAAAAGGCTGAATAGATATTTCTCCAAATGGGACATACAGATGGCCAATAGACATATGAAAAGATGCTCAGTGTCACTAATCACCAGAGCATTGTAAATTAAAACCACAATGAGATATCACCTCACACCTGTCAAAATGGCTATGGTCAATAAATCAACAAACAACAAGTGCTAGCCAGGATGTGGAGAAAAGGGAACCCTTGTGCACTGCTGGTGGGAATGCAATTGGTACAGCCACTGTGGAAAGCATTATGGAGTTTCCTCAAAAAATCAAAAATGGAACTGCCTTATGACCCAGCTATACCACCTCTGGGAATATATTCAAAGAAATCTGAAACACTAATTTGAAAGAATATATACACCTCTATGTTTATTATAGCACTAGAGGCCCAGTGCATGAAATTTGTGCATGGGGGGGGAGGATCCCCCAGCCTGGCCTGCACCCTCTCCATTCCGGGACCCCTGGCTCCTAACCGCTCACCTGCCTGCCTGCCTGATAGCCCCCCTAACCACTCTGCCTGCCTGGTTGCCCCTAACTGCCCTCCTCTGCTGGCCTGGTCACCTCTAACCTCCTCTGCCTTGGCCTCCCACTGTGGCTTTGTCCGGAAGGATGTCCGGAAGATGTCCAGTCTAATTAGCATATTACCCTTTTATTAGTATAGATTACTAGAGGCCCAGTGCACAAATTTGTGCATGGGTGGGGTCCCAAGGTGGGGGGATGGGCAGAACGCGATCAGCCCTCTGGGCGGGCAGTGGGACGCCCTTGCCTGCCTGGATCCAGATCCATCCCACTGACATTCATACTGGTTGTCAGGAGCCACCTGGCGGCCGCTTTTATATTGTTTCTTTCTTGCAGAGCATCTAGGGAGGGGTAGCGGCTGTGGTGCCCAAGGCTGACTTCCAGGAGGCTGGTGGCACTATTGGGATCGTGCCAGAGGCGCTAGTCTGCTGGTGCCTGGCCTGTTCTCAGGAGATTGGACCTGCAGGACTACTGAGAGAGTGAGTGGCTGCCGGCCACTGGGACGGGTCAGTTAGCTAAACGGCACTCCTGCTGTGGGAGCACACTGACCACCAGGGGGCAGCTCCTGTGTTGAGCATCTGCCCCCTGGTGATCAGTGCGCATCATAGTGACTGGTCGTTCCTGCCATTTGGTCGCTTAGGCTTTTATATATATAGATTCACAATAGCCAAGATTTGGAAGCAGCCCAAGTGTCCATCAGTAGATGAATGGATAAAAAAAAATCTGTGGTATATTTACACAATGGAATACTACCCAGCCATTTAAAAAAGGAGGAAATCTTACCCTTTTGGGACAGCATGAAAAAAAAGATAAGAAAAATAATTAAACAAGCATTCCTTTGGTAACCTACTTTATCTTCTAGCATTTTGCATATTTCAGTGCAATTTTATGAGTAATAAAATGCCTAAACTAAAAAAAAGAAAGATGTGAAAAAAGATTAAGCTTGAAGAGAAGGTAGTTTGGTACAAATAGGTTACAATTAAGATTCTGGGTCCAGAGAGAGCTTCCTTATCAACTTGAGACACATCCAGTACTGCTGTCTGTCAAGGGCAATGAAAATTGTCAGTGTCCCTCCCCTCCTTTTTCTGTATGTACTCAGCCAGGAAAAGGTGATCTTCCTTTGATATGTAGTTTGATTGACAGCTGCCCTCACATTGCCTCTGGCAAGTATGCACATGGGCCAACATGAGGGGACATCTGTGCCTGCTGGAGTGAAGCTGAAGAGCTGTGTCATATTTGTCTAGGGCGACAGGGGCTTTGCCTAACAGTGAGATCCATCAATAATCCATGGCCTTGTGGAGAAAGAACCCTATTAATAAGAAATGCTGCTGTTTGTAGAAGACAGAGCCAATGATGCCCTCGTTCCAGGGAAACAGAATATGCTCAGAGAGATGCGGTACTCTCTGAACTTTCCAATTACATCACCAGATAGCTTAGATCAGAAGCAATTTTAGAAGACACATTCAACATGTGACTATTCTTTTGGCCAGCCTAATTTGTTAGGGTCAAAGTCTGGTCAGAAACATACTTGATCAATTTGTCAACTATATCTCAGAGGAAAGAAGAAAGAAAGAAAGAAAGAAAGAAAGAAAGAAAGAAAGAAAGAAAGAAAGAA
>NW_005365280.1:2005025-2021821 GCF_000412655.1 Myotis brandtii
AGGAAGGAAGGAAGGAAGGAAGGAAGGAAGGAAGGAAGGAAGGAAGGAAGGAAGGAAGGAAGGAAGGAAAGAAGGGAGGGGAACTTGACCAGAAGTTTGCTTGCCTTTAAGACTTATAAAGGGCACTGAGTTATTTTGGATGGAGCCTTGGGCTTTATATCAGGTTACTGTTTAAGTATAAAAATATTATCTGAACGGTTTTCAATCCAATATGGAAGACTGAAAATCAACAGAATTCCCAAATCTATTTTTTATGTCATTTAAAGTTCAATCTTCTAGGTCTCTCTACTTCTTCTTTATGGTAACATTTAATTATTAATCCTTCCTTACTTTAAGGTTCTAATTTAAGAGTGCATTAATAGATTGCTCACTAGGGAGTTTGCCAAAATCATGGCTGGACAAGGTCATTAATGTATGATGGCTAGGAGCATGAAGTTGGAGGCAGACAGACCTAGGAGTGAGACTGGGCTCCACCACTTGCCAACTGAGTGACTTTAGGCAAGTTACACACCCTCTCTAAGTCTCTATTCATCCTCTACAAGAGGGATGATGCAACATAAAGTACAATAATGTAAAGCAGACAACAAGATAAGGAGTAAGTGCTCAATAAAGGTTAGGTAGTGTAATTGTTGGTTTTCTTAATTATTCATCTGACAAATACTTATTGTGTTTCATATGTGCTAGGAATTGTTTTAGGCATTGGGGATATAGAAGTAGAAAGACACAGCCTTGGTACTCATGGAGCTGACATTACTGGTGAGAAAATTAAAGCCTAATTGGAAGAGATGACTGGTCCCATAGCACACAGAGTCAGTGAGGAAATCAGGTCTCCTCTTTCCTAGTTTGGTTTTCTTTCTGTCATAGCCTGAAGCTCTTTTTGGAAAAACATTACCACCACAATCAGTTCCTAAAAAATTTGCTTATAAAATACACATTCAAAGTAAAATTTAAAAAATAAAAATAGATAAGCAAAATTCACCCTCCCCATATCTTGCTTCTACCCCACTTCTGGACAAGTAACCATTGTTGACACCTGCTTATGTATTTTCCAAATTTTTTCATCCATGCATAAGCACATATATGTGATTATTTTTTATTGTTAGTATTACAGATGTCTCCCATTTCCCCCCTCTTTTTTAATATATATATTTTTATTGATTTCACACAAATCATATAATACATATCCCATTTGCTTTTTTAATTGAACAATATGTTCTGAACACCTTAAGTATCAGTCTATGTAAACCTATACCCTTGTTTAAGGGCTACATGATATTCCATTATGAATACCACAACTTATATAAGTAGCTAGCTTTAAACATTTCGTATCTTTTTTAAAAAAGTTTTCACAGAGGATATATTTTTACTGATTTTTAGAGGGAGCAGGATGGAGAGAGAGAGAGAGAGAGAGAGAGAGAGAGAGAGAGAGAGAGAAACATCGATGGGTTGCCTTCCATATGTGCCCCTACCAGGGATTGAACCTATAACCTGGGTATGTGCGCTGACCAGGAATTGAGCCTGCAACCTTTTGGTGTATGCGGTGGTGCTCCAACCAACTGAGCCACCTGGCTAGGTCACTTTTTATACCTTTTAATTTTACAAATAATGCAATATATCAACTCTATGCTCATGACTTCCTAATTGATATCTCAAGCCCTGACCTCTCCCCCAGTTTCTCATACTATTTATTTACTTAATATCTTCATTGTTAATATTTAGTAGGTTACAAAACTCATATTTCCTTAAACATATTGAACATTAAACATATTCTATGTGATAATTCAAATACTCTATTTCTGAGATCTGTTCTTTCTGCTGGTTCTCACTCATGGCCTCTTGTTTCCTTACATTCTGAGTGATTGTTGTTTATGAGCTCATTATTTTTTTTTAATTTTTGTAATATATTTTTATTAATTTCAGAGAGGGAGGGAGAGATTGAAAAATCAATGATGAGAGAGAATCATTGATCTGCTGCCTCCTGAACGCCCCCCACTGGTGATCGAGCCCAAAACCAAAACCTGGGCCTGTGCCCTTCATTGGAATGGGACCCTGGACCCTTCAGTTCACAGGCTGACACTCTATCCACTGAGCCAAACCCACTAAGGCTGAGTTCATTATTCTTAAAACTTTATCTAAGACTAGAGGCCTGGTGCACAACATTCGTGCACAGGGGGTGGGGTTGCCTCAGCCCGCCCTGCGCCCTTTAGCAGGAAGCCTGTGCCCAGGAGCCCTCAGGGGATGTCCAACTGACGGCTTAGGCCCACTCCCAGTGGGCCTAAGCTGTCAGTGAGACATCTTTAGCACTGCCGCGGACTGCGCTAGCCAGCCATCAGCCTGGCTTGTGGCTGAGTGGTGCTCCCCCTGTGGGAGCGCACTGACTACCAGGGGGCAGCTCCTGCACTGAGCGTCTGCCCCTTGGTGGTCAGTGCGTGTCATAGCGACCGGTTGTTCCGCTGTTCAGATGATTTGCATATTACCCTTTTATTATATAGGATAATCCTTTGAGCCTGAGTTGAACTAGCATTCTTCTTGCATTTATTTCTCCCAGTTGCCTT
The DNA here is from genome assembly GCF_000412655.1 of Myotis brandtii. Classification (NCBI taxonomy): domain Eukaryota; kingdom Metazoa; phylum Chordata; class Mammalia; order Chiroptera; family Vespertilionidae; genus Myotis; species Myotis brandtii. Next base: position 2,007,581 of record NW_005365280.1, read on the forward strand.
ATGGCTACTAATGACCTAGGAGCATTAAATTAAATTCTTCCTTTGAGATACTATGAATTATTTTTTGCTTTCCATCTGCATCAAAGTCAAGATAGGCATATTTTTGTACTTTCTTTTCTTCTTCTATTACTTTATTATGAAAACTTTCATTTTACTGCATTTGTTTTATCACATATCTACCTATGTAATTACCCCATTATCTATCCATTATTCCATCATGCTCTTGATACATTTGAAAGTAAGCATCACTCCAAAGCACTTTAGCATATCCCATGGGGAACAGGCCTAAACTGTCAGTCGAACATCCCCCAAGGGCTCCCGGACTGCGAAAGGGCGCAGGCTGGGCTGAGGGACCCCAACCCCCTGAGTGCACGAATTTTGTGCACTGGGCCTCTAGTATACATATAATTAATTGAGTTAATATTTGTTTACAGTTCTTTTGTTTTACAGAATAAAATGTAAGTGAAATTAAAATTAAAAAATTATGTTTTAGATTTTTTGTGTTTTTTGTACATCTTTTAATTTTTATTTTATTATAAAGCTTTTCTTGTTGTTTTTTAAATATTTTTATTGTTAGTATTACAGATGTCTCCCATTTTCCCCCTCTTTTTTAATATATATATTTTTATTGATTTCAGATGGGAAGGGAGAGGGAGAGAGAGATAGAAACATCAATGATGAGAGAGAATCATTGATCAGCTGCCTCCTGCATGCCCCACACTGGGGATCGAGCCTGCAACCCAGGCCTGTGCCCTGACTGGGAATTCCCTACCCACCCCTACCCTACTGCACTTGTCCATGGGTTATGCGTATAAGTTCTTTGGTTTAGCTCTCCTCGTCCCCCCACTCTCACATTAAGGTATGTCAATCTGTTCCATGCCTTCATGATTTGTTGTTCAATTCATTTTGTTCATTAGATTCCATAAATACGTGAGATCATGTGATATTTGTCTTTCTCTGATAGGCTTATTGCACTTAGCATAATAGTCTCCAGGTCCGTCTATCCAGGGGTGGGCAAACTTTTTGACTCGAGGGCCACAATGGGTTCTTAAACTGGACCGGAGGGCCGGAACAAAAGCATGGATGGAGTGTTTGTGTGAACTAATATAAATTCAAAGTAAACATCATTACATAAAAGGGTACGGTCTTTTTTTTTTTTTAGTTTTATTCATTTCAAACGGGCCGGATCCGGCCCGCGGGCCGTAGTTTGCCCACGGCTGGTGCTGTCTCAAAGGGTAAATAGATCCCTCTTTTTTACAGCTGCATAGTATTACATTGTGTAGAAGTACCACAGTTTTTTACCCATTCATCTGCTGATGGACACTTGGGCTGTTTCCAAATCTTAGCTATTGTAAATAATGCTGCTATGAACATAGGAATGCATATATTCTTTCTGATTGGTGTTTCAGGGTTTTTAGGATATATTCCCAGAAGTCAGATTGCTGGGTCAAATGGCAGTTCCATTTTTTTATTTTTGGGGGGAAACTCCATACTGTTTTCTATAGAGGCTGTGCCAGTCTGCATTCCTTCCAGCAGTGAACTGGTGTTCCCTTTTTTCCACATCCTCATCCGCACTTGTTGTTTGTTGATTTATTGATGATAGTCATGTTTTACATTTTAATGCCAAGATATAGAGCATGAACATAGCGCCAGAGGAGTTTTCATGCCCCTTCCAGTAGTCCATGTCCCCCATTTCCAACCCTGGAGGTATCACTTGTTCTTATTTTTTCTTAAATTAGTTTAGCTCGATCTATAATTTCATATAAATAAAAACATATAGTTTGTGCTCTTTTGTGTGAGGTTTCTTTCACTTAGTAGAATGTTTTTTTAGATTTATTTATGTTGTTAAATGTATCCATAGTTTTCTCCTTTTTGTTGTCCGCTAGTATTCTATTGTGTACATATACCACAATTTTTTATTTTTTTTAAAATCCTCACCCAAGAGTGAGAATATTTTTTCCATTGATTTTTAAAGAGTGGGAGGGAAGGGGAAGAGAGAGAGTGAGAGAGAGAGAAAGAGAGAGAGAGAGAGAGGGAGAGAGAGAGAGAAGAAAGGATGGGGGAGGGGAGGAAAGGAGAGAGAGAAACATCTATGCGGGAGAGAAATATTGATAGGTTGCCTCTGATTGGGGCAGGGGTCGAACCTGCAACCCAGCTATGTGCCCTTGACCAGGAATCAAACCTGAGGCCCTTTGGTACACAGGCTGATGCTTTAACCACTGAACCACCAGCCAGGGTCACATCCCACAATTTGTTTATCCTTTCTTGTGTTGGTGAGTACTTGGGCTGTTTCCAATTTGGGACTATTATAAATAAAGCTTCTATGAACATTTCTATAGAAGTCATTTCCATACAAATCTCTTGGTTAAAGATCTTAGTGTTAGAATTGTTGGATCATACGGTAGGATTATGTTTAGTTTTATAAGGAATTTCCAGATCATCTTTCAAATTGGTTAAACGATTTTTTTAACTTTATTTTTATTGTTGACACTGTTACAGATGTTCCCATTTCCCCTCCTTTGCCCACCTCTACCCAGCCCTCTCCCCCACTTCCCTCTGGCCATCTCCACACTGTTGTCTGTGTCTATGAGATATGGGTGTATGTTCTTTGACTAATCCCTTCACCTTCTTTCACCCAATCTCATCCTCCACTCTCCACTCTGTCCATCTGTTCCATATATCCATGCCTCTGTTTCTATTTTGTTCCTTAGTTTAGTTTGTTCATTACTTCCACCAACACGTCTGAGAGCACCTGCTTTCTCTTTCTGCTTATTGGTTTTATTTTTTGTTCACTCTTTAAGTTCCTTCTTTTTGTGGTCTGAGCTGCCAATTTGGATGAGCCTTCGTCTTCATCTCCTTCTCTGTGCTCTGAACATCAATCAAAACAGAGATTAAAGTTCACCAGAGTTGAGGAAATTCTCTTAGGATAAAAGCCACTTTCAGGGATGTACCTCTCAGACCCCTATCTTTATTTCATTTTGGCATCTGCAAATTCCTTACTTGTTTGCAAGATCTTAAAGCATTAAAAATATAAAGTTACCCAGGATTTTTTTCATTGTTTTGAATGGGAGAGATTGTTTTCCCCTTTTATATTTCATTGGGAAATCCAGTCTGCTAAGCTATCATAATTTGAAGTCTCCAGAACATACTCTCTAAAATGTGAATCCGATCATATTATACCTCTGATTAAAAATTTCCAGTGGCTTCATATGACACTTTGAATAAACTTCAACTTTCAGCCTGTGTTTATTATAATGATTTCGTCTTCAAATATTATACTCTGGTCTTCCTTCTGGTCCTCAAACTCTCAGCTTTTCTCCATTTTAGGTCACTGCTGACTCCTCCCCTGGCTGCCTCTTTCCCATCTCTAACATCTCATATGGCTCCTGACTTTGTCATCTGAAGTGGCCCCCTCACTACCAATCACTGTTTATCCCAACAGTCTATGTTATTTTCTCATAGCCCTTCCCATAAGAAATCATTTTAATATTGACTTATTTATTTGTTTATTATATGTCTTGCCCTGTTAGAGATTGTGTCTCTTTTGTTTCACTCCCATTTTCCCAGTACCTAAAACTGTACTTGAAACCTAGAAGTTAACAATTTAAGAATGAAGAATTGTTAAATGAATGAACAAATAAATGCGTTCTGCAGGGACTATGTGATTACTAAATTTTTATTTCAAAAAATAAACTGAGTTTTTTAATTTCTCCTTTACCTGGTATTATTTGGATCCTCTTGCCTACTGTTGGAATTTATAATCCTCCTTCAAACAGCTCAGCCATTGCTTCCACTGTGGAGTTTTCCCCTCATCTCATCAGACTGGGTCTTTTCTCCCGTACACCTTGTATCATTGCCTGGGTCTTTGCTCCCGTACACCTTGTATCATTGCACTCACTATGCTGTACTGTAACTCCTTATGTGCATCTCCTATCTGTAATACCAACACCTCATAAAAACACAACCAGTCCTGGGCTCATAAGAGACTAGACTCGTGAGAGATATGTAGCAAGCATTCCTTGAGTAGGTTAATGAATTTTGCACTGGAATGGTATCTTTCTTCTAAGGGGTATCATTTCCAATCTCTGGTTTATGAGCTTGAATTAATATTTCTCCATAATATTTCCCCATGGTACTTTAGACCCTCATGCTCATACTTCTTTTACAGGTCCTTAGAGTAGAATTTAATTAAACCATACTTACTCAATAGAATTACTGCATATCTGCCAAGGCAGAGTAATTGGGGCTTGAAAACAAACCAAAAAAAAAAGACACTCCCTAGTGCCATGAAGCTTACAATGCTATAAAGACATGACTGCATCATAGAAGCTTAGAGCTGGAAGAGACTCTTGAACTTCAACCAAGCTCATCATTTTTTTAAATATATTTTATTGATTTTTTTTACAGAGAGGAAGGGAGAGAGATAGAGAGTCAGAAACATCGATGAGAGAGAAACATCGATCAGCTGCATCCTGCACATCCCCCACTGGGGATGTGCCCGCAACCCAGGTACATGCCCTTGACCGGAATCGAACCCGGGACCCTTCAGTCCGCAGGCCGACGCTCTATCCACTGAGCCAAACCGGTTTCGGCCAAGCTCATCATTTTACAGAAGAAGAAACTGACTGAGGAGAAGCCCTGAAGATAGCGTGTAGTAGAACTAGACTAGAACTAAAATTTCCTGGTGGGAATAATACCACACATACACAGAGTAGGAGAATGCTGTAAGTACATGAAGCATTCATGTTTAGCCAGTAAATGAAACCTATTTTAAAAGTTGGAAACACCAGTAAAGAAAAGTAATGAGTCCATGTGTAGCCAAATAATTTATACTCTTTGTGCCTTAGTGTCCTCATTTGAAAAATAGAGATAATAATGGCTACCTTGCTGGGTATTGTAGGAATTATAAATGATGCATGTAAACTCTATCAGCTAAGGATGCTTTGGTTGCAAGCAACAGAAACCCAATTTTATGGTATCTTAAACAAATAAGGGATCATTTTTTCATATTAAAAGTCTGGGAGGTAGGTGGCTGCTGGCATTAGTTCAGTGGCATGTGTTGCTGAAAGTTTTGGGGATTTTTCTTATGTTTGTGATCTCATGGTGGGCACACACCTGTTAAAGGTCCAGATGTCATGTCTGCATTCAAGGCAGAAATGAGGGGAAAGGGAAAATGTCCTGCTAGATGCATCTACCCCCCTTGTTACTTGGACAACAAGTTCATCTAGAAATGCCCAGCAGAATTCTGCTGATCTTCTGGGCCCTGTGCCATCATGTCATCATCCTTAGCTAGACAAAAACTACAAAGAGCAAATGTTTGGCTTTTAAGCCTCTGTAGTGCAGATGTCAAGGGAAATGGAGTTGGGAATAGCTTTTTCATAACCAATGAATAGGACCTTCCACAAGAACCTACCATAAAAGAAAAGGCTTAATAAAGGGTAGTTATTAGAATTATTTTTTTAATTTCCAGAACCCCACCTACCTCCCTTGGGCAACCATCATCTTGTTTTCTATATCTATGAGTCTGCTCTGTCTTGTTTTATTTATTCATTTGTTTTGTTTTGTTGGATTTCACCTATAACTGAAATCATATGGTATTTGTCTTTGTCTGACTTACTTCACTTAGTGTAATACCCTCTAGGTCCATTCATGTTGCTGCAAATGGCAAGATTTCATTTTTTCATTCTGAATATATTGGAATTTTAAATAAACCTCTGAGGTTTGCCCTGAATCCATCAGTTATCTTGATCTCTGTGCCCTTTAACAGTGAACTTCTCATTACAAAGAGCAAATAAGAAAACGTTATCTGGGTTTGGTGTGTGGTTTCTGGCTCCACTGCATCACTTGCTTTTCTCTTCGTACATCTTTCTTGAACTTGTCCTGGGATGACAGCAATTTGGTGACTTGGGTCATGAACTCCATTATTTTGACATTAGCCTTCAAGATAAAGATCCAGTATTAAGCTCATCTTTATATCTATTTTTAACATGTTGGCTTTGGAAATAAAGGAGATTAGATTAGATGGAACCCCAAAGCATTGATGATTTTGAGATAATGAAAATATAAGTGGAAGCATAAAAACGTCAATGTGTTCTTATTCATTCTTAACAACCTAAATAAAATGACTGACTGTTCTCAGAATCATAAGTAATTCAGGATTTAATTGGCAAAGATATTTTAAGGTTCTGTATTTTCCTCCTGCCTTGGTGAAGCTCTGAATTATGTTGCAAGCACTCTGCATCTTGAAATAGTAGTTACTAAGACAACGTCTTAAATTAAGAATTAATTGGATTTTTTAAAAATTCTCCTGCACACGCATACAAGCGTATTGGCATTGTGCTCCTCATTTTGCCTTAGCAACACGTCTCCTAAGAGGAGTCTGTATATTCTTTAGATTCTGAATGTTAACATTTCCATACCTCCATAAGTAAGTAGACTCCTTCGAGCATAATAAAGTATCCCCTTCCTAAAGGAAAGCGACTTCTGACATAGGACAAAATCATATTATATACTTGTTAATAGATCTCCAGGCTGGTTTCCACCAAATGAGGACCAATAGCTACTTTTATCTAAAAGCTGATCCCATAGTTCCCATGATGATTTGTCAGTGGTGCCTGGGCTTGGTTTCTATATGCTTCCCTTAATTTCTTGTTATGAGCACAGGCGTTTCCTCTAAAGTGATAAATTATGCATCTCACATTTGAGCTCTGGAAGAACTGGCGGGTGCTACTGAGGAGATGAACTAAGGATTCCAGCAAAATGGTGCTGTTCTCCCTGAAAACATAAACCTTCCTATAGACATGGAAGGTTGGGGGGAAGGCACCATAACGAACACACAACTCAACCTACTTATGTTACTCACAGAGAATCAGAGCACAGGTTCGCTAAGGCGCTTTCCCAAGAATGTAAACTAGCGGTACAGGCAAAATTCAACCTCAGGTCTTCCTTAGCTTGAAACTCCTTCACAATGTTTTATGGAAATAATATGGCAATGGTTCTCTCCCATCAGCTTCACTACATACCTCTAGGCCAGGTGTCAGGCATTGTGCTAAGGTGCTAAGGATACAAAAGGGACTGAGACATGATCTTGCTCTTCAAGAGCTCATGATCTTTAGAATCGTCCAGAGGAATGAGAAAGATGGGAAGGCCCTGATTAGAGTCATCTCTGCTCATGTAAGAACAGTAGAGAGAATGATGATTTAAAGTAAATAAAGCCTCTGCTTCTTTTTTTTCTTGTTTTGCATAGTCTGCACGTTTAATCACTTTAAAACCTCCAGCATTATCTTGTGTCCATTAAATAGAACCAACAATGCTGGGCCTGTTTAAATTACAAGGGAAAAAATCACTGTGCATAACCCAGTATCTTACAAAACAAGCTGGGCTGGCCTCAAAGGGAGGGTGGGGAGAGGGCACCCCTGAGCAGGTGGCTGGGTGCTAGGAGGGCTAAGAGAGAGAAAAAAGAGGGCTCCCTAACAGAAGGAGACTGGTTGTCCTAATGGGAGGGATGCGAAAGGCGCATCAGAAGAATGGAACTGGTGGGGAGGGGCAAGCCAGGCCAGTGCTTTCCCCACCTGGGCACAGTGTTGGAGGGGGCACGGTGCCACCACCTGCCCACCCCTGGCACTAGGAGAACCAGTGACCCATGAGCCTCTGTCTTCTCTAAACAATCTTTCTCAAAAGGTCAGGTAATGGCTTTGGTCCAGCAGGCTGAGAAAACAAATTTTGGCTCACCCATTTACCTCTTTGCATTAAAGTCATAATGTTTAACCACTAGAACTGTGACCGGGTAAGTAGCAGAGAGTCTCTTGGTCTGATGACTCCTAAAGTTATTGGCAATGCAAAACCCTTAGAAATCACTAGAGTGAAGGGTAAGGTGTGCGGGTGGGGACAGCTCAGTAGGATGTGTGGCCTGAGGAGATGCGAGGAAAGTTGTAGCAGCAGCCACTGAAGGCTCCTCAGCTGTGATTGAAGTGTGGCTGCCAGACCTTCGGTTCAGGTCAACTCTGGATCGAAACCGATCAACAGCCTTCAGCTTCAATGGTCAGGATTTCCGTTTTGTCCCCACTTCTCAGCCCCTGCCATATGGGCACCAACAGGGCTAGTTTAGCATGATTTAGGCAAATGTCATCCTCTCCACAGGGAATAGTTGGAATATTCTTAGTTTTTCTTTTCTTTTCTTTTTATGTAAAATGATGTTTTTCTTCATTGTAAAAGGAATACATATTTTTCTAAAATCAGAAAAAGAAAAATGTTGAAATATAAGCTCTTAATGGGAATAGTTGGAATATTCTTAGTTTCTTTTCTTTTCTTTTTATGTAAAATGACGGTTTTCTTCATTGTAAAAGGAATACATTTTTTTTAATCAGAAAAAGAAAAATGTTGAAATATAAGCTCTTAATATTTTGAAATGTCACTATCTTTTAAACACATCATGGTAGTGAATTGCAGGAAAAGGGTTTGATAAATGACTATCATATTTCACCAGTTTCATGAAAAAATGCTTTTCTTGGCTTAAGCTTTAAAGTATTACAATGATAAAAACTCCATTCAGAGGATACATTTGCATCATTTTAGGTATCTTGACTGGTACGTGCATTATTCTATACGCTCAGTATAATATGTATATTGTGTGTTAAAACTTGGGGAAACAAGTGAATATACACTATGTCAAAGACATCCGTTATATGTAGTCATAATAAATTAATATCTAGCACTCTATGCTTTCTGGACATTGTGAAACACAAAAATAAATGCCCTCAAAGAGCTCACAGTCTAGTTAGGGGAACAACCATTTCATAGCTGCCAGAAACTGACCTCATTGTCTTGCTAGCAGCTACTGACTATGGTCCAAGATTCTAAAAAAAGACATCCCAACTCACAAATCAACTGCGAATTGTAGAAGAAATACAGTCACATACCCACCACCAGTTCTATTGTCTCCGTTTTCTGTCTCTGGAGCTACACCGCCTGCTCAAGGATAAACGTAGTGCTTCTGAGACCTCCTCCTACTCACACAGTGAGATGCAAAATGGAGGAAATTATTCACATGGCTCAAGCCATTTGGGCTTTTAAATTATTAGATTATTTATCCATAGAAATTCTTGTCCTGAATTACCTAAATATCTGCCTTGGTTCTTTCATTCATTTTAGAAAAAGACCCATAGGATGAGATTGGGTCATACTCGAGGTTTGTTTATCCACTTATCTGGTACACTAGAAAAGGGAGGCATATTTTTCCCAATCTCAGTTGCTTGGCAACTGCATCCGCTTTCCATTCTAGTTAACCAGCTGTGGATAGAGCCTGTTAAGAGGCCAAGGACTGAGCTGACTCTCACATATTTGCAAGAGGCTCAGAGCTGAGGTCAGTGACTGAGCTAGGTTCTCAATAGAATTGATGCTTCCTGTATTTGAAAGATAATAGGCTCTAAGGTTTGAAGGCCCCAAATGTTATTTAATCTTAGTGCCATCCTGTCTGTAGTTTCACTACAGAGGTCTGGACCAACTACTGTATGAACATCTGCCAAGTTTCGTGAACCATTAAATTCAAAACTTTTTTCAACAAGGCACTAGCATGTTTGAGTTTAAGCAGATGGTGGAGTTTCCAAATATTAACAATGTTTATATTCCAACAGTTTTTGTTTTCTGATTTTTAAAAAGGACATGCATTCTTTTTACAATGAAGAAAAACACTATTGTTTATACCATCTTTGGATAGTTTTTACCCATAAAATGTCTTCCTTATGCTGAGACAAAAATCTCTCTATTAATTCTCTCCTGAAAGATAGTTTACTTCTTGGTGCCTTATAGATCAAACCTAATTTCTTTCCCATATGATAGCCTAGCAACATTTTATTCTTATCTAAGTTTTTCCTTCAAGCTAAATTTTCTATTTTTTTTTTTAATCCTCACTTGAGGATATTTTCTCCATTGATTTTTAGAATGAGTGGAAGGGGAGGGGAGAGACAGAGAGAAAGAAACATCGATGTGAAAGACACACATCGACTGGTTGCCTCCTACACGTACTCCAACCCGGCCCGGGATCGAGCCTGCAACTGAGGTACATGCCTTTGACTGGAATCAAACCTAGAGCCCTTCAGTCCTCAGGCTGATGCTCCAACCACTGAGCAAAACCAGCAAGGGCTAAATTTTCTATTTCTTTAATCAAACCTCACACACATAGTGCCTAGTCCCTTCATGATCCTGATCCCTCATCTCTAAACTCAAACTAGTTTTCATATACATACTGTTTTTGAGCTGGGACTCTGAGAGTAGAATGCAGCTTCCAGTAATCACATGGTAAATTGGGACCATGCTCTAACTTTAGTCGGTACCATGCTTAGTTGATACCATGCTTCCATTAATGAAATTCAAGATTGCATGACTTATTTGCTACAAACAATATCTGAAGTTGGTACATATCAAGTTTATTGAAGACAAAAACTTACGTGGTTTGTCCACATACATAGCTATTAAACAAAGTCTCCTCCATCATGTTCATGTGCTTTAAGGGATTTTGAACCCAAATGCGAGGTTTTAAATTTATCCTGCTAAATCTCATCTTATTTCTGTCCCTGAAGTTAATCAATCAAAATCTCCTGATTTGTTCCTCCAATATATCCTTTCTTTCAGCTTGGTGTCATGCAAAATATTTTATGAACTACACCATTTATACTCTACCGAAGTAAATGACAAAAATGTTTAATTGATGAAAAGAACAAGGTGTCATGGTAAGTCTTCAAACACCACCAGACTGACAGTGATTCATTAACCCACCCTTGATTATAGTCATTGAAGTCAGTTACTAATCCCATAGTATCCATTACACACTGTGAAGAACATTGTCAAATGAGTTGGAGGAGCCGAAAGAAGAGAACTAAGATACACTGGCCACCTCCTACTTTCAAGCAGTTTATATTACCTCATTTAATTCATTTGTTTATCCAACAAATATTCATTGAATACCCATTATATGTCAGGTGCTATTCTAGGCTGTAGGAATAGGCAGCAAAACCAGGTTTTCTGTATTACCATACATACTATACATATTATCACCCTCATTTTACAGAGTAGGAAAATGAGGCTCGGAGATATGAACTAACTTCCAAGGTGGGCACATAATAGTATCAGAGCCAGGATCCAAACCTAATTTTGGGCGCATAAATGTCTTTCTCATGGCTGGATGCATTTTCTGAAGTCCACAACCACTCTAGCTAACTAACCTTCACTCACTTCAATTTCTTCATTTTTTTTTTGCCTTCTATGCATAATGGTTTCCTCTGTATTCAAATCCCTGTCCACAGAGTCTATACCTTAACTCTAAGGAGTGACTAATGGTGGGAATCATAGGCATCACAGTAGACTAATAGGGACAGTGTTTGGGGGCTACCAGTTTATAAGCAACCACTGGTGTTCAGTGTCCTCCTTGTGGCAACTCACTTCTGGTTCTATTGTTATCCCCTTAACATGAAGCCACCTCTTGAAAAAATAAATGGAAACTCCTAAGTGGGGATAGGCAGGCTGAAGCACATTCAATCTCATACTTATAAGTAATAAAATGTCCCTCAATTATAGTGGATATTGACGACGTCATGCCCAAAATCATGCCTTGGAGAAGAGAATGTGGGTTGAGAATCTCCAGTGCTGGTTTTCAGTTCCTGAAGAAAACATTTAAGTGTGTTTAGCACAAAAGACAACAGCAAAGTAGTTCAGAATCTTTTATATTGGTTTGTATTTTTTTAGGCAACAAATTTAAATTCTTTCACAATTATCTTATTTCCCTAAAAATCAAAATTAACTAGATTTTTAAATGAAAAAGTAATTACTGAAACTGGATTAAATTTCAGATTAAATAACTAAAATTGGATTAAAATTTTTAGAGCAAAAGGGAATGTAATAAAAAAGAAGCCTCCTGCCCTAGCCGGCGTGGCTCAGTGGATAGAGCGTCAGCCGGTGGACTGAAGGGTTGTGGGTTCGATTCCGGTCAAGGGCATATGCCTGGGTTGCGGGCTCGATCCCCAGTGGGGGGCATGCAGGAGGCAGCGGATCAATGATTCTCTCTCATCATTGATGTTTCTATCTCTTTCTCCCTCTCCCTTCCTCTCTGAAATCAATAAAAATGTATTTTAAAAAAGAAACCTCCTGAATTCCCACATCTCTCTGTCACTCAGAAATAATCAAGAGCACCTGCGTGCTCTTCCAGACTTCATTTTCTATGCACATACGTATGTGTATGTGGTAATTTTTCTTGGACATCTTTCCAACTTAGGGCAATTTGTCACATTCTTTTTAATATTTGCATCATATACTTCTTTATAAATGTACTATATCTGATTTAACTAGCATTCTATTGATGGATGTTTAGCTTTTATTCTAGCCTTCACAATTAAAAGCAATTAATTTAATTAATTCAAAATATATAACATGTACCAAGTACCAAACTATGTTCTAAAGCGTTTTACAAAAGTGAACTCGTTTAATCTCTAAAATAAACCATTAAAGTAGGTACTAATCTCATCATCTCTATTTTATAGATGAGAAAACTGAGAATAGAGAAATAAAGTGACTTGTCCCAGGTCACAGGTCTATAAACACTAGAGCTGGACTTCAAACCTTCACCTCTCTGGTGCAAGACTCCATGCTAAGCTTTGATGGGCCTTGATTCCTCTCCATTGACAAAGCACAATCCACAATGGTCTGTTCCTGAAGGAGACCAGATGCTGGGCACAAGGAATGAAAGATGCTTTCAGTAGCCAGCATTAGCATGTGAAAAAACTGAGGAAGAAGAGAAAAAATAGATGGCAAAAGGCATGGAGAGCCACTTCCATCCCACTCTATGGCATTCATTTTCAATGACCTCTGCGAAGCTTTTTAAAAGGCAGACAGACCAAACCATCCTAAGTGATAATTTCCCCTGCAAGCGTGAAGTCATGTCAACTGTTCACATTGAAGGAGTGGAGGTGACCAGCCCAAAGAGCATTAGCTTTTAAATCCTGCAGAAAAACAGTAAAGACACTAACTCAATTTTGTACAAAACTTCACTCAGAGCACAATTTAAGTTAAGAGTAAACAACCTAATCAAGGCATTTTAAAAGAAGAATTTGTCTCAAGAAATCTTTTTATCAGAGCTACAATTATAGCTTCTCAGTCTGAAGAGAAGCAATTTTGTTTCTCTGAAAAGCTCAAAAGCCAAAATGCACTCGATTCTTTTTCCCAGAAGCAGAGCAGTTTGTTCTCTGGTGCCAGTTTTTATATTTCTAAAAGATGACATTGCACGCTGCCACTAGTAATACTATTTGAATCTGAAAAGACTTGGGTAGAATTTTGTTGATGCTTTGGGTTTTAAACTTGACAAACCCTCCCCTCCCATTCCCAAGTGGTAAATATAAAAAATACTTGCCAGTTTCTCTTAAATACATACAATGCTAATTAGATCATTGCTCTAATTTTATTTCTGGCCTTTGGTACAGCTGAAGCCTTGCTGGTATATTAGTAACAACATAAAAGTTTGCACTTTTTTGAAAGTGTGAGAATATGAATCATCTTGAGAGAAATCATTTTGATCAGAACACGAGAGCTACGTCTGAACAATTTCTTTACTGTTGTACATTATTGGTGGTTAAAAGGCAATTTGAACTTTAGGATTAAAAAGTTATAAAAAATAAATGAAGAGATGGAATTCATGCAAAGTTTATGCAACTCTTGGATCAGGCGGTTCAGAGAGAAAAACTCAGAGAATTAATGGCTCATCTGGGAAACACAATTAATATAATGATCTGATTAAAAATATAACATTTTCCAAGGTTTAAGAGAATTTATAAATAAATTTCCAAAAATATTGAAAAATTTTGAAGTGCTTCTTGTTATTTCCTTTGATGACTCCAGAGGGAAGACCCACCAAAAATTCAAAGTCAGCTGTCCCCCCAACCTTCACCTCCCAGTTCTGATGTCTCCATGTCATCTAGCATGACCTCATTATAAAACCACATCAGATGCACATTCCAAGAGAGGGTATGTGCTCTCAATAATTATTTTAATCTTCTGCTTCTGCAAGTAAAAGACAAATCTTCACCATCAATATATATATATATATATCTCTACACTAATAAAAGAGAAACATGGTAATTGGCGTACGACTGCTACCCTTCCCATTGGCTAATCAGCATATCCTTATGCAAATTAACTGTCAGCCAAGATGGCGGCCGGCAGCCAGGCAGCTGGAAGCGAGCATGAGGCTTCCTTGCT
>NW_005365280.1:2023484-2025729 GCF_000412655.1 Myotis brandtii
AAATCATATTTGATAAGATTACATCTATGTCAGAAATATAAACTACAGTAGTCACCCTTATCCAGGGGGATAATCATTCCAAGACTCCAAGTGGAGGCCTGAAACCGAGAATAGTGCCAAACCCTATGTAGTATACTATGCTATTCCTACCCATACACACTCGTGATAAAGTGTAATTTATAAAGTATTCACAGTTGAGAGATTAACAATAATTAATAATAAAATAGAACATTTATAGCAATATATTGTAATAAAAATTATGTGAGTATGGTTTCCCTTCTCTCTCTCTCTCTCTCTCTCTCTCTCTCTCTCTCTCTCGTAACCACGATGGTCACTAAGTTACATACTAACAGGTGGGAAGCATCTGCAGTGTGGAGATGCTGGACAAAGAGATGATTCACACCTGGGCAGGACAAAATGGGACAGCTCACGATTTTATCACAACACTCAGAGCAGCACAAAGTTTAAAACAAACATGTTTCTCTCTGGAATTTTCCAATTAATATTTTCAGACCACAGCTGACCCCAGTAACTGAAACCACAGAAAACAACATGACAGATTGGGGAGACAACTGTAAGAACTTTAGGCAATCATAGGGTTACTTGGCTTTGTATTTATATCTCCTATGTAGGAAAAAATTGTGCCAAAAGATATTTTCAATGAAAAATGATGTTTTGCTGATACATCCAGGGACCCTGCAACCACGGCACCCAGGGACCAGCTACAAACCGAGGAACACCAGATCTCAAGCAGCACAAATACTTGGACTCAGGCGAGCCCTGCTCCTCCTCACTAAAAGGAGAGAGAGAGCTACATAACCAGACACCTGGAGAAGAGAGATCATGGGGAGACAAAGAAACAGCCCACAAATGAAAGAAAAGGAGGCATCACCAGAAAAGGAAGTAAATGAAAAGGAGGAAAGCAATATGTCAGAGAAAGAATTCAGAGAAATGGTCATAAGGTGGATGAAAAGAATGGAAGACAAATTCAACAATATGTGTAAGAACCAAGAGGAAATGAAGATGAACCAAGAAGAAATGAAAAATGACATCACTGCTATAAAGAACTCAATGGAAAGCATCAACAGTAGACTAGAAGAAGCAAAGGACCAAATCAGTGATCTAGAAGACAAGGTAGGAAAAAATACCCAAGCAGAGCAGCATCTAGAAAAAAAAACTTAAAAAACAAGAGGAGAGCCTAAGGGAACTTTGGGACAACATGAAACGAAACAACATTTGCATAATAGGGGTGCCAGAAGGAGAGGAAATTGAGCAAGGAATAGAAAACCTGTTTGAAGAAATAATGACAGAAAACTTCTCTGATATATGGAAGAAAAAACTCACACAAATCCAAGAAGCTCACAGAGTCCCAATCAAAATGAACCCCAAAAGACCAACGCCAAGGCACATTATAATTAAATTGGCAAACACCAACGACAAAGCAAGAATCTTAAAAGCGGCCAGAGAGAGACAGAAAGTTACCTACAAAGGATCCCCCATCAAACTAGCAACTGATTTCTCAACAGAAACACATAAAGCCAGAAGGGAATGGAATGAAATATACAAAGTCATGCAAAGAAAGGGTCTGAATCCAAGAATACTGTACCCAGCAAGGCTATCAATCAAAATTGAGGGGGAAATCAGGAGCTTCACAGACAAAAAAGGACTAAGGGAGTTTATTACCACCAAACCAGCAATGCAAGAAATGCTAAAAAGTCTGCTGTAAAAAGAAGAAATAAGAGACAAAGAAGGAACACAGGTGTAAAGAATAAAAATGGTGACAAACAAGTACCTATCAATAATAACTTTAAATGTTAATGGATTAAATGTCCCAATCAAAAGACATAGGGTAGCTGAGTGGATAAGAAAACATGACCCATATATCTGCTGTCTACAGGAAACCCACCTCAGAAAAAATGACTCACACAGACTGACAGTGAACGGATGGAAAAAGATTTTTCAGGCGAATGGAAATGACAAAAAAGCTGGGGTAGCAATACTTATATCGGACAAATTAGATCTCAAAGTGAAGGACATAACAAGAGATAATGAAGGGCACTGCATAATACTAAAGGGAGCAATCCAACAAGAAAATATAACTCTGGTAAACATATATGCACCATATACAGGAGCACCCAAATACATAAAAAAACTTTTGGAGGATATCAAGGGAGAGATTGATAGCAATACAATCATAGTAGGGGACTTTAATACCCCACTATCACCATTGGACAAATCCTCTAAA
>NW_005365280.1:2025922-2026708 GCF_000412655.1 Myotis brandtii
CATCTTCTCAGATCACAATGGCATAAAATTGGAAATCAACTACAATAAAAACAATCCAAAAAAATCAAACACCTGGAGGCTAAATAGCATGCTATTAAACAATGACTGGGTTACCAGAGAGATCAAAGAAGAAATAAAAAGCATCATGGCAACAAACGACAATGAAAACACAACAATACAAAATCTATGGGACACAGTGAAAGCAGTCTTGAGAGGGAAGCCCTATATTACAAAGCTACAGCCAACATCATACTCAGTGGACAAAAACTAAATCCATTTCCCCTAAGAACAGGAACAAGACAAGGATGCCCACTTTCACCACTCCTGTTTGACTTAGTACTAGAAGTACTAGCCATAGTGATGAGACAAGAAGAAAAAATAAAAGGCATCCAAATTGGAAAAGAAGAAGTAAAACTGTCCTTATTTGCAGACAACATGATATTATACATAGAAAACCTCAAAGACTCCATCAAAAAACTATTAGACCTAATAAATGAATTTGGCAATATAGCAGGATACAAAATTAACACCCAGAAATCTATGGCCCTTTTATACACCAATAATGAACTCACAGAAAGAGAAATGAAAAAAAAAAGCAATCCCATTTACCATTGCACCAAAAAAATTAAGATACCTAGGAATAAACTTAACCAAGGACGTAAAAGACCTGTACTCGAAAAATTACAGGACATTGAAAAAAGAGATAGAGGAAGCCATAAACAAATGGAAGAACATACCATGTTCATGGATTGGCAGAATCAACATCATTAAAATGTCCATACTACC
>NW_005365280.1:2028173-2037731 GCF_000412655.1 Myotis brandtii
ATCTGTAATACTTTAAACAATAAAATAAAATAAAATAAAATAAAATAATAAAATAAAATACAAAAAAAAGAAAGAAAAATGATGTTTTGCTTATATCACACTCTCCTGGATTATCTAGTTTTGAAGAGTTTGTGTCTTTTATTGTCTTTGAGCTACTTTATAACTCCACTCGCGGCCCAATGCATGAAATTTATGCAAGAGCAGGCCTTCCTTTCCCCAGCTGCCGGCACCGGCTTCTCTCTGGCACCCTGGACCCGGGCTTCCCTCAGAGCCCTGGCTTCGTCCGGAAGGACGTCTGGTCTAATTCGCACATTACACTTTTATTATTATAGACTAGAGGCCTGGTGCACAAAATTTGTACACAGGGGGTCGGGGGATCCCTCAGCCCGGCCTGCACCCTCTCCAATCTGGGACCCCTTGGGGGATGTCCGACTGCCGGTTTAGGCCCAATCCCAGGAATCGGGCCTAAACCGGCAGTCAGACAACACTCTTGCAATCCTGGACCTCTGGCTCCTAATCGCTTGCCTGCCTGCCTGCCTGATCACCCCTAACTGTCTCTGCCTGCCAGCCTGATCACCCCCTAACCACCTCTGCCTGTTGGCCTGATCGCCCCTAACTGCCCTCCCCTGCCAGCCTGATGACCCCCTAACTGCTCTCCCCTGTTGGCCTTATCACCCCCTAACTGCTCCCCTGTCGACTGATCGCCCCTAACTGCCCTCCCCTGCCAGCCTGATCGCCACCTAACTGCCCTCTCCTGCCAGCCTGATTGCCCCTAACTGCCTCTGCCTTGGCTCCACCACCATGGCTTTGTCAGGAAGGACGTCCGGAAGATGTCCAGAAGATGTCTGGTCTAATTAGCATATTATCCTTTTATTAGTATAGATAAGTGGAAGATAATATCTACAATGCAAATATTTTTCTGTCAATAAACCTGCAAATATGTTCTGTCAAGTGGAGAAACAATTGCTTTCTGTTCCTTATTCTGCAGAAATAACCAATTTTGCACCTATTTGCAAATTAGTTTTATGGCCTACCTATGCCTCTGCTTTCTTATTTCCCCTTGGAACCAGTTACATTTAACTGGTTCCCTTTTTAATTATTGAGTTAAATAAGCCCTTTAACATATTTTATATGTATATAAAAGTCATGATTTTATCTATTTTGAAAATTATCTTTAACAAATTACTATATATTTGGATTTAATTAATTTTTTAAATTACTCAAGTTACCCCTCTAGGTTCTCATTCCCAATCACATAATATGGAAATATGGTTATTTCCCCCAGCACATCATCTTTACTTTGCAAGTAAATATCCTATATAATAAAAGCCTAATATGCTAAGTGTCTGGTCATCCAGTTGGCCATTCAACCAATCAAAGCGTAATATGGTAATGATATGCTAAGACTGCTCAACTGCTTGCTATGGCATGCACTGACCACCAGGGAGCGGACAGTGGACCAGTCGACTAGTCGCTATGACTTGCACTGACCACCAGGGTGAGACGCTCCAACCAGTAGGTTAGCTTGCTGCTGGGGTCTGGCCAATCAGGACTGAGCGAGAAGGGCCAAACACGCCCTGGAGCCCTTTCATGGTCCCTCCCCAGCTGGCCAACCTCCTGCACCCCTCCCCAGCCCCGATTGTGCACCAGTGGGGTCCCTCAGCCTGGCTTGTGCCTTCTTGCAATCCAGGACCCCTCAGGGGATGTTGGAGATCTAGTTTTGGCCAGGCCGAGGGACCCCACTGGAGCACAAATTCATGCAGTGGGCCTCTAGTTTTCTTATAATTTCATAAGATTATTTCATTTCCCCTATCAATTTGCACTCACAGAATTCCTTGAGGGCTTAAGTCAAGAAAATTCATCAAACAGGGGCCTTGGCTATTCCATTAGTGGAATAGATTTGCTTCTCCCCCCACCTCCCTCCTTTGGGTACATTTTTAAATTGTCATCTGAGGATATGTTTTCATTAATTTTTAGAGAGAGAGGAAGGGGGGAGGAAGATTGATGTGAGAGATAAATGTGATCAGTTGCTTCCCATATGCTCCCTGAGCAGGGATTGAACCTGAAACCTAGGTATGTCCCCTGACCAGGAATCTAACCCACAACCCTCTGGTTTACAGGGTGACACTCCAACCACTGAGCCATCCAGCCAGGGCTTTTTGGGGTACATTTTTAATATATACTTTATATATCATTGCTTGTCTTCATTTTCTTTCTTTATTTTTTAATATCTAAACCAATTGAGCCAACAGAGTGCAACTATCTGATATTTATGTATATAGTATGTTTGTGAAAGAGTTCAAATTCGAGAAATGCCTCCCAAGAAGGTCTTAAAGTAATCTGGGCTTGCACATATTTTTCAGATTCTCCATAAATTATTGCTCAGAGTATATTAGATATTTGAGAAAACAGAATCTTTAGCTTCTGGGAAATATTTTAATAAATGATCATTACAGTTCTCTGAGCAATAATTACTAAGGTCTTGTATATTATAACAACCACACCCCAAAAGTACTGAGAAGGAAATACGTATTTTTCATTGAAATTGATTTCAAAGGAGGATCATGAAGGTAAGTTAACCCTAATAGTGAACCAGAGCACTGCTTGCTAACAGGGGTTGAGAATCATGAGTTTATTTTTTCTTTGACTTACCCTTTCAGGAAATCTATAAATAGGGGCCGTTGTCAAGTCTGAGCCTTAAGCTCCCCAGGAAACAGAGTATTCATAGGAACAAATAGACCCAAGAATGCTACTTATGTTTACAGATAAAGCAACTTTGTTTTAGCTTTATATTTACTAATGCCATAAATGGCAACATTTTCTATCATACTCTTTACTCAATCAAAGTGATGCTTTGCATGAAAAGTCTTCAGTCCTGCTGCGTCCCTTTTCGGATCCTCCTAATAGTTCTGCTGGTCACTTGTAGGAGGTATAGGGTGGTATTTAGCAGTCAAGTCAGATCATACCCTATACTATTATTTACTCAATCTCCAAATTCCCATTCTGGAAAATGGCTAGTAGTGAGATCTATTTTACTGGGCTGCCCTGAGGATTAAGAAACCCAGTGCTTATAAATAAGGTATCTAGGATGCAGTAGGCAGTCAATAAACATTTATTAGCCACATAAAAGTCAAAGAATGACTCAAAAACTGGTGCATACAAAGCCATTTTAGGCAATAATTTGGGAACAATCCACTCCAATTAGCACAGCTCTGCCTTTCCTTCCATAGGAAGCAGAGGAGCTCTTTGCCTTGAAACGTGGTAGGAGGTAGAGGACAGAGAGGGCAAACCCTTCTTCAGGAACCAACCAACAAAAGGAATGTAGAAGTTCCATGCGCATTTGCTAAATGTTTCCCTGAGATAGTAGTTCTCGAGGGGGGCACACATGTTTCTGATGACTCTAAATATCCTCCAGGTGGTCTGTGAATTCCCTATGGATGTAAGCACAGTGAGAAGTTAAAAGAACACCTCACTGCTCTAAATAAATTTAGGTCTCCCAACCCAGATAAATTATGTCCCAGAAAACAGAGGCAACCAGCAAATGAATTTGTTAAATAATTGTAAATTGTCCTTAAAGAATCTTGGAGAATGAAATAATGTCCCCCAAAATTAGAAAGATGAAAATAATATCTTCTTATTCATAAAGGGTACATTCTGTGGATGACTAGTCTATGCATTCAGCAGAGATCACAGATAAAATTCTAGGAAATATTCTTAAATGAATAGTTTTTAAGTACTTGGAAAATAAAGGGGAAAGGGCAAGCATTAAAGAGATTGCTAATATCTTATTTTAGTGAGAAAAAGAATATAGAGAGCAGTGCTTATCACATTATAATGAGCATGTGAGTCACCGGAAATCTTGTTAAATAGTGGATCCTGATTCAGTGGGTCTGGATGGGACCTGAGAGTCTACATTGCTAACAAGCTCCCAGATGATGCCAATTCTATTTGTTATTGACCATCCTTTGCATAGCTAGGCTATATTCTTGAAAGAAATATAAACTGGAAAAAAATTATAATACTCATTAGGATTTTAAAACGTGCATGCTTTTTTATAGTAATTCTATTTCTAGAAATGAATTTTTTCTCTCATTTGCCTGAAGACAAAAGGATGTTCACAGTTGCATTGTTTATAAAACAAAATGTTGACAACAACCTAAATATTTCTCAGTAGGGAAGTAGTAAAGTAGATTACATTAAACGGGGGACTATTTTAAAGTCATTATAGGGCATGTTTGCTGTTATGGCCGATCTTCAGGTGTTTTATTAAAAGAGACAATATAGAACACTATCCAGTACATTTACTGAAGAAACGAGTGTGTATGTCAGTACATACATGTAAATTTATAAGAAAGGATCCAGAAGAACACACATCCATTTCACAGTGGTTTCTTCTGAGGAAAGGTTAACTTTTTAGTCATTTTCCTCCTGTATTTTATGTACTTTAACAAAGAGAATTTATTTACAATTTTGTGATTGTTTTTAATAGAAAGGTAAGAAGTGACCAATGAAAGTTGCTGTAGGTTCATTAGGAATCTGTTCATGAATGATCTCTAAAAGAAAACTTCTGTTTTTCTCTAATACTATGCAGATGTCCCGGGGGTCTGGGGACCTGAAGGTCTGTAACTCATTGTGGGTCCTTGGCTTCAAGCAGGGAAGTTCAAACATGAGCCAGCATAGAGTTAGAGTGAGAGCTTATCAGTGAAGCAGTGAGACAGAGAATGACTACTGGACAAGCAAAGCAGCTCTCCCTAGTGGGGTTTACTTCTTTTATGGAGGCTCATTTAATGAAGGGGTAGGGCATTCCATAAAGGGGAGGAATATTGAGGATTTTTCCTGGAAAGGGGTGGAGACTTCTCTGAAGAGCCCCATGACCTTGTTGTGTTCTTTTATGAGCTTTTTTTGTTTCTGATCATGGTGTGTGGTTTACTATGCTAATGTATTACAACGAGCGTATAATGAGGCTAGGGGTTACCTTAAGGTGAAATTAATTGCCATGCTGGATCCAGCTGGTCTTCTGAGGGTTCTAAAACATAAATCTGTTGGGGGTGGGTCTTACTATCTCCTTGACAGTCCTTGTAGGCCTTATCAGTTACAGCCCTTTCCCCACAGACCCTGTCTCAATACTACTGCTCCTCTCTCTACTTCTGACACCAAATGTGTGGGTTTTCCACTCCAAGTAATTCTGACACTAACTGCCTGGAGCTAGCACAGACCCCCTTCAGCTGGCAATCACAAGCTTGGGCCTTCAAGACTTCTGACTATAAAGCAGGGGTTCCTAAGACCCTCTCTTCAGGCTTGATAATTTGTTAGAATAGTGCTCACAAAAGTCAGGAAAACAGTTTACTTACTATTACTTCTTATCATAGTAGTAAACATATATAGTTAATATATATTTATAATAAAGAACACAACTCAGAAATAGCCAGCTGGAAGAGATGACGAGGGCAGGATCTGGGGGAGGTTTGCAGAGCTTCCGTGTACCACCCTCCCCAACCCTGATAGGTCACCAACCTGAAAGCTCTCAAAACCACTTCAGTTAGGGTCTTTTATAGAGAATTCATTATGTAGGCACTAGAGGCCCAGTGCACAAAATTCCTGCACTGGAGGGGTCCCTCAGTCCGGCCTGTGCCCTCTCGCAGTCCGGGACCCCTCGTTCCTCACCACCCACCTGCTTGCTGCTCCTTACTGCTCGGGGCTGCTCCTTAGTGCTGCCGCAGAGGTGGGAGGGGCTCCCGCCACCACCACTGCACTCACCAGCCATGAGCCCGGCTTCTGGCTGAGCGGTGGGAGCACACTGACCACCAGGGGACAGCTCCTGCATTGAGTGTCTGCCCCCGGGGTGGTCAGTGCACATCATAGCGACTGGTCGTTATGCTGTAACAGTCGCTTAGGCTCTTATTATCTAGATGATTCATTAAATCATTAACCGTAATAATTAACTCAACCACTAGTCCCCCTCTCTCTTCCCTGGAGGTCAGGAGGTGGGGCTGAAAGTTCCAACTTTCTTTTTTTTTAATATGTTTTTATTGATTTCAGAAAGGAAGGAGAGGGAGAGAGAGATAGAAACATCAATGATGAGAGAAAATCACTGATTGGCTGCCTCCTGCACGTCCCCCACTGGGAATTGAGCCTGAAACCCAGGCATGTGTCCTGACCGGGAATTGAACTATGACCTCCTGGTTCATAGGTTGATGCTCAACCACTGAGCCACGTGTGCCTGGCAGAAAGTTCCAACTTTCTAATCACATGCTTGATTCCCTTGGCAACCAGCCCTGATCCTTACAGGCTTTCCAAAAGTCACCTCATTAACATAAATTCAGGTGTGGTTGACCAGGGCTTGTTATAAAAAAGACTTCCTTCCCCTTTATTGCTTTGAAGCTGTTTCAGGACCCGGGAACAAAAACCAAATATTATAACAAAAAATGTTTCTATCACTTTATTACTTAAGAAATTACGAGGGTTTGGGGAGCTCTGTGCCAGGAATTGAGGACAAAGACCAAAAATATATATTTCTTATTATATCGCAATATCACAATGTCCTTATCAATGGATTGGATTCAAGGACAATGAGGTGGATTTGTAATTGTTAGAAACAACCAAATCTAGATCTCCATTCACCACCAAGAAAGGTAACTTGTGGTGCGCTCCAGGACTCTGTCCCAGGTCCTATTTTAAAATATTTTTACCTCTGCCTTTCATAGGGAAGAAAAATGCATTTTATCAAAGTTTCAAATGATGTGAGGCTGGAAAAAAATAGTTAATTCTTTGGATTCTAAAACTAGGAATTTAGAAATATCTTGACTGTCTGGAAATGTTGATGAAATCTAAGAGAATGAAATTGATTTAGGATTAATGTAAAGCCCTACCCTTAAATTTAGAAATCCAACAACACAAGTACAAAATGGGGGAAACATGGTTTAATAAAATCTAATTTGACAAGACAGGGATTTTTAGCTGGCTGACACTTCAAATAAGCTAAGGATATACTTTGGCTGCTATCCACATTTGATTATGTCGACATAAGAAATGTCCAAACCTGTAAAAATATGTTTATAAGAGTTAATTTGAGTCAAACTGCCAACATATGCTGTAGAGCAAGATCTCAAATGTTCCAGAGAACATCAGTTTTGTGGTTTCTTTTATGCATTTGAAATTAAGGAGGGAATTTAAGAAAGGTTATATGGAGGTGGGGGAAAGCCAGGCAGGGATTGGGTTACAGGATAGTTAACAAGAATATGTGCTTTCCTGACGGTGGTTAAAGCTTACTTCAAACGTGTTAAACTAAATGCACAGTCACAATGAACAGGGGTTACTTAAGACAAAGATAAA
The DNA here is from genome assembly GCF_000412655.1 of Myotis brandtii. NCBI lineage: Eukaryota > Metazoa > Chordata > Mammalia > Chiroptera > Vespertilionidae > Myotis > Myotis brandtii. Next base: position 2,035,506 of record NW_005365280.1, read on the forward strand.
CCCTTTACTAAAGAAGTTATGAGGGGGGCATTACTATCCACATGACCGCCCGATTAGGAATTTTTTATCAGATCACCCTGTGAAGTTACTTTCTATAGAACCCCTTTTGTTGTTCACAATTACATAGTTGAAAAAAGTTTTCTCAGGATTCAAACTAGGACCAAAGAGGGGAAGTTTCATGAAGACAAAATTCAGGTCTCTATAAAATGGATTGTTTTGTGAGGTGTTGCATTCTCTTGGTTGGTTGAATGAAAAGTACCAGGTAGACAGCTTTAAAGGCCAATTATGGGATTCTAAAAACATACAACTTTATGACATGAATTAATAACTGACATGACCTGTAATTTTTAAGGTTAAAAAAGTAATATCATAGCTTAAACAAATACTTTTATTCATTTGACCAATTCTATCAAGAATGATAGTTTATGGTAGGCATGGGAAGTAGAGTAGGTGGTTGAAGGGAGTTTGCCTCAGAGAATATGGTATATACTCCTTTATTACAGGTACCTCCTTAAATTCCAAACCTAAAAGAGAAGATGAACATCTCGTCTAGACTGATCTTGTTGAAGATGAAGTAGAATTGCATGCCTGAAGCAGATAGAATCCTTTGTGCTCAACCTCAGCCTCATCCCAGTAGATCGCCTCTTCATTCCTTCATTCCTTGTCCCTGGCCACAATCACACAAGAGCACCTACTGTCAAGTATGGCTGCTACCATTTGAGATCCTCGTAGTAGTGGTGTAGTGATTCCTCTACCATACTTATATAACATTCTGACAGTAGTTATTGATGGCATTCCAGAAACAAAATCCTTCACCTCCTAGGCAACAAGACCAGAGCTGTAGATAAATGTTCTGCCCTGTACCTAGCTCCAGGCGGAGGAGTATACGTTGTGCTATGTCTGCCGACTTTACTGATGTTAATAGGAACTACTTTTCTGCCAAAAGATTTCATGTTGCTCTTATACAAAACAACTGTGCCATGAATTTACTTTTTAACCATCCCCCCACCAAAAAAAAAATAATCAAATTACTCATCTGAATATTTTCATGGCTTAATTTTGTAGGCCATAAAATTGCTACTGGCTGCCTTGGTTTTGCTGTTGGTATTGGTATGTATCCTTGTTGTCAAGTTAGGAAAAAAATAAACCTTCAAAGGAAAAGGCAAATAGATTCATTTTGGGTTGTGGGTGGCAGGGAGATATTTGTGTTGTGTGAGTGTGCAATGCTGTCACTCTAAAAACTGATGCGATTGGGCAGAAATATGCTAGTAGTTGTTTAACTACTCTTTGGGAAGAAAAAAAAAACAGCCCTGGTTTTTAGCATTTTCCAATTTCTATGGTATAAATACTCCCACTGTGGTTGATTTCAAGCTACCAACATCAATACCACTCAACTTTGCATTGGGAAGAGATATTATAGTCCAGGGGTGGGCAAACTTTTTGACTCAAGGGCCACAATGGGTTCTTAAACTGGACCGGAGGGCCGGAACAAAAGCATGGATGGAGTGTTTGTGTGAACTAATATAAATTCAAAGTAAACATCATTACATAAAAGGGTACGGTCTTTTTTTTTTAGTTTTATTCATTTCAAACGGGCCAGATCCGGCCCGTGGGCCGTAGTTTGCCCACGGCTGTTATAGTCTCTGATGAGTTAAGAAAGCCTCCTCAACTGGAAGTGGGGGAACAAACTTAGCTGGGTATTGAGAGTTGAAAAACAAATGCCTGTAATATTTGACACCTGGAGAGAATCTTTCTTCATAAAAGATTTTACAGAGGTATTTGAGGCTGGTTTGGGCTGGTACCTTAAAATAAAGGAGTATTTGTTTCCTTTTCCTGTCCTTTAGCCAACTATTTTGATCAGCTGTCTAAATTTGCATTCTTACCAAAAAAGTATTTTAAGAATGAAAATTGCAGCTATTCTAATATTTATTTTGAGGTCCTTCCCATCTTTGTAAAGTTGAATTTGTATTCTTACATCAAAGAAGAAACTTTCATAACAAAGCTTTATGGTTGTAAGAAGAAAAGGTATCTTTAGAATGATTTCTACACCAGTGACATCCCTTCCTTCAGAAAATCTCTATATATAAAAGCCTAAGCTACCATTACAACCAAACAACCAGAACGACCCGAATGACCTGTCAACCAGTCACTATGATGTTCACTGACCACCAGGGGGCAGACAGTCAACACAGGAGCTGCCCCCTGGTGGTCAGTGTGCTCCCACAG
>NW_005365280.1:2037772-2049420 GCF_000412655.1 Myotis brandtii
CCCTCCCCCCAGCCAGCCAGCCAGCCTTCTGATAGGCCTCGATCACAGGCCAGGCAGAGGGACCCCACCCGTGCACAAATTTGTGCACCAGGCCTCTAGTATCTACATAAATAGTTTGACACCATTCAATATAATGAAATCTATTATTTATTCCTTGGTAGAAAAGAAGTATCAGAAATTCTTGGTTGGATATCCTAATAATCATTGCCATTATCTCTTCTTTGTCTTCCTGAAGAGAGGCTATAAAACAAAATAAGCCATGTTTAACAGGTCTGTCCAATAAGATATAAGTGAAAGCCTACTTAGAGCTTATGAGAAAAAAGGAACACACAGCTATCAGCATTCTTTTTCCTCCCCCTCCCTTCTTTCTGAGTTGAAAGTGAATATAATGCCTAGATTAGTGGCAAGCGACCTCATGAGGCAACTAGCATGAGGATGAAAGCTAACACCATTAGAATGGCAGATAGGAAAGAGAAAAGTATTGGATACAACCTGACAACATTGTCAAACCATTTTCTAGATGTAGAGTGTCTACACCCAGCTGTCTTGTTATATGAGAAAACAGCCCTACTTTTTAAAATAATTTCATTGAAATATAATTGAGATTCCATAAAATTTGTATTTGTCTATCAGAAGTATATTATTCAATGACTTTTAGTAAATTATAGATTTGTGTAACTATCAAAATCCACTTTTTCCCTGCCCCAAGCTCATTTCAATTAATTCCCGATCCCAGCATTGGCCCTAGGCAAATACTGATTATTAGCTTTCTGACTCTAACTTTACCTTTTCTGGACACTTCAAATAAATAGAATCATGCAATATGTAGTCTCTTGCATCTGACTTCTCTCATTTATAATAATGCTTTAGAAGTTTATCTGTGTTGTAGTATGTACTACTATTTTCTTTCTTAGGCTTTTTTTAGTATTTCGTTTATATAGATATACCTCAGTTTGTTTATCCATTTGTCTATTGATTGATAACTTCACTGTTTGGGGTCATTACAGACAATGCTGGTAAGAACATTTATGTATATGTTTTCGTGGACCTATGTTTTTGTTTCTCTTGGCTAGATTTTTAAGAGTAAAATATGGGAGTCACATGATATGTTTACCTCTAACACTTAAAGAAATTGCCAAATGTTTTCCAAAGTGGCTGTACCATTTTACATTCCAACCAGCAATGTATGAGCATTTTACTCTCTCCACATTCTTGCCAATACTTGGTATTGTTTGTCCTTTTTCAGAATAAATATTCTTTCTAGGCATATAGTGGTATCTTATTGTGACTTTAAACTTCATTTCCCTAAGGATTAATGATTTTGAGTACTTTTCCATGTGCCTACCAGCCCCTCATATGTCTTCTTTGGTAAAATGTCTATTCAAAGCTATTGCCCATTTTTAATTGGGTTGTTCATCTTATTTTTCAGTTGTAAGAGTTCTTTATAGACTCTACATACATGTCCTTATCAGATATATGATTTACAAATGTTTCTCCCAAGTTTATCTTTTCATTTTCTTAATATTGTCTTTTGAAGCACACATTTTTAACTTTTATAAAGTCCAATTTATCTTTTTTTAATTTTAGAGATTGTGCTCTAAGTGTTATGACTGAATTCTTCGCTAACCCAAATGCATGAAAATTTATTCCTATGGTTTTTTATAGAGATTTAACCTTCAGCTCCTTTGAAGCTAATTGTTTTTTAAATCCTCACCTGAAGGTATCTTTTCCATTGATTTTTTATTTAAGGGAGAGAGAGAGAGTGGAAGGGAGGGAGGAAGCGGAGAGAGAGAGAAACATCGACGTGAGAGAGACACCTCAATTGGTTGCCTCCCGCATGCACCTGACCAGATTAAACCTGCAAATGAGTTATGTGCCCTTGACCAGGAATTGAACTCTCAACCCTTTGATCTGAGGGCCAACACTCCAATCACTGAGCCAAACCAGCCACTGAGCCAAACTGGTGAGGCCTGGAGCTAATTTTTCAGTATAGTGTGAGGCAAGATTCTGTATTTGTTGGTTAATATTATTTATTTATTCCACGGGTTTTTTGTTTTGGCTTTGTTTTGTTTGTTTTTTTGTTGTTGTTGTTGTTTGCTTTGTTTTGTTTTGTTTGCATATGGACATAGTAGACTCATCACTATGAAAAGACTATCCTGTCTTCATTTAATTGTTTTGGCATCCTTAAATGTTGGTAAGGTCAGTAGTAACATCTCTTGTTTATCCTGATTTTGGTCATTTATGCCTTCTCTCTATTTTCTTGATCAGTCTAAGGGTTAGTTAGTTTTATTGCACTTTCAGCTATTTTTATCTATATATTTTTTTCATTTCAGTGATTTTTTCCATTCTAATCTTTATTATTTCCTTCCTTTTGTTTGCTCTGGGTTTAATTTTTTGTTCTTTTTCTAGTTTCTTAAGTTGGATGTTTAGCTTATACATTTGAGACCTTTCTTTGATTTTTGAAATTAGCTTTACTACAGATCTGATGATGTTACTTAACAAACTCAATTTAAAATTACCAGGCAAGCCAGCACTTATATGTGAAACTTATACTGAAGTGAAGTCATTTTGATAACAATTAATGTTGTTTACAAGTAATGTCAATATGCTTTGTATACCTCCTGTTCTGGCAAAAGTTAAAACAAGAAGGAAGATTTCTATTCATGTGCCAATTTTCAGTGGATATATTTTCTGATCTTAAAAAGAGAAGAATCTAATAGAATTATATAAATGCCTTCCAAGTAATAAATATGCTCTGTTAAAATGATATGATTGTAATTTGATATCAATATTTGACAGCACCTATCTGTGTAAAAGGACATTTTCAAAGAAAATACATAAATTCATTATAGATCAGCATTAACAGATGAACATTTGATATTGAGTTTGATGATAGGAAACACTAAATTTTAAGCCCAATTAGGCAATATATCATCCCCTAAAAAGAATTCCAGCCAAAACCGGTTTGGCTCAGTGGATAGAGCGTCGGCCTGCGGACTGAAGGGTCCCGGGTTCGGTTCCGGTCAAGGGCATGTACCTGGGTTGCGGGCACATCCCCAGTGGGAGGTGTGCAGGATGCAACTGATCGATGTTTCTCTCTCATCTCTCTCATCGATGTTTCTGACTCTCTGTCTCTCTCCCTTCCTCTCTGTAAAAAAAATCAATAAAATATATTTTTTTAAAAAAAGAATTCCATTCTTCTTATTACTAGACATTTTACCAAAAAGTTATCAATTATTATTCTATTTTGAACTTCATCAATAAAAATTTTTGAAAGTTTGTTTTCTCATATTACATAAATATATACATAATACCCTTGATTTTGCTTGTTGGCCTGCAAAACTTAAAATGTTTACTGTCTTGTCTCTTACAAAAAGAGTGTGCCAACTCCAGTCTAAGATGCAAATTAAAGATTTACCTTCTCTGGAAGAATATGATATCTTCAGAACCTCTAGAATTTTTTATATACAATGTCTAACAGCCAAAGATAAATTATGAGGCACTCCAAGCAACAAAACTATATGACTGGAAACCAAGAGAAAACAGATGATAGAAACAGAATGTATGTGTTTCAGATATTGTAGTTATCAGGAAAGAATGTTTTTAAAAAAGATGAAAAGGTGGAGAATTTCACCAAACCACGGGCATATATGAGAAAATACTCCAAATGTTACAAAATCTAGGGATAAAAAATCATAATATTTTTTAAATTAATGTGTGACATCACCAAATGCTTTCCCCCCTCCCCCAACTTTTGGGGCTGCTTACTCTTTTATTGCCTCTTTACATAATACAATTTATAATATTCTTTTATATTGGAGACAATAGGTATATTCTTTAATTTTTTTCTCTAACATGGTTGATCATTTCCTGAGTTAGAAATTTGGGGCTCTGTTTTCTCAGAAAGCACCAGACTTTGTTAGGGCAAACTGTATGAAATATGATAAGTCCAATATATTAATATACATAAAACTTGTGACCTCTTACACAGTCATACTCACTCTTTGTGGCAGTGCTACATGTTTGTGTTTTTCAAATGTATAAATTCTTGATAAATGTTATTTTACACAATTTTAATGAGAAAAAATGCATGGTACATTTATAATTATATGTGCTATGTTGTTGAGTATATTCATAACAAAAAGGAACTTTAGCTTTGATCAGATGTTAGTGAAAACTAAATTCTTGATTTATAACTAAATATGTTTGATGTTTGGAAGAATTTCCACAAACTCTTTTTTTTAAATATATTTTATTGATTTTTTACAGAGAGGAAGGGAGAAGGCTAGAGAGTTAGAAACATCGATGAGAGAGAAACATCGATCAGCTGCCTCCTGCACACCCCAAATTGGGGATGTGCCTGCAACCAAGGTACATGCCCTTGACCGGAATCGAACCTGGGACCCTTCAGTCCGAAGGCTGAGGCTCTATCCACTGAGCAACCTGGTTAGGACCCCACAAACTCTTTTTGACTCTATATTTCAAACGTTGTTTTTCCTCCACTAAACATGCTCTTCCAGTGTTGTGTAAATTATGGCATGTCCATGTAATGGCACAGTCCCTGGCCCTGAACCTATGTGTTCTAAGGCAAGGTAATTCAGCACGGTAAATAGTAGGAATATGCCTGGAATCTACTCTTGTATTGGAACAGCTCCCAATAGCTTAACTATACATGAAAATAACTATAAACCACTTAAATATATCCTTCTAAACCTAACACACTTTCCTTTGGCTAGATTCCAAAATTGAATATAACCATTCTATCACCACCCAAATGAGGGATGGTATACTGGAAGGTAGGTTGGAGTGGAGAGAGACAATGGTCTTAACTTATTATAATTGAAAATATCTTATGTTTTTGCAATATTTACAAAAATTTACTTCTTTCTGAGCACATAGTTGGGACCCCCACCAAGGGCCTTAGAAGAGACATAGGCAAATCGAATTTCCTAAAGCTTAAGCTTCATTAGGTAAAAAGATAAATGAGGGATACATAACAATGATTAAGCACTGGAGATTCTGTAACTGAGATGATAGGCGGCAAGGGTAACAGAGAGACTTTCCATTATATGACTTTTTATCAATTGGACATTTATATGCCTATTTAAAATTACATTAAAGTGTTTTAATTGAGTTCAAATATTATAAATTGGAAATAAGTGGCAACTACATTAACCACTAAGTAGACACTGCCAGAAGCCTAACTTTCTGGTTTAAAAATAAAAGAAAAAACAATCAGGAACCAACAATTTTTGTGAATAGAAGAGTTTATCCAAGGATTCTGGGGGTTGGCAATAGGCCCCAAATTTCTAGCAAGTAGGGATATGACCATTTCTCATCACCCCTCAGTCTCTTCCCCCTTAGAGGGCCTTCACAAACATTATGCTGAGATATAACCAAGTATTGTGTCATGTGATTTCATAGGTATAAAAATTCTACTATTGTAAATTCAAAAGTTGTAGAACTAAAGTTGCACCGTTGCCCTGGCCCACATGTGTTTAATGAGCCCTTGAAATGTGGTTAGTACGAATTGAGATGTGCTGTTAGTGTAAAATATATACTGTATTTCAAAGATTTAGTACAATAATGATCTCAAAGATAAATTTCACAGAAAATTAATTTGATTACACTCTTAATACTATTCAAATATATTGAGTTAAATAAAACATATTAAATTAATTTCCCCCTTCTTTTTACTATTTAAAATGTGACTACTAGAAAATTTTAAATTATGTATGTGCTCACGTTACATTTCTGTGGGAGAGCGCTGCTCCAAAAGCACACTTCCCCTGCTCCTCCAGTTGGTAGGACCGCTGAAGACCTCACTTGACATGCTTATGCCACCTTTACCACTTTTAAAGAGAAAGTTAAATTTCAATATATCAAGAGCTAAAAAACTCCCAGAATGAGAAAACTGCATATCTATAACTACAATTGAATAGGTCTAGTAAAGTGCTATATAAATACATTGTTTCACAGGTTTGAAATCATCTCAAGAATTTTCTTTAAAGTAATAAGTACTTTCTCCAAATAGTTCATTTAAAATTTTTTTTACCAATTCACTTTATACCTCTCTAAAATATCTTAAGTTATATAAAATGAGAGTGATGGACTTCCATAATCGTAAAAAACAATTGTATAAGAAAAATGTATAAGCAAGAAAATGACATACAAAAGCTGAAACAATTTCTTAAGCAGTCAAAAATTATTTATTACAGTAAATATTGTACTGGCTCACCATTCAATATCAGCTAATATACAGATCAAAAACATATGTAGGATGATTCAACATATAAAAATCAATTAGTATAATACACCACATTGAAAGAATGAAGTTGAAAACCTACATGATCACTTCAACTGATGCAGAAAAGCATTTGACAAAATTCATTACCTTTTTATGATAAAAACATGCAACAAATTAGGAATAGAAGGCAACTGCCTCAACATAAAGGCCTATATAAGAAAAATCAACAGCCAACATCATACCCAGTGATGAGGGTCTGAAAGCTTTTCCTCTAAAATCAGGAGCAAGACTAGGATGCCCACTTTTGCCACTTTCATTCAATATGGAACTGGAAGACGTAGCCTGAGCAATTAAGTAAGAGAAATAAAAAGCATCCAAATTAGAAAGGAAGAAGTAAATGTGGAGAACCAAGATGGTGGCATAGGTACTCGCCACCTTCCACAACTACATCAAAATTACAACTAAAATACAGAACAATCATCATTCAGAACCGCCTGGAATTTGGCTGAATAGAAGTCCTACAACTAGAGAAGAAAAAAGCACATCGAAACTGGCAGGAGAAGCGGGGGCTTTAATTGTTCCTCATCTTTGTCAGAACTTGGTATTGCCAGATTTTTCTTTTTATTATTTTAACTATTTTTTAAAACGGTATCTCATAATTTTAATTTACATTTCCTTAATGATTAGTATCGAACATTTTTAACTGTGCTTATTTTATATAAAGACATTTTTTAGAAATACACACACTTTTTTTAAGAATATGTTTTTATTAATTTTGTATTTTATTTTATTTTTCAAGCTAAAAGAAGTTTATTTCTCAAGAGTCTCATTTATAATGGCTTTGGCCCAAAAATATATTGAAAATAGATTTTGTTAGAGGGGGGAAACCTAGATTTTTAATGGGACTATTTTATATAATAACACATTGGTCAAGCACATTTTTCCTAGACAACACACTTTCTCTCTACATGTTAAGTATAAAAAAGCCATTGTCAATGAAGAGCTTAAAAATAGGATCTCAGAAAGGGGACTAGAGTCGTCTGGATTCGTCTAACTTTCTACTTTATGCACCAAGGCCAAGGTCTAACAAGCTGCCGAGCTTTGGGAGGACAGTCCCAGGCAGGATCACGGAAGCTGGGGAAGCACCTTTTAGAGAGAGAGAAAGGGAGAGGGAGAAAATCACTAATCAGCTGCCTCCTGCACTCCCTCTTCTGGGGATTGAACCCGCAACCTGGGCTTGTGCCCTGACTGGGAATTGACCTGGGGACCCTTGGTGCATGGGATGACGCTCAATCAACTGAGCCACACCAGCCAGGGTCACACACACATTCTTAATCGTGATTGTACACAGTGACACAATGGGAAAGATTTGCAGTAGCTGGGGGTGGGAAAAGACTTCTACAATTCACATTCTACTCTTATTTATGTACTATTTAAATTTTGTCAAGAGCAAGTTTATTTAAAATTTTTAAGTTAATTTTTTTAAAATTTCTCCTTTATATAAAACTATCTCTTTGCTTTATTAATCCTTTAATAGGGCTTCATATGCAAAATACAGAGATAGTAGATTATCCAAACAACTATAGGTAATCCAGGCTTTAAAGGGGCTTGAATCTGGATCTATAAAAAGATCTCTCTTCCATCCTTTCTTTTTAATTTCCTTAGTTCAGACCTCACCATAAAGTAAAAATTGATATTATTTCATTTATTTCTAAAAAAAAAAATCAATGACATCACTTTGGTGACCTTAATTTTTAAAAATAATAAGAAATTAATGTCACATGCTCAAACATTCCTGTCAGATGAAGAAATAAAAGCTTAGAAGGGGGAGCAATGGGATTTTTACTAGAGATCCAAATGTCTATAATTGGAAAGACAACACACCAAGTGCTGATGAGGACACAGCACAACTGGAACTGTCATACACCACTGGTGGGAATATAATATGTTGCAACCAATTTAGAAAGTATTTTGTCTCTTTCTTTAAAAAGTTTCAAAATACCTATACCATATGACCCTGTCATTCCATCAGTAGGTATTTACCTGAGAGAAAGTAAAGCATATGTTCATACAAAGACTTTTACACAAATGTTTATAGGAACTTTATTTGTATATTCCCAGACTACCCAATTATCCTTCAACATATAGGTGGATAAATAAATTGAGAGATATCCATGAAATGAAATGCTACTCAACAGCAACAACAAAAAGAACATGGGTAAATCTCAAAATAATTATTCTGAGGGAAAAAAGCCTGACCAAAAAAAAAAGAAAACCAGCTGTTTGGTTCCACTTACATAAAATTTTAGAAATTAAAACTAATCAATAATGACAGAAAGCAGATCAGTGGGTGCCTGGGAATGGGAGAAGGGTCAAGAGACGATTACAAAAAAGCCAGAGGAAACTCTTGGGGGTGACGGATGTTCACATTATCTTGGCTGTGGTGATGGTTTTGTGCGTGTATATAGATGCCAAAACTTAACAAATTGTGCAATTTAAATAGCTGTGATTTATTTTTGTGTTAATTAGCCATCAATAAAGCTGCTAAAAAGCAATATCTGAAAAGGTTTTGACCTCCTTATCATCTATAATAATAAAAGCATAATATACTAATTAGACCAGATGTCCTTCCGGATGAAGCCAGGGCTGTGAGGGAAGCCCAAGTCCCAGGTGCCTGCCAGTGGCCAGAGGGAAGCCCAGGTCCCGGGTGCCAGAGGGAACCCAGTACCGACAGCTGGGGGAAGGAAGGCCTACTCTTGCACAAATTTTGTACATCAGGCCTCTAGTATAAATATCCTATATAATAAAGAGCTAATATGCAAATGGTCATCACACCCTCATACCGTCATGCCCTAACGGCTCAGACACTCAACACTGGGGAGAGAGGAATGGGGACCAGCCAGGCTGCGGCCCTGGAGAGAGACAAGCCACCACCCCATGGTCCCAGGTGCCAGTGGCTGGGGCTACAGCCCGGGAGAGGGACAATCTGCAAGCCCCACAGTCCCTGCGGTCCCAGACACCAGTGGCTGAGCCTGCGGCCCAGGAGAGGGACAAGCTGCCCACCCCTTGGTCCTGGGCACCTGCAGCTGTGTCCCAGGCAAAGCCGCCCACCCACGGTTCCCTGTGTCTGTGGCCAACCTGGGCGAAGCCAGCCAGGGTCCTGGGTGCCTGCAGCTGGCCAGAGGAAGGGAAACCTGGGTCCTGGGTGCCTGCGACCGGCCAGAGGAAGAAATACTGGGTCCTGGGTGCGGGGTGAGGCAGAGGCAGTTAGGGGTGATCTGGCCATCAGGGGAGCAGTTAGGGATGATCAGAAGGGCAGGCAGAGGTGGTTAGGGGAGATCAGGCAGGCAGAGGTGGTTAGGGGCGATCAGGCAGGCAGGCAGAGGGGTTAGGGGCAATCAGGCAGGCAGGCAGGTGAGTGGTTAGGAGCCAGCAGTCCTGGATTGCAAGAGGCAGTCGGACATCCCCCGAGGGGTCCCGGATTGGAGAGGGTACAAGCTGGACTGAGGGGCGTGCCCCCAACCCATGCACTAATTTCATGCACCGGGCCTCTAGTATTGCATAAATAAGAAGCTATGCTGATGAGTTTAAACTGCAAGCTGTGGTTTTTAAAACTTAGAAGCATTAGATGATGGTGATGATGAGAAAAGGAGTGTCAGAGTCGGGCTGTTTAAGTGGGAGAACACTTTTGTCCTTTCAACTCTTTTTCTCCTACATCCTATTGAATGGCCGAATGCTGTACTCTCCAAAGCAGTCACCACCAGCACATGCAGCTATTGAGCACTTGAAATGTGTCTAGTGAAGGGCTAAATTGTTCATTACATTTTATTTTAATTAATACATTCAATTAATTTAAATTTAAATTATAATAGCCACATGTGTTTAGTGACTACCATATTGAACAGAGCAACTCTAGAGAACTTGCCAGAATCTGTTTCATTGTCATTCTCCCTCTGATTGCTATTTTAATCTTCCTGTCCTCACCGAAGGGTGACTGATAAAGAAGGTGGTTGCCGGCACTGGTGGTGGAGGCTTCTGCTCAGGGAGATGAAGTGGGCGGGGAGGAGGAGGGAAGTACACCTGAACTTTTCACATCCAACTTAGGTGAACACCTTCATCATCCCAGAAAGTTCTTTGGACAGCACTGCTCTCTAGAGGGTTGCTGGAGGTGTTCGAACATGACAGGTTTAACGTAACGCGCAAAATGAAATTTGCTGTCTTGTTCCTTCCAAAGCCAGGAACTGGAAAAGTCATTGAGCTGTGCAGGCTGCCGGTAGTAAAACACACACAGAAAATACTACAATGAATCAGCCACCAATGGGCTCAGAACACAGTCTGGTCATCATTGCTCCAGATATCAGGTAAAGACGAGATCTGGAACGTTGGCACTGGGGCTGGATTTTATGTGGATGCTTGAAAAACTATCTACAGAATGTACTCTTACATAATGAATAAGCTTCCCTCACTGATAAATGCCAATTTTCCAGTGGACCATGGAAAATTGGCTATTTTGGGCCACTCTGTGGGAGGCCGTGGAGCTCTTACTTGTGCTTTGACGAATCCAGGAAAATGCAAATCTGTGTCAGCATTTGCTCCAATTTGCAACCAGTTCTCTGTTTGGGGGTGAGTGAGAGGGCAAAAATCTCTCAATGGATATTTAGAATCAGATCAAATAAATGAAAGGCTTATGATGTTGCTGTTTTCAGGAAGCTTTTAAATTCAGGTTCTGGTTAGACATGATCAAGAAGATGATAACTAAACATTTCAGCAAGATAGCCATTTCCTGACCATTGTTTTTAGATAACAAGAGGGTTATGATTATAGTTACTTTTCATTGCGATCTTTATTAATGACCACATCAGACTTTATGCAAAATCCTGAATATAGGAAAAATCAGACACACAAATCTCTTCTGAGTTATAGAACTTAAAAATAAAGAGAAGCACAGTTATGAGATTGTAAAATGTGGGTTTTCATGATGCTAAAAGAGCTTCATTTTTGAATCATCTTCTAAATAAATGTACATAATACAAATTTTAAAAGTTCAAGTGTATAATTATAATTTTAGATGGGTTATCAACCATCAAACATGTTGAATGACACCACACAGTTATTCAGACTTTTCTATGGTTGTTTTTTGTTTTAATGAGGCAGCCTAGTCTTATCTTACAGGTCTCTTATATCTTACATATTATATGAAGTACTAGTAAATCATTCAAGACTTGTGTGAAGATCAAGTTTTGTTGAATGGATTTTCATTACTACATCTGTAAGAAGTAAGAAGTTAATCACTTTTCCCCCCAAAATCAACTTAGATCTAAGCCCCCATTATTATTATTACTATTACTAGAGGTCCGATACACAAAAATTTGTGCACTCGGGGGGGGGGGGGGGCCCCCAC
>NW_005365280.1:2049640-2057955 GCF_000412655.1 Myotis brandtii
CCTGGGTGAGGGGCTGATGGCTGTTTGCAGGCTGGCCACAGCCCCTTCAGGGTGGGATCCCTGCTGGGGTGCCTGGCCAGTCTGGGTGAGGGGCTGAGGGCCATTTTCAGGCTGGCTAAGCCCCCCAGTGGGGACCCTCACCCCATGAGGGTGTGGCCATCCTGGGTAAGGGGCTGATGGCTGTTTGCAGGCTGGCCACAGCCCCTTCAGGGTGGGATCCCTGCTGGGGTGCCTGGCCAGTCTGGGTGAGGGGCTGAGGGCCATTTTCAGGCTGGCTAAGCCCCCCAGTGGGGACCCTCACCCCATGAGGGTGTGGCCATCCTGGGTAAGGGGCTGATGGCTGTTTGCAGGCTGGCCACGGCCCCCAGCCACCCAAGCTCCCAGTGGAGGCTGGCTGGAAGCAGGTATCTGGGATTTATTTGTCTTCCATAATTGAAACTGTGTTGCCATGAATGGAGGCCACACCCGGCTCAGAGAAGGCGGGAAGATTGGCTTCCTCCATCGCCGGGGCAACCAAGCCTCCTGCTTGCTCCAGCTCTATGGCTGCCGGCCACCATCTTGGTTGGGTTACTTTGCATATAGTCGCTCTGATTGGCTGGTGGGCGTGGCTTGGGGCATAGCGAAGGTATGGTCAATTAGCATTTTTGTCTTTTATTAGTGTAGATTATTATTCACCTTCCTCTTCTTCCTCTTCCTTCTCCTTGTTCTTCATGTCAGAAATTGGAAATAAACAGGGTGGGGCAAAAGTAGGTTTACAGCTGTAAATGTGCAAAACAGAGTTTATTCTTGTATTGTTATTTATTAATTATTGCATTATTTTCCATAGGAACAACCATAAACCTACTTTTGCCCCACCCTGTAAACTGCACTCCATTCGGTGCTGTAGAATTTTCCTCCTCCCTGTTGACAGCCCTCTCCCCACAGGCATTTGCAGCGGTTCATTCACTTTTATTTCATCACAACTAGGGAAATCCACAAAAGTATAGTTAGGTACTTATTAAAGTTTCAAAAATAAAGAATTTCACCCATTATTGTTTTTATTATTTTTAAACCATGAACTCTAAAATGTAGGCTCTCTCCATTTAGACTCCGGACTATGTTCAGTGAGACCTGCCACATGGTGACAGACTGTGGACTTGAAAGTTTATTCAGCCAGGCCCTTGTCCCAGAAGCCCTCCCCACACACATACTGCACTGTCCACCCTTCCCCCACCACGCCATGACACCCACCCCAGCCAGCCAGGCTTCTCACCAACCCTGGCACTGCAGGCTGGCTCTGGCTCTGTCTGTCCTCTCTGCCCTGCTAACCGCCCCACACCTCTCCTGCTGCCTCCTCCAGGGTCCCGTCCACCATGCACTGCCAGGTGGATCCATGGGTACCCTCATCTTTCTTCTCTCAGTCATCATGCCTGCTGTTTCTCCAGCCTCCAACCCTATTGATCCCTCAAAATTAGAAGCCGGGGGCAAGAGGCAGTGCTGAGCAAGACCCCAGCTCCTCAGTCAGAGCTGCTCCCTTCCTCCCACCGCCAGTCCACTAGGAACAGATTCAACAGGACCCAGAGAATTTCTAAGGTGGCATACAGCTCACAAGGTATGCTTTCTCTGTATCAATGAAACCCAGCTGCTAAAGGTCTGGTCCCATATGACAGTTCATTCAAAAGAACAGTAACACAGAAGCTAAAAGAATAATAAAAAGAGCCAAGGCAGCTGTAGCTTCAGACATCCTTCAGGGAACTCTGGTGGGTGCAGGCAGAGGCACCCTGTCCCCACTACTTCCAGCAGAAGCCTGGATGGTGTAATCAAAAGTGTGCATGTTGACTGTCTTTCCTGAATTCAGGAAATTCCCTCTGTATGATCAAGTTCTCGTGTTGGCAGCTGAGAAAGCCACTGACAGCTGCAGAGTTATTTTCTCCTTTGGTCACAAGATGATGGAGATAATCTAGGATGGGAAGTGTGGGGGAGAGAAGGAGGAGACAAATGCTCCTGCTCTGACCAGAACTGGCTAAGATGGCTCATAGATCAGACACCTAAATAACTCATGATTCCATTCCTTCCATTTGATGAGAAACAACTGGGTCTTATCAACAAAGCTTTTGAGGTGTTAGAAATAAGGGTCAAGTCTTAAAAAAAGCCTTATTGTCTTGTTTTGGTTTCCTTTAAAGGATCATTACAAAATACTTAATCCAGATTGCACTGTTTCCAAAAAACTGAGCAATCCATAAAACTCAATAGAATATTATTTTCCAAGTATGAGATTTGGCCAAGAAAATTATTTTAAGTTAATCCTTCCTTTTTTTGTTGATGACTATTGAACTAAAGCATGCAGAAACTTGACTACTAGTATATAGAGCTGGTCATTGTAAAAAGTTTTCAGGTTCCCTGAGTGGGAATATATCTAATTGGAAGGAGTTACTGTTTTGGAATTTTCCACTTATTCTCTTAAAGATTCCATGAAATTGCAGGTCAACCACTCTTTATTTTATATGTATTAAGTGTATTCTGTATTTAATACATGTTAAGTATATAATACATATATACAATATTAAATTCATAATAGACCACTGATTATTATAGTTACTGTTTAAAATTATTTTGAACAATGAAAGTTTCTTCTAGATTCTTTATATTTTTCAGATCGTTCGCTGAGTGTTACTTATCACAATATTCAGTTCAACCAATATCTATTGAGAACCTTCCATGTGCCAAGTGGATGGATATTTTAACATTTCTGCCACTTAAAAGGAGGTTGTTAATTTTGGCTAAGTTCTCCACATCTCTCGGTTTTTCCTTCTTCATCATCAGTAATTAGCTCCTCATCTTATAGCACTAGTAAAAGCCCTTACATCTGGATGAGAGGAGTGAGAAAGGAATGAGAAAGGAAAAGGTATTCCACTTAATAAACACAATTTTATTTTAAAAATTGAAATCTAATTCTCTAGTTTAGCTATATATTATAGCTTCACTTTTAACTTACAACTACAAAATATATCACATAGAAGATATGGAAAGAAATGGATAATAGGATTATATTTATCTTTTCTGTATTTTCATTATCTTAAGACACTACAAATAATAACACAAGAATGCACTGTGTTTCACATACTCACAACTGTAAACCTACTTTTGCCCCACTCTGTATAATTCCTGGAGCTCACAGTTTCCTGAAACCTGTTTAGAGGTCCCGGGTTAAGGATCTCTGTTCACTGAGCAAATAGAGTATCATTTTCAATGTCTTTAGTGCTGGGGAAGCTAGTGTTTACCTTCCCTCTATTTACAGTTGACCCACTCAACTGCCCTGTTCATCCCTTCCCCTCCCCCACACCATGTGTGGGTGGGCAGAGCCATCAAAATAATGACTAAGGATCCTCAACTGGAAAAAAGAGGGCTGTGTGCTGCTGCCACCAATGTGTTCGCAAGTTCTAGAATTATGTATCAGAGAGCAAGAGGTAGCCAACGGAAGCCGGGGTATGGAGAAGGTGGGCGCTGGAGGAGCTGTTGCAGAGGTGAGGTGATGCAGCCAGGTCTGCCTACTTGCTGCTCCATCAAGTGAAAGCTCAGTGTAACGTATCAGGGAAAATCAGGCCACAGAGCAGAGCCATCAAGGAGTTCTCTCCCTTATAGCCTCTGGGTCAGGACATGTGAAAGTAAGTAAGATAGAAATCCTTACTAGGGGCTTTGCAAGGTTCACGTTGGGGTTATTTTAAACTTGTTTTCAGGGTCTTTGACTTCTCTGGCACAAGCTTCCAATGCTGCAATGGAGAGGAAAAGGATCAAGATGCAGGAGCTGAGCTACCCTGGTTCCCTCTTTGAGAAGAAAGAATGTAAAGAATTCATATGCCCAAAGCAATCAGTGACTCACTGCTACACCTGCCAAGGGAGTTTGTATTGCAGAGATGAAGACACAACTTATACAACTTATCTTCGTCTACATTTCATAAACTCAAGATAGTATTACTCGCCCTGACCGGTATGGCTCAGTGGATAGAGCGTCGGCCTGAGGACTGAAGGGTCCCAGGTTCGATTCTGGTCAAGGGCATGTACCTTGGTTGCCGGCACATCCCCAGTAGGAGGTGTGCAGGAGGCAGCTGATCTATGTTTCTCTCTCATCGATGTTTCTAACTCTCTATCCCTCTCCCTTCCTCTCTGCAAAAAATCAATAAAATATATTTTTTAAAAAAAGATAGTATTACTCACCTGCCCCTTTCCAACACTCTGCAACGCTATAAGCTTCTATCACTTCCTTTAGTCAGATTTATCCATTCCTGTTACATCAGCTCAACGGAAGCAGGATACCAGTTTTATTTTTAGGTATTCTTGGTGATGCACAGACATCACCCCCATTACAACTGTTCAGATATCTAGTCTTGTAGTATTTGTAATATTAACTAGTAGTTTTACATTCGTTCCCATTTGTTTTTATTTGTTCCTACAAAGTGTGGTGGTTAAGTGCATAAAGTCAAGGTAGACTGTTGAATCCAAAATCCCGCTACAATGTTGCTTTGTGATCTTGGGCAAATGGCTAAACCACTCTATGCCCATTTCTTCATTTATGAAGTGCAGACGAGAATAGTACCCACCTCATAAGGCTGGTGAGTTAATACATATAAAATGCTTAGAACAGAGCTTGGCACAGGTAAGTGCTCAGTAAGTCTTCGCTGTGGCTATTAGGCTGCTTGCTCAGAGTACTGCATTCTCAGCATCTACAATGTGTGAATCAACCGCTGGTAAAATTACCATGGGTAACTTTCCACTTGTCAGTCCTTGAAATAAAATACAAACTCCCATGGTACACTGGGAACATGCTCTCAGGTCTTCTGCCTCCTGAGAAGGCGTGTTTGTGAAGGCACGCCATCATTATCCTTTCCTCTCTGGGCCAGGAAAAGCTCCAAAAAGGAACTTGTGTTCACTGGGTGTTTTCTATTTGCCAGTAAAAGACATGCCAATATGGTGAAGGGGGCTAAGGTAAGACGGTGCAGGGGCAATAATCTGATCTCAGTTGTCCCAGCAGCTATGTGGGTGGAGCAGGCTTCACAGAGACCTGGGGCCCAGCATTTAGGGCACAACTTGGAATTCAGAGACACACTCTCTCCGTGCCCCAGCAGGAACACTGCTTAAGAAAGAGGGTCTATTTGGATTCATTGGTTTCCATCCAATGCATCCCTTTGGGAGAACTGTCTACCAAGACAGTACAGAGATGGTTAACCTCCTGCGTGTTGGACCCCAGGAGCAGAATCTGGAAGGGGATCGTGAAAGCCTGGATTCCCTCTGATACTTGTGTAAGCTTATGGACTATGAATTTTGAAGCTCTGAGTCACCTACTTTCTGTCAAGATTCTAGCAAAGCCCCTTCACCTAAACGAGTTTAAAAGTTTTATGCTATATAATGAAAGGCAGAGGAATAGTAGAGCCATTTCAATGATGAGCCCCCTTTTCCAAGTGTCTACCATATCATTTACCATATCATTAGCTCTTGGTACAGCCCTGGCTGATTGTAATTTCAGGGGAATCCAGGGGAACAAAATCAATGGAGAGGCGGAGTTTCAGATGCAAGAGGAGCGGCCCAAGATGGAATAAGACAAGAACATTGTTGACTTTGACAAGGAATAGGGAAATTAATTCAAATGAAATCTAAGGAGGGAATGGGAGGGAAGATGAAGAGTAGGAACAGGAGGGGAGGGGAGAGAGAGAGAGAAAGGGGAGAGGAGAGAGAGGAGAGGAGAGGAGAGATAGGAGAAGTTTTGAGAAAAGTTGAATGCATAGATGTTAACATGGCACCAGTGGATCTTGTACAGCAGCTGAGATGATCTGCTAAGGAGAAATGCAGATTTGGATTGGAATCTCAAGGAGAATTGAAAGAATGAGAGGATTTTTTTTTTTTGCCTCGTATCTCTTTCCAATCCTAGACAGAACCACCAAATCACCAAATTAACCATTGCCATCATGATTCTGCTCCAAAACTGTCAATAGTTGCCCACTGCCTACCCCCTAGGGTTCAAACACCTCAGGCTCAGATTGAAGGCATCCACCATCTGGGATGTGTCCTTCCTTCCCAGATCTCTCACAACTGCTGGCTCCCACAACTCTCCAGCTAAACTCATTGACTGTCCTTCAGACATCCTTTGTCACTTCCCCTGTTTTTGTCCCAGCTGCTCCTTTCATCTTGTGTGTCCTTCCTTCACCATCCACTCTTACTGTTTTATTTCTGCTTGAAGGCTCAACTCTCATTTCCACTGGGATGCATTCTCTGATCCCCAATATTAGAAGCAACCTCCCTCTTTTCTGCACATCCACATAACTTTGTTCATACTTCTCTTAGGACACTTCTTTGCAGTCTTTCTTACACTGTGTTTACTTTTATACTCTCCTCATCTTCCTACTATATTATAAACCTAAGGGCAGGATTTTTGCACTACTAGCCTATATACTCCATCATTCTGATACTCCAATGCAAAATATGCTTAGCTAAAGGAAATGTTCTACTAATATTTGTTGACACTAATGCTAAGGGGGAAAACTCACATTAGACTGAATATTTGGAAGTTTCCTGTGAACCTGCACAAATTGGTCCTATGGGCATATTCTTTTTTATATGGCTGGAACATTGTAGGGTGCGGCTATAGGGTTAAGCCTCGGACTGACCTGTCGGCAAAGCCACAAACAAGTCCCAGCTTAGAGGGCACAGCCCTCTTAGCATAAATAAGCTTGACCTTATGAGGCTCCCTAGATCTTATCTGGGAAGCTAATGGGCTGAGGGAGCTGCAGCAAGTGCTGCCAAAACAAGTGAAACTCATAAGAACATTGTAACTATGGTGACCACTACCTTGTTTACCTTTGGTTACCTCTGGTAAAATAAAGGCTCAGCTTGCTGTTTGGGTCTCTCTCTGTGGCCTTAGCCAGGCACAGGAGATCCACCTAGACCCAGCTTCTTCTCTTTGTCATTTCTTCATCCATTCGCCACCCTCATGCAGGCTTTCGAACCCTTGGCTGAGCTGGCTTGGCACAGAACATAAATGTTCTAAATACATAATACATCATTCATTCATTTACTTACTCATTAGTTCATTCTTTCATTCACTCATTATTCAGTATAAATGTATTGAGTACCTACCAAATGTGAAGCATGTACATAATAAGGATGCATTGGTTCTGGATATATGCAGAGGCACTCCTCATCACCACTGTTAGCCAAGAGCAATGTGTAATAGGAGTGACCTTCATTTAAGTTGTGTCCTATGGTGTTAGAATGAGCCTTGTCATGCACAGAACCAAATCAGATGCCATTTTAGCATCAACACAGAATATTGACTTTTTAGACATTCATCTTTGTGTTTGTTTGGAAATTTTGCTTTAAAAAGTATCAATTATACCCTCCCCCTTTTCTTTCTTGCCTGTAATTATTTTCCTGGCATTTATTCAGCAAAGAGCTTCAAGTCCACTTCTGCAGATTGAAATAAACTGATGAAAATTGAAAAATCAATGTTTTCCTTCTAATGGTTTGGATAAAAAAGTAAAAAAGCTTCCAATTTTGTAATTATAATCAATATATAATGGGACAATGGCCACAAATACACACTTAAAAAATAGATTGGTTTGGTGAACATTTGTTTTTAAATAACCAGGTACATTTTTTTTTTTAGCTTTTAAAGATGCCGTATGTAAAGTACATTTTAAAATGTTGTTTCAAGATATGAGTGCATCTCAACTTGATGTCTACCTAAAGCCTGAGATGTCCCCGCCCTCTCCTGCCAGGGTCTTTATCCATATACCGGGTTGTGGGACACAGAGGCCTGCCTGTGGCTTCCTAAGGCCCATCCTTTATCTGCACAAGTCTTACTAGTATGAGGTCCACTCTACCGGTGGCTTCTTCAGCCAGGGGCGTCCTGGATCTTTCCAGACTCCTTTGCAATGCTGCCTGATGCGGTGACTTCATTGCTTTCCCAGCCTGGCGCTTGGCAGGCTGTCTCCCCTCCTCTCCTTCCCCATCTCCCTCTCTTTTCTCCCACGGCCCATCTGCCCCTCCTTCCCTCCACCCCCCCTCTCCGCTCTGCTCCCCTTTATTTCCAATCCCCACCCGCGTGGCTTTGCGCTCCCTCTCTCTCCCCCTTGACTTGTCTGTATTTGGAGCTCCCGGAAGCCGCCGGCTCTCCCCGGGAGCAGCGTGACCGACACCGACTCCCATTCAGGGGAAGGAGGAGGGGAGAAGGAGGGGAGGAGGGCTGACGGGAGGAGGTCGCGAGTGGCGGACCACGGATTTGGCATCGCGGGGACAAGACCCCAGGACGCCCCAGCAGGTAATCCTGGAGCGGCTGGGCGCGG
>NW_005365280.1:2058284-2060433 GCF_000412655.1 Myotis brandtii
GCGCGCCGGGCTCTGCGCCTCGCGGGGGAGCGGGTTAGGGAGGGTCGGGGGCTGTCGTTGGGCTGGATCTGACCGCAGGCATCTCGATCAGAAGGTGCTGGGGAAAGCGGACCCGGCTTCCCTGCGGAACCTGACCTGAGGCCAGGAGTCACCTTTAAATGCAAACGCGACGGAAGCGTTGAGGGGCAGCTTGGAAAGGCGCCTCACCGCTGGCTCGCGGACCGCTTTGGGGAGGGGGTGGTTCATGCTCGCAGTCGCGCTGTCATCACTTTTTGGGCTGAAGTCACATATGCGGATGGCCTTTCCTTTATTCTCATCATAAATAACAGGCTGCAAGTTTTAGCAGTACTTGAATTGATGCATTCTTTACAATGAATAAATACAGGTGACTGCATTTACGATATTGATTAGGTCCCAACGGCCCAAGCGGAAGGAGATGAACACTTAGCAAAATGATCAAGAACCCGTGGGAAAGCAGAAGCTATGGGACACACGCACCTTAGTTTTCCAGAGTTGTTTGCAGAGCACTATTTCTTTACCGCGAATAACCACTGCTTTTCCTTTAAGGACCATGCCTTAGCATTCTCGGGTAAAATATCTAAGGCCACTTAATGTAAGATTACAACAGCCGAGTGATCTTTGGGAAAATTGTTGTTATGGTGACAAGAGTCTAATTAGACTGTAAGCCTCTTGAGGGCAAAGGTGGCTTTTGGTAGTTCTTATAGCACCAAACAGTATTTGACTCAGGGCATGTAATGAGCAGACATAAAAGCTTATTAAACTAATGAACTCAATTAAACTAATGAACTCAATCATGACTTCTTGAGTGTGGCTGGATCATGACTTCTTGAAATTGCATATTTTGCAAGGAACGACCCCAAATCTAAAAATGCTTAATAAAATCAGAATCAAGGTGTCATATAAATATTTGTTAAAATAAAGATAAAAAGAAATTGACTATGAAGAATCATGAAGGTGGCCATCAAGTTGGTCTTGGCTAGTGGGAAAAAGTTTTTGCTGCTCATTGTTGAGTGAGAAGTCAATTTGTCAACAGAGTGTGAATTTTGGTAAGCTTTTTTAGTAGAGGACTCAATGGTAGACTTTGCTGGCCACATGGTCTCTTTAGTATAATTACTCAACTGTGCCACTGTAGTTGAAAGCAGCCATAGGCAATACGGAAAGGAATGGTGTGGTTGCATTTTGTTTTATTTATGGACACTGAAATTTGAAGTTCATATAATTTTCACCAGAAACGAAATAGTCTTCTTTTTCCCCCCGTGCATTTAAAAATGTAAAAATTATCCTTAGCTTGGGAGAGGAGGTGGGGGAGGGGGGGACAAAAACAGGAGGGGAGGGAGAGTTTTGTTCTGTTGGTAGTAGTTTGCTACTCCCATGTGACAGAGTTTGGAGAGAAACCTTTTGAAAGGATTGATGAGCTAGATTCTTCTAGTGCCTAAGAGTCATACCTAGGAGTTAAGTTAAATGTCTTCAAGAGTAGCATTAACTTATCTTGGGAATTACAGTGTTTTGTCTTGAATATTACCTAATGGACATCTTTATGCATAAGGTTTTGTCTTCAATTCATTAATTATGTAATATTTCCTACATAAAAATAATATTTTAAGTTTATGTAAGCTACAAACATTACATTCAGATGACCACCTGTGATCCCATCACTCAGCTTTAAAACTAGGACTTAAGAACTAGATAATTGTAAAAAGATGACTCCCAAAATGGAAGAAAGTATTTTAAAATCATATATCTGATAAGGAATTTGTATCCAAAATATAGAGAGAGCTCTTACAGCTCAATAATCAAACGATAAATAACCCAAAATAAAAATGGTCAAAGGATCTGAATGGGCATTCCTCCAAAGAAATGACCAATAAGCACCTGAACAGATGCTCGGCATCCTCATTCATCAGCAAAGTGCCAGTCAAAACCACAGTGAGATACCACTTCGCACCCATTCAGATGGCTACATTCAAAAGTCAGACAATGACAGTTGGTGAGGATGTGGAGGAATTGGAAGCCTTATACACTGCTGGTGGGAATATCCAATGGTGCGACTGCTTTGGAAAACAATTTGACAGTGCCTTAAAAGTTAAACAGTGTTACCATATAATAAAACAATTTCTTTCCAAATATA
>NW_005365280.1:2060456-2090804 GCF_000412655.1 Myotis brandtii
CAAAAGAAATGGAAGCATATGTCCACATAAATCCTATATACAAATGTTTATAGCAGCATTATTCATAATAGCCAAAAAGTGGAAACAACCCAAATGTTCATCGGCTAATGAATGGATAAATAAAATGTGGTTATATCCATACAATGGGATATCATTTGCCCATAAAAAGGAATGGGGTGCTGATACATGCTACAATGTGTATGAACCTTGAAAACATTATCCTAAGTGAAAGAAGCTAGTCACAAAATACCACACATTGTATAATTCTGTTCATATGAAAATGTTCAGAACAGGGAAATCTATAGAGACAGAAAGTCGACTAGTGGTTACTTAGGGCTGAGGGTTGGAGTTAAGGAGGGTGTTAGTTAAAGGGCACAGGGTTTCTTTTTGAGCTGATGAAAATGTTGAAAATCGACCGTGGTGGTGGTGGTTGTACATATCATTGAATTGTACACTTCAAATGGGTGAATTGTATCTTATGTGCGTTATCTCTCAATAAGACTGATAAAGGACTTGCAAAGATTAAAGAAAAAGATTTTTTAAAAAGACTGATAAAGAAAATAAACAGACGGCTAGAAAAAAAGACTAGCTTATTACCTATGCTGTTGCATCTTTCTTTGTGAGCTTCTCCTATGCCATTCCCGTTCCTTCCCAACCCTGAATTTTGTGTTAATCATTCCTGTACTGTAAAACAGTTTTATGACATATGTATGTATTCCTAAACAATATGTTGTTTTGGTTTGCTTATTTTTGATTTATAAAAAGAGTATATATAATATTCTCACTTTAAAAAATTCAACATTATATTTTTAAGAATTATCCAAATTGTTGCATGTAGCTATATAGTACTCATTGTTAGATATTCCATAATTTATTTACCCATTCTCTTATTGATGGGCATTTGGGTTGAGTCTTTTGCTACTACAAAGAGTGTAATTTGGAAACTTTCTTTTCATGTCTTGGCACACATGTGCAAGAATTCTTCCATGTGAATGTGAATGTGCCTTGTATTTTAATGACCCAAAAAAGGTTGATTCTTCCTCTGACTTATAGATTAATGCTATCTACCCTGCTTATTCACTCCCTCAAACCAAGATAAAGTAACTAGAGCTGAGAGCCTGACTTCTCATCCTATTTAAATTCTAATTGTAATATCTATTTTCTCCTGACCTAAGAAGCATGGAAAAATACTAATCTAAAACTTTACAACAATTTCACAGCAGGACCACTTACCTCAATCACTTATGAACATCTCCATCCTCTTACTGGTATATCACCTGGGTTTAGGATGAGACAGAGGACAACTTTATTATATCAAAGGAACATTACTTTAAGCAAGGTACATACTAGTAAGTGCTTACTAATCTTCACTAACATTTTCCTTGTATGGTATCCTGCTGGGTACTCCAATGTTCCAACATGATCAGTTTGGTTATTCTGGTAACAAGCCAGTTGGAAATCTGGAATTTTAACCTTGGACACTTTGTAGGTCTGCTGTGATTCAGGCTGTGAGCTTTTACAGTTTATTCGGGATATTTCCACTTAGGAAGTAGGGGTGCACCCTCAGGTCAGAACAAGCCATTGTAAGGGATTTTTTTAAGTTTATTTTCTATTGTGGTAAAATATACATAACATAAAATTTGCCATTTTGACCATTCTAAATTGTACAATTCAGTGGCAATAAGTGCATTTTAAAAGTTGTGCAATAAGCATCATCTCCAGAACTTCTTCATCATCCCTAACTGAAACTCTGTCCCCATCTATAATAATAAAATGCTAATTAGACTGGATGTCCTTCCAGACATCCTCGCAGACATCCTTCTGGACGACATTCTAGACAAAGCTGGGGCTGCGAGGGAAGCCCGGGTTCCGGGGGAAGGAAGGCCTTCCCCTTCACAAATTTCATGCATCGGGCCTCTAGTTATACAATAAACCCCTATTCTCCCCTTCCCTCAGCCCCTGGCAACCACCATTCTACTTTCTGTCTCTATGAATTTGCCTGTTCTAGGTACTGCGTATAAGTGGAATCATAGCACCAGCTAACAGAACTTAAGGGCCATTCTACAGTATAAAAGTCTGCTCTAAAATTATTCTTGTTTTGATAGAAAGGGATAATAAAGAGCCAGAGAATTCTGGGAGACTGCAAGTAGAAATGGGGTGGTATAGACGGCAGTATTGAAGAGGATGATGGTCCCTGGAGAAGCCAGATGCTGGAGACACCAAAGACAGACCTTGTCTTGTGTCTGTACTTGTACTCAGTTTCATGAGAAAATAACCTTTATTGCTTTGCATCAGTCCCCATCAAAATCCAGAGACACTCTGGGATCCCCTGATTATTTATTCATTCCGCCACACTGAGTGACTGTTATATGTCCAGTGAGAAGCAAAAGGGATACAAAGATGAAAATCAGTGAAGGATCTGATCTGAGACAGAACAGAAGATGATCTAAGCTGTGAACATAGATCTCAAAGGATCTGCTTAGGTGGTCGTCATCATTAGGTCCAACCTTGTTTCTACGTAGTTTTATTCTGAGAAGAATCACTGAATTCTAATGAGACAAATCAGTTATTTTACTCTAAGGTAACAAGAAGCAGCCACATTGGACCACACTAAGAACACTGGCCAATCGTATTTTTCAGAACCAGGTAAAATAGGCCTCACAGTGGTGAATGCATATTTCAGTCTGATTATAGTCTGACATGTAGTTGTAGTTCATTTTATGGAATCTGAGTTTAGAAACCTCTGTGTTGCCCAGAATGTGTAGGTAATAGACTAGTGTCTTGTAAGGTTGGTCTTTTCACCTAATGAATACAGTCTGGTGCTTCTGCTCACCTCTCTCAAGTGGCAGGAAGCTGGGATATTTGGCCCAGTTAGTAGGTTGACGGAAGAGTTTATCTAATTTGTTGCTTGGCATTAGGTTAAACACTGTCTTTTTCCTGGCATCATCTTCTACCATGCTAGAAGCTGTAGCAAGACATTTTCAGGGGTACAATGTAGGTTCGCAAATATTTGGACAAAATTTTTAAAGCTTGAAGTTTTGTTTTTTCTTCATATCCACTTCTTTTTCATTTCTTAGTACTCTCAGGGTACCCTCTGGTTGTTCAAAGTTCCTTCTGTAGACAGCGCCCCCCCCACCGCCTTCTTCCATCCTGCATATCTACTTCTTTTTCATTTCTTAGTACTCTCAGGGTACCCTCTGGTTGTTCAAAGTTCCTTCTATAGAGAGCCCCCCTCCCTTCTTCCATCCTGCTTCCTAATGGCCTCTCCCTTCATAGGCCTCCTCTTCCCTCAGAATGGAAGGTGGACAATTATCTAAGTTCTTCAGTAAAGAAGAACTTATCTAAGTTCTTCTTAAAGTTCTTCAGAAAACTTTAAGAAGAGGCTTGTTAATGCAAATGAGTCCAGGTAATATACAATGAGGGGTGGAATTCATTTAAAAAAAAGTATATGTATATGAGAGGATATATAAAATAATATATATATTTTAGAGAGGAAGGGAGAGGGAGAGAGATAGAAACATCAATGATGAGAGAGAATCATTGATCGGCTGCCTCCTGTATGCAGGAGATGGAGCTCGCAACCCAGGTGCGTGCCCTAACTGGGAATCGTACTGTGACCTCCTGGTTCATAGGTCGATGCTCAACTACTGAGCCACACTGGCCAGGCTGGGACTAATTATTGTGCTTCCTACATTCTTCAAACTATGTACATTAACTACATGCAGAGACTTCCAAAGGTACACGCACACAGGTATTTCCCACCTTCTTTTCCATAATCACCTTTCTCTCATTTTATGTAAGAAAGGCCTCTCTCAAACCTATCGTATTCGTCCATTTTACTAAAAGGTCTATCTCTAACCCATTTTATTAAATTGCATTGTCCAAGGATGTAAAAATCTAGGGAATGGGGATGGCAAAAAAAGGGGGACATTTCAGAATATCAGTTTTGGAGATGAGAAAGTCAATAATTACATTTCCTGGACATTGCAAATCATATGTTTTCTAAGTCTTTGATTTAAAAAACAACAACAATGAAGGTACTCTAATGAAACTGTAAACTAATGTTAAAGGAAAAATTTAAAAGAGAATGAAACATGGTTCTCATACAAATAATAAAATCAACATTTTAAAAATTTAAAAATAAGAGAGCCAGAAAAGTCTACAATCAAAGAGGACCATTGATAGGGATGCTGAAATGAATTTACTTAATAGATATAACACTGGCTTCTTCATAGTTTGAGAGGGAAGTCAATTGGACTTCCACATGATAAAATGTATTTGCATTCCCATAGAACATAATTACTGACTCCACTAGAAGTTTTCTACAAGTTCACATCTCTGTGTACAGATTTGTGAATTGCCTAGGCAAAGACCATGAATGGCTGAGATAACCCAGATGGATGAATAGATAGGGTACTCACTAAATTTCAGTCTTCCCCAATTTTTCCTTTCACTGATGGTTAAAATAATTTTTGATATTTCATCACCATGTAATGTTTAGTATATAACTCAGAAGGAATTCAAAGAATTGAGTAATGTTTCTGTTACAAAATCTCATTCATTCTTATCTCCTTATTTATGTGAATAGTTTCCTAGCATTTTCATTGATAAAAACAAAAATTGAGTCAAATTGGTTTTCAATCTTGACTCATTCTAATAATATGAATATTCATCCCCTTATGCATGAAATAATTGAAAAATCAAAGTTCTCAAAAGAGAGGGGTTTCCATTTACTTTTTATTTACATTTAGTAATTATGTGTCAACATTTGTAGTATTTGTATTATTTTTATAACTTGCATTCTAATAATAGTTACAATAATAACAAATAGAACTTTTTTTGCCACTGGATTTAAATTAAGTGTATATACATATTTTGATGCAGAAAAAAAGTATGATAGGGTATTGAATAAAAGACATTAAATCATAAAATACATAAAACTAGGATAAAATTCTATAAGGGAAGCAGAATGGAAATATAAGTTCAAGGAGAAAATGTTATTATGCAAAATTTATAACTTTCAAAGAGCAGCCTGTTTATGTAGTCTTTTAAAATGAATGGTGATGAATTTCAATGGACATATTTCAGCTAGTGATAAAATAGTTGTACTTTTGCAGAATGCTGGAAGTTACATTCTTCACAACTATTTACATTTTGGTGAAAGTTTTTATATGCCTACCTAAAAATATGCAAGAGATTTTTATGAAAATCTTTTAAGTTATATACAAATTGGAAAATCTCTTTGTAACTCATCCTACCTCTGTTTTCTGACCAAAAATCAAGGGCCTGTAATATGGTAAATGCCATCTGTAAGTTTAGTATTGGTAGATGAACCAATTTAATGATTGACATAGTTCTAATGCCTCCTTGTTCTGTTAGATTTAGGGAAGACATTTAGAAGTAAAGGTCTTGGTACTTGGGATACCTCTTTAAAGGAGATGATGGCCCATCACATTTTATTTATTTATTTTTAGGAAGTTATATCTTCACTTTGCTCATCTTTCTTGTTCTTCCCTTTGGAGGCACTCACTTTAAGGTATTATGTGTGTATGCATGTATGTGTATAATAACCAGATAGACAGCACTATCATTGGATCTGTAAATGGATAGCCTTCACCATGTTTGGGAAGTTTGGGGCCAATATTTCTTCAAATATGTTTCCTGTCTAAATCTCTTTGTCCTCACCTGGGATTCCAATGACATTAATATTAATCCTTTTAGTATTCTCCCACAGGCTTCTTAGGCTCTGTTCATTTTGTTGTTGTTATTGTTCAATCTTTTCTCCTCTCTGTTCTTTAGATTAGATAATATCTACATCATCAAGTTCAGTGACACTTCCCTTTGTCTTCTCTGTTCTGCCATTGAGTTCAGTGTATTTGTGTTTTTTATTGTTATTATATTTTTTGATTCTGTGTCTCTATAAGAATTTCTATCTTTCCATTAATTTCAAGTGTGTTTACCTTTATCACCTGGAACATAGTTAAAATAGCTCCTATAAATCTGGTAATTTCAACATAGTGTCATCGTGGAGTTGTTGATTGTTTTTTCTCTTGAGAAATGATAACATTTTCCCAGCCCCTTGCATGTCAGACATTTTGGGATTAAATTCTTGACATTTTGAATGTTATGTTCTGAGACTCTGGATCTTTTTAAAATGCTCAATGTTTTTGTCTTATCAGGCAGTCTATACAGCTCTGGCTTGTATTCTATGGGCAATGGTTCCAACATTAGTTCATTTTTCAAAGCTTTTGCTGTGCTGTTTTGGGTCTCATGGAAGCACAAGTCAGAGCTTAGACTGGGACTTGAACAGTGGCTTATATCATCGTTCGGTTCTCAAAGCCATTGGGTCTGCCCCACATCTGCACAGCCCAGGGGAGAAACCATGGCCTGCACTCCATGCATACAATTAGGGGATCCCCTTCTTCAGTTCTCTCCTCTGAGATTCCTCCCACACTCTTCTCTCCCTTAAGAACCAATTTGTCCTGTTCTTCTGCCAAAAATGTTTCATTTCTCTTAAAGTTTTAGTTGCTCACGGTGCTGCAGAATAGACTAGAGTCACCCTCAAGGCAAAGCCCTGAGAGAAAAGTAGCGAGAAAAAATAACAGGGATTCTCCCACACTCTTTGAACCACAAGGGTCCTTTCCCCCCAACCCCCCACCCCCGCTCTTTGGCAATAAGACTAGGTTTCTTTTGCAGAAATTTTTAGCTGCTTATGCCACACAATTCTGTGACTGTGGCTACTCAAAGAAGAAAAAAACGGGAAAAACTTGCTCTTTTCCTCACATTCTTCAATTTACAGGGGCCTCCTTTCCAGGTCTTCTGGCCAAAAAGAGGAGGGTTCTCTGGAAGATTTTCTTGCCCGCACCTCCTGCACAGGTCCAACCTTTGGGCCAACTCTGGAGAGAAAAAGAAAAACCCTAAAACATAGCCCCAAATGGGCCCCGTTTTCAAGTTTGGTTGCTCTCCTCAATTCATTTGCTATTGTTTATCTTTCAGAGTCAGGGAGTTGCTTTTTGCATTTTGAATATAATTTAGAGACAGGCTACAGTGGGCTTATACCTCCTTCAAGACACTGGTAGTTCCCTCCTCCTTTTCCCCTCTGTTTTTCCTACACCCTGCCATTTTTTTCTTTTCTTTTCTTTTTTTAATTTTTTTATTGCTTAAAGTATTACAAAGCATTTTTTTTTTCTTTTCATCTTGCCCTTTATCTGTTTCCCATTTCTTTTGGGCTGTCAGGTCTAAGGAGCAAAAAAGAAGAACCTCTAGTTCTTTGATGGCTCACAGCTCTATTTGAAAACTGATTTTGTCACTCCTAATAAATCAAAGTCAAGTCTGAAAGGAGAGCCAGAGGCTGGAGACACATGAAGAAACAAAAAGGGGTTGGAGGAGAGTGCCTGGGCCAAATCCATCACCTGGCTACTTTAAGTATAATGATCACAGTCACATTTGTTGAAAATATCCATGCACAAATCTGGCCCAGCACTTACGAAGTGATCCTTACAGCTTTTCTTTTAAGAGAGTTGCTGAATCTATTATTCAAATGCATATAAATTTTACAATGAGTGCCAGAATGTTGAGATTAGGAAGAATTTCAGCAAACCTTCTTACCTTCATTAGTCCAGAGAGACATGGCAGTCTTAACACTGAAAGACAAGATTTAATGAAGTAAAATACTTCTAGTTATGCTAAGAGAAATAACTGATCATAAAAAAAATGCTTTCCCCTTTATGCTTTCAGTCAATAGCATTTCTGTAGTTTCTTTGTTCTATGGCAGGGGTGGGGAATGTCCGTCCCA
Source organism: Myotis brandtii (assembly GCF_000412655.1). Classification (NCBI taxonomy): domain Eukaryota; kingdom Metazoa; phylum Chordata; class Mammalia; order Chiroptera; family Vespertilionidae; genus Myotis; species Myotis brandtii. The sequence goes on from NW_005365280.1 coordinate 2,068,252, forward strand.
AGGGCTGTATAAGGCTCACAAAATCATTTAGCCTGGCCCTGGCAAGGCATTCGGGGTGAGTTAATTAAATGTTTGACCAAATATAGCAGGCTAATTTTTAAGTTGATAATTTTGTATGGCCCATGAATGATGCTATAAATATCCAAATGGCCCTTGGAAGAAAAAAGGTTCCCCACCCCTGTTCTATGGCATGGTCTTGGATGAGTGGTGTGTGAAATGTTAGGGGTTGTTGTGTTTGGGGATAGGAGAGATGGTAATACACTCTATAATAGTTCACAGGTTGAGCACTCGGGACAGATCATGATGATGAGTGCTGTGGAGCATTCACTGATAAATTACAACACTTAGGCATCACTTACAGTTCACGGTCTCCTTTAATCTTCCATAGAATCCCAGGGCAGTTATTATTATTAGGTAGGTAATACTTATACTTCCATTCCAGAAGTCCCCTGGACTTTGGGTTCCTATATGCAGCTGCCAGCTATCATCTCAGTATCACCATAGGCACTTGAAACTCCCAGGTCCAAAACTGCTTCTCTTCATTTCCCACCTCCATTCCCTATCCCTGTTTTGATTGACACCACCCTACCACAGAGCAAGACATCTAAGAAATCCCACCTTCTCCATTTCCCTCCCAATCCCATTTAATCCTTCCTCAGACTTTACCTATTTTATACATCTCTCAGATCTTCAATCCGCTGTCATCATGGCAGTAATTCCCTGGGTCCCTTTCCTGCTTTATCAACCACTCTTTCTAACTCCCCATCAAGCTCCTCTTTCTCCTGCTTTCTTAGAAAGCTCCTGGCACGTAGTCAATGCTCAGTAAATATTTTCTGGCTGTACTGTCTCCATGTCTTTGCACAAACTGGCCATAGGCTCAGGAACACCTTTCCTTACCTTTCCTCTGAACAACACCTCCTCGTCCTTTGAGATTTAATTTAGTTCCTATTCAAACTTTAGTAGCCTCCTACTTCCCAGGGCTCAGTTGAGTGCCCCATTTCTTGGCCCTTCCCACATGCCCCCCTATTACACTCTTCTATTACAGGGCTTCTCAAAGTGAGGGGTCTCATATTGTACTTATTAAAAATGCAGATTCCTAGCAATACCCAGGACCACTGAATTGTATAGCTGAGTGTGGGGCTTAGGAATCTGCATTTAAGGCCCAACCCTTCCCAGTGATTCTGATGCACAGGAGAGAGAGGAACAGTGAGAACTGCCACTCTTTTCTGTCCCCTATCTTGACCCCTACAACTAGTTCCAGGAGAGAGGAGTGTGGCCTCTCAGAGCAGTCTCTGGCTAAGTTTAGTTACCATCTATCACTTTGCTCGGAGAAGAGAGCATCAAGTTACCAGAGATAATAGGTTTTAAACTGTACCTTTATAAAGAGGAACAGTACTTATTTTTTATTTGATTTGAAATGCTTTATTGAGCTAAAATTTTGCATATCATGCTATTCACCCATTTTACATGCACAATTCAGTAATTTTTAGTACATATACAGCACTGTGCAACTGCCACTGCAATTCTAATTTAAATCATTTCCATGACTTCAAATAGAAACTTTGTGTCCATTTAAAGTCACTCTCCTTTCCTGTTTCCAGCCCTAGGCAACCCCTAATCTATTTTTTGTCTCTACAGATCTGCTTTTCCTAGATATTCATATAAATGGAATTGTAGAACACATGGTCTTCTATCTCTGCCTCTTTTATGTTGCATAGTGTTTTGGCAGTTCACCCATGTTGTAGCATGATCACTACTTCATTCCTCTTTATTGGCAAGTAATATTCCAATGAATGAATATACCACATTTCTTTTATCCATTCATCTATCAATGGAAATTTAAGTTGTTTCCTTTTTTTGGCCATTATGAATGATGTTGCTAGGGATATTTGTAGACAAGTTATTATGTGTGTGTACGTATGTTTTTGTATCTCTTGAGTAGATACCTATGGGTGGGATGACTGGTCATATATCAAATATATGCTTAACTTTTTAAGAAACTTCCAAACTGTTTTTCCACAGCAGCTGCATCATTTTAAATTCCCACCAGCAATATAGGAAGGTCCCAATTTCTCTTGAGCCTCACGAGCACTTGTTATTATATGTCTTTTTAGTCATCCTATTGGGTATGAAGTGATATTGTGTGGTTTTGATTTGTATTTCACTTTCTCTAATGACTATTAATATTGAATGCCTTTATATGTACTATTGGGAAAATGTCTATACAATATTTTGCCCATTTTTAAATTGGAGTGTTGGTCTTATTATTGAGTTTAAGAGTTCTTTATATATTCCGGATACAAGGAGAGCAGTATATCTACTTTTGGGAGGGACAAAAGGTCCGTGAAAGCCCTGCCCAGGCTGCAGTAACCTGGCCAGCGGCATCTCCATGGCTCTTCTTTTCCCAGTGCCAGGTGTGGCCCTTGGGGAACTCCTAGAGCACCTCTTTGACCTCTTCCTCCTCAGTGGCCTAACAAGAGCAGAAGGGCAGCATGGGGACACAGGAATAGAAAGAGCTTCCCCAACAACATTGGAGCCTAGAAAGGGTCATGGCAGGGTTTGGGGAGGGAGCTGCTTTTCCATGGAGAGTCCTTACTTCACACTTAGCTAAAGGAGTTCCCACTTCAGGATAGGGGAGTGGAATAGGGGTCTGTCCTGCTTCCACTCAGCCTTCACAGCCTATGACTTTATGGCTGTGTCCTTACCCAGTCCCACCACCCCAAGTCAAGGCACAGAGCAAGCCTTCAAGATATACTTAGATTCCCCCAGGGTCTCAGTTCTCATTGGGCTCTTTCCAGCTGAAATTACCCAGTTCCCTGCAGCCTGGTGTCCTAGAGTGCTGGCCTGTCCCCAACAGCCAGACTGTCCTCTCCTCAAGGAGATCATGGTGCCTTGAAGACACTCTGAGTCTCATCCACCTGTGCAGCCCCAGCAACCAGCACAGAACACAGCTCACACATATGCATATGAAATGAAGAAGGAAAGAGTTTGTGTTTTGGAAGTGAGGGGCATTATGCGGGCAATTAAGGGGCAGGATCTCAAATTAAGATTCTCTGATGCCAAAAAATGCTTTTGTGCTACCTCAAGTTGTAAACCCTAGCCTCTTATCTTCATAAATTCCAACCTTGAAGAGAAATGTTTATGATATGAGAATGATCAGGGGTGGTTCTGAGGAGTGGTGCCACCAGAGTACAGAGGGCAAATGGATGGGGAGGTAATTTCTATATATAGTTGCTTATTTTACCTTCAGGTGACAGGAAGTTAATACCTGGAGGCAAGTTACCTCTGATTTGTGAGACGCTGAATGACTCCTCAGAGAAGTTGAGGTTTGGAAAGTGGGTGCAGCAGTGTCAGGAAGGACCTTGAGGCAGTGGAAACAGCAGAACCACAGCATAGAGGAGAGATGCGGGGGACAAGTATGGGGGGGGAGGGGTCATCTCTATGACTGGATCTCAGGAGCCTGACAAGGTACAGAGAGCTGGAGTGAGGTCCTATTGAAAATCAACTGAAGATATGCTTCTTATCGCTGTAGTGGGACATTAAGCAAATGGCCAATCAGGATTTCATATATGTTCTCTCCAGTTCTGTGAAAAATTTTAAGTGTTCTTTTCCTGTATAACTCCCTAATCTCTTGTATTCTGATTACACTATTTCAACACTCAACCACTCTTGGAACTTTTTTGCAATATAAAGAAAACAGTGCCTTTTTTTCTTTTCTGTTTGGTAAGAAGCTGGCTCCAGAAATGCTCTGTAGGAGAGTAAGCAAAAGACATGAAGGCAGGCACCTCGGCAACGTGAATGTGTCTCCTAGTGAAATAATTCTTTGGCTTGACCAAGTAGGGTCTGCTTCCAGCCCCTCCTACTACAGCTGGGCAGGAGTATTTTAATCACTCCTGATTGTCTAGATATGAACATTGTGCTTAGCAGGTCGTGGAGACTAACTGAATGAATGAAGCAAGCATAATCAGTGAGATAGTCACTGAATGAGTGAATGAATGAATATCATTGTTTTTCTATATATACTATTATTCCAGTTAGTAAGACTGAATCACAAGCTCTTCCAGAAAAAAAAAAGATAATTAATATAGTCATGATAAAGAGAATTTAACAATCCAGGACAGTCTAGTTTGATGGTAGTTTAACAACATTTTTTTTAAATTTGGTGGAATTATCGAGAAAGTAGCCTATTGCGACTTTATTGTTCGCAGGGAGCTCACCCATAAGCCAGCTGCCCAGCCTCACCATGAAACAAGGTTTGAAAGTCTTCAATTTCCTAGTCACTTCAAGTCTATTTTCTAGTTAATCTTCGTCTTATGATCTTTGAAATCCACTGGACCCTTACGGAATCAGAAGCTCTGAAGAGCAGGAGAAACGGATGGTGAAGAGCACAAAGTTAGGCACAGAGACAACAGAAGAGAAACTCACCACAATTATTTCTGCACCTTTGGCCTCTTAAGGAGAACTGCAAACTAGCAACCCGGACACCCAGAAGACCCAGCCCTTTTATTAACAGGAAAGAGTTACCAAAGTAGCTTTCTGCTCTACTTGTCTTAAGAACTTGCTCTGAAGAATTTACAAAACAAACAAACAAACAAAAAACCCTTTGGACAATGTAGTTATAAAATTTTTGAAACCTAAAAAAGAAGGAGGAACCATGGAAAAGCCTACGGTTTACATTAGAGGGAGCAAGTGTGCCCTTTTTAATCAAGGCAGGAAGCCAAGTTTTGTTTTGTTTGTTTGTTTGCTTGCTTGCTTTAAAGATTTTTAATTGATTTTCAGAGAGAGGAAGGGAGAGGGGGAGAGAGAGAGAAACACCAATCGGCTGCCTCCCCCAGCCGGGGATCAATACTGCAACCTGGGGACTGAACCGGCAACTCCTGGGTGCATAGGACAACGCCCAACCAACTGAGACACACCGGCCAGGGCATCACTGTGGTTTTAAGTGGGAAAACTAATCTAGTATCTTCTTTTACATGGACATTTCTCCCATGAAAAGTTGGTTTTCTGCCTGATCTGGATTATTCCAGGATGTGGGCAGGCGAGGGAAAGGCAGTGAGGGGTAGCCAATTATTAGTCAATCAGAAAGTATTTATAGAATTCTCCATGTACATGGCAGCATGCAGGCTCAGTGGGAGATACAAGGAGAATCAGCCCATGGAAAGCTCGGACTGATCTCCTTGGGAGGCAAGGTGTGCATGTGCTGGCAGAAAAGACAGCATGAGGCGGTATTTTAATTGGGCAGTATGTCTTACAGGCACCAGAAGGCTATACAGACAAACACGCTGTTACTCGGGGCTTATCACCATTTATTCTGGGCCATGGGGTGTCAATTTTCAAAGTGACTATGAAAGCTGCTTTTTATAACTGGTTTTTAGACCAAGTAGGTAGGGCCTTTGTAGACTCTGAGCATAAGATGGTTTGGGTGCAATATATGAGGGATGAAGGAGTGTTATTTTCCAAAAATGATTCCACAGAGATTATGCTTGTGTCCTTCGCAGGGGACAATTTAAAAGCAAAAGAATCATCATAAAAATGTTTAGGGGGAAATATATGACTAAAAAAGTACTAATTACATAGCCAAATTTTCATTTCATAGTAACCATTACACGTAAGTTTTGAGAAAACCTATTTTAGAGAAATTAAATGTTGAAAATAATAATGATAATAAATAATAATATGATAATAATAGCCTAAACTTTTCAGCTGCTCATTTTCCTTGGCCAGATCTTGCTGAACATTGCAAATCCCCAAAGACTTGATGTAGTGGTATGTAGATCTAACTACTCCCATGGAAAGAAAAATGAGATGGGAAAAATGAGATGGGATGTCTTCATAGTAGGAGCTAGCAAGTTTATCACTGACCATGTGCCATTCTTTGTATGTCTTCATATGCATACTTCCATCAACTCTATGTATAAGTAGTAACTAAAACAAAGCAAAATTAAGCTCTTTTCCCAGAGTCTCCCAGCTAGTGATTCCAAAGCCTCTATACCACCCTAGTTAAAAATGGGCAAAACAATTGAGATCTTATAAAATGTTTGAAAGTGTGGAGAGCTCTGGTTTTCTGGAAACTGCCATGAGAAGGATAGAAATGTGTGCACGCTCTCTCCCTCAGTGCTTTAAGCTTAGTCATGGTACTGTTGGTATAACATTGGCCATTGGACAGTGTTAGGAACCAAATTCCTGTACTTTGAGGATGGGTTCTATAAAATGACCAATGAAGCAAAAATTTTTTTTGTTATGATAGCTATCTTTTATCCTATAATAATGTTTCTAGCACAGCTTATTATTCCAAGACACGTTATTATTCTCAGAGATGCCTTTGAGAATACTTACTGGCTATATTCTTGTTGAAGTGTATGAAATATTTGTAAATGTATGAAATTGGTATGAGAGATGTTTGAATTGTTTAAATATTTAGAATGCTAACTACTTTATTTGAAAAAAAACCACTCAAAACTTTGGTTTATAAACTCACCCAGAGACATACAATGTGCAATACCCATTTTCCTACCTTTTCTACACCTTTTGAAAATTATTTTAAGGAGAATATTTGATCAACAACAAAGTATCTATACTAATAAAAGCCTAGGTGGTCCTTGCGCCCTCGCGTGCGATGTCATCACAAGGTGGCCACCACAAGATGGCCATGTGCACAGCAGAGGTGGGGCCCAGCGGCCACTCCACGTGGTGAGGCCTGGGGGTCCCACGGCTCTGTGCAGCACGGAGGAGGTCAGTCCTGGTGTCTCTACCGCCTTGTGCGAAGGAGGCGGGTCCCGGCGGAGGAGGCAGGTCGCGCCAGGGGAGGGCAGTTTTGGGCAATCAGGCCAGCAGGGGAGCAGTTAGGCATCAATCAGGCTGGCAGGGGAGTGGTTAGGAGCCAGTAGTCCCAGATTGTGAGAGGGATGTCCAACTGCCGGTTGAGGCCCATTCCTGTGGAATTGGGCCTCAACCATCAGTTGGACTTCCCCCGAGGGGTCCCAGATTGGAGATGGTGCAGGCCTGGCTGAGGGACACCCCCCACCCGTGCATGAATTTTGTGCACCAGGCCTCTAGTGTCATCATAAAAGTTCTAAATACTGGAGACAATGAGAAGGATTCAAAAAACTTCCTCCAGAGAGGAAAACACAGGTAATATCCCAAGGATGAAGAATCAGAATGGCTTGGACTTCTCCACAGTAACCTAGGGAACTAGAAGACATGGAGCAATGCCTTTAAAATTCTGAGGAAAATTTTCAGCCTGCAATTCTATACTCAGCCTAATCACCAATCAAGTGTGAGAGCAAAATAAAGATATTCTCAGGCATGCAAAATCTCAAAAAAATTGGCCTTTCATGTACCTTTTTTCAAAAGACAATGCTCTTTCCAATTAAGGAAATACACCAAGAAAGAGGAGGATATAGAGTCCAGAAAACAGGTGATAGCACATAAGGAGTGGGGGAGAGAAATCCCTAGGATGGTTTCTCTGTTCACCTTCAGTGATGGTGAAGGCAGGTCCCAGGTTACAGATGTGCAGCAGGCCTACGGAACAACCATGCAGTTGGAGTAATTCTCCAGAAGAGATAATTCTGAGAAGAAAGAACTAAGAATTCCAGATGTGGTTGGTCCCATTGAAAGTGGACTTACACAACTGGGGGAAGATTTTGGAGATGATTAATTTTTTTAAGTGTGTAGACAACTGAGAAGCTGAAAAACGTGGCTTTAAGAAAACAAGCTATGCAAAAAGTGAAAATCATGACTTAGCTGTGAATAGTCATAACTGTATTAACACTGATTATTGGTCACAGAAAAATTGAGATATAACACTATTGGGAGAATGGGATAAAAGGAAATGTGCATGTATGTGCTGGTGGGGATGAGGCAAGAGAACAGTAAACCCTTTTGTTTTTGGTGGGAACTCAGTGGATGATGTCTGAAAGTGAAGAAAGCAAACGAGACATAGAACTATAAGCATATTATTTAGAAATAAGGAGGCAATTACAGCACTAAAGTAAACAGCTAAAAGAATTGCAAATGGTTGACTCTCAAATCAAAGAATGGAAGGAGGCAGTCAGGGGACTGTTCTGTTTTATCATAAGCCTTTAAGAACTGTTGACTCTACATCTGCTCATGTTTGGCTTTGATAAAAATAAAAATTAAACTATAAAAAATGAAGGGTGAAGGAGAAATTTAAATAAGAAAAAAAGGACACGCAAGGATAACTTATACTTCTCATTATAGAGAAACTCAAAAGAGAATACTCAAAAAATAATGCAAAATAAAGCATTAAGATTAACCTCAAGTATCATTTCCTAAAACATTAAAAAGAGAAAGTTGTGAAGTTCTGTGTTCCTCCACCTTTTTCTTTTCGCTCACCCTCACACTCTGGTCAAACATTGGTGTTTATCCTCTATAAGCTCAAGGTTGGTTAGTACTTGAGTAGAAAATCTGAGCAGCAGCATCTAACCCAGTCTCTTGATTCTCCAGCTGTACATCTGGCTTCTCTTGGTGTCTCATCCGATTCCCAGAACATCCTACATCCACCATCCTGCCATTTTCCCTTCTTCCCTGGCTTCCTGATCCACATCATTTGTCCACTGACCCTGACTCATTCCATAGCCGGATCTAGCTGTCTGCATTTGCTTTGACTCCCCTATCCATTTCCTCAATCTAATTCTTAATTCCTGGCTCCCACCTCCTCGTCAAAACTTGGCTAAATCCATTTTGAAAAACCAAGGCGAATGGAATTGCCTGGGAAGAATTTGGAGAATCTGCAGCTCTGTTCTTTCTTCATTCTTGAGAGCCAGGCTAGCAGCTGAGGGCGCATGTGGGGAGAAGTGTGTGTGCGCGCGCGTGTGTGTGTGTGTGTGTGTGTGTGTGTGTGTGTTAGAGAAGAGGACACGGCCATCTTGGACCCTGTCATGTTTTTTGGGAATACTAACGTATGTTTTTTATATCTTGGTGTATTCTTTCTTTTATTTGTGTCATCATAAAAGTTCTAAATACTGGAGACAATGAGAAGGATTCAAAAAACTTCCTCCAGAGAGGAAAACACAGGTAATATCCCAAGGATGAAGAATCAGAATGGCTTGGACTTCTCCACAGTAACCTAGGGAACTAGAAGACATGGAGCAATGCCTTTAAAATATCATAAAAGTTCTAAACACTGGGGACAATGAGAAGGATTCCAAAAACTTCCTCCAGAGAGGAAAACACAGGTAATATCCCAAGGATGAAGAATCAGAATGGCTTGGACTTCTCCACAGTAACCTAGGGAACTAGAAGACATGGAGCAATGCCTTTAAAATTCTGAGGAAAATTTTCAGCCTGCAATTCTATACTCAGCCTAATCACCAATCAAGTGTGACAGCAATTTCGCATGTGGGGAGAAGTGTGTGTGTGTGTGTGTGTGTGTGTGCGTGTGTGTGCGTGTGTTAGAGAAGAGGACACGGCCCCGAATATCCCTGTCATGTTTTTTGGGAATACTAACGTATGTTTTTTATATCTTGGTGTATTCTTTCTTTTATTTGTTCTTCCATTTCTTCTAGAAACTGTTCTAAAATTTTAAACCCAGAGGCATCTTTCCAGCTTCCTTGCATGAAGTTGCATATTGACCTCGTATGAGGCTGTGGCAAGACTTCAGTTCATGGTGATTTCACATGAAGTGACATCTGATTCACTTTTAGACTGCATTCCACACCAGTCTGCCCAGCCCTGCAGTTTATGGGCTAACTCCTATTGTCTTTCAACATATGAAGCACTAGATAATGTGTGGTTTGGCTCTTGTCTGGGAAGCTGATTAAGCCACAGTCAGGGACAGCAATCCTACGTGTGAAATGTAACAGGCCTTCCTCTAACAGCTCTGGGGTGACTCTGTTTGGAAGCAGGAAGGATGGATAGATACCCAGCCTCACTTTTACCCCCAATTCCTTAGCCAACCTCAAAGCCAGCTTATTTCTGCCAAGAGTGTTGGGTAACTCAAGATCGCTGTCTCCAAAAACTACCACACCTAAAACTGAATTTTGTCTAAAAACAACCAACAGCAAAGGGAAATAATATTTTAAATTAAAATACTCACCATTCAAAATAATTGCAATTTAAAATAATTTAGCAACAGACCCCTGAAACACACTAATAGCAGGTAGAAGACAATTCGCTCTGGAGGCAATGGCCTCTGTTGGCTCCTCAATGATGCACAGTTTCACCAACTCACAGTTCTCCTGGGCTGTGCTGTTTGGTTTAAGGCAACTAAGTAAACAAGGGGTTAGTGTCCCCTGCAGAATTATACTTTAACAGAAAGAATTATTGGAAATGGTTAACGTCTCCTCCCACCATTAGCAATAAGAGTTGACAATATTAATTGTGAATATATATTCTTGGGCTTTTAAGTAAGTGGTGGACATAGATTGTATCATAGCTCAAAGAACCACCCAAGGAAACACTTGATAATGCTGTCAAGAGAGTGAATGTTTGTGTATTGCATATGGGGCTTGTGAAAGTCACTGAATTGAATAAACTCAATAATATTTGGGGGGGTTTTTTGTTCTAAGTTTCATGTTCTTTTGCTTTTCACATATTTCCCTGACATGTAGAAATACTCTCTAGGTAATTAAAGCCCTTCCCAGCAATTTTTATTTTCCTTCTTGCCACTGCTAAGTGTGATGGTGTCAGCTTGCTAATCCTGCCTGAGCTCACATGAACTCCATTTGTTCCTGTCTTCTAGAATGGAGGCGATGCAGGGATTGGTGGAGAGACTGGAACAGGCAGTCGGCCGACTGGAGTTGCTGTCTGCGGTGTCACACCGGCCTCCTGGGGACTGTGGGGAAATTAACGGTGTCAACGGAGGTAGGGCCACAAACCGTTGTCATTACCCATCTCTACATGGGTCACTTCATTTTGTCCCCATCGCTTAGTTCTCAAGAAATATTTCTATCTACTTTCTTCAACTTCCCTACTCCTTCCTTTATATGTGACCATGACATTCACCAGATGCAAGCAATCCATGAAAAATAGAAAGGGAAAAAAAGTTTCAACGCACACTCCACAAAAATTACCAGTACTTCCGCCTGTTAAGAGCGTAATCCATGTGCCAAGTATCATTATTCTTTCGTTTTAGTGTTTATGCTGCTCTTCCACGCTCAGTGACTAAATATATTATCTAAGTGATTATCAAAAAGAAACTAATGTTCTCAGTTGGAATGTAAACTGGAAGGAATTATTATTCTGTAGATTTTAATTTTAAAAAGAACAAATCATTAAATTTAAGAACTGCAGTTTTAAAGGAGTGAACCTGATGTGAATCCGAATGTGAATTCCTAGTGACATGATCCCATCACGTTGTTTCACTTGTGCCTGCTCCTAACCAAACACACTTTTAAAAATATATGCAAAGGCTCGGCCAGCATGGCTCGGTGATTGAGCATCATCCTACGAACCAGGAGGTCACAGCTCAATTCCCAGTCCGGGCACATGCCCGGGTTGCAGGGCTCAATCCCCAGTGTGGGGCGTGCAGGAGGTAGCCGATCAATGATTCTTTCTCATCATTGATGTTTCTTTCGCTCTCTCTCCCTCTCTGAAATCAATAAAAGCATTTTTTAAATTACATGCTAACACCACACTGAAAAAAATAGATCCTAAAAACTATGTGAGCAAATATAAAAAAATTAACTATTTCTTTAACATGATACCAGGTATTGCAAACTCTCTAAGTTATCTACAGTAATTTTTCCAATTTCTTCTTGCCTAAGCTTGCAGATTTAGCAAATAAAAATACAGGACATCTAGTTACATTTGAATTTTAGATAAGCTGACTTTTTGGGGAGATGGAGTTGTAAGTGTGTTCCAGATACTGCATGGTACACACTTATGCTAAAAATATACTCCTTATTTATCTGAAATTCAAATTTAATGGGGCTATGTGTATTTAACCTAGCAACTCTATCCTTGTCTCACATAAGGTTCCTCCTTATCTGACCCATTTTGAATCCTGTTAGGCTTTGGGGGCTGAGAAAAGACTTGTGGAAGAGGGGGTTTCAAACAAAGCTTTTGCCAGGCAAGATCCACAGCGGTGCTTCTAGAATTTCAGGCGTATTTGGAGCTGTGCCTTGTATTACATGCCCTGGGACAAAAATTACTGTGTGAGCACAAATGTGCAGGCTGGTTTTTCCCGCTGAACATAATGAAAATTAAAATGCTCTGAGTGCATTGAAAGGGGGTGCTATTTAAAGGAAGGCTGCCAGGGGCCTGTAAGTTGTTTCTGCATCAACAGAGACACATCTACGATTTCATTTTAAGCCTCTTTTTGTTAACTATACAGTTGCTCTGTGAGATTCAGTTAACCTTATTTGCAAGAATATATTTTTATGTTCTCCTCAGTAAATTTGTGTCCCTATTACTTTGGCATCTGGTGAACAAAAGACATTTCTCTAAAATTGCCAACCACAAAATATAAAGCTGGTAAATACATAAAATAAAGTTAAATCCAACTACCCAGAGATTATGTAGTGTTGTTGAGTAAATGGAAAAAAAAACCCTCCATAATTTGAACTTCACTTACTCAAAGAGCTACTGGACTGCACTTTTTATTTTCTTTATAAAAAATATATTCTGGGGCCCTGGCTGGATGGCTCAGTTTGTTGGAGTGTAATCCTGTTCACCAAAAGGTTGTGGGCTCAATTACCAGTCAGGTCAGGGCACATACCTAGGTTTTGGGTTCAGTCCATGGTCAGGGCATGTACAGGAGGGAACCAATCGATGTTTCTCTCTCTTTCTCTCTCTCTCTCTCTCTCTCTCTCTCTATTCCTTTCTCTAAAAGTCAATAAAAGTATATCCTCGGGTGAGGATTAAAAAACATTCTCAGAAAATCAATAGGCTAAGCAAAATTGAAAGGCATATAATTAAATTACTTAAGTATTTAAGCAAATATTTTCTCACTTATTAAAGTCAGGTCTTTTAAAACAGCTAGCCACCAATTTATTATCCTATTTAAAACGAAATGATAATTAGTAATTAGGATAGTTAGTAAAATGTCTGAATGATATCCATCCTTAAGACATTTTCAACATCGCTTTCATTTCTTCTTAATTAGTAAGCTTTGGTAATTATCTAAATTCTATTTTGAAAAAACCCTTAAGGACAACCTCTCACCTTAAATATAAACATCAGCATTACAATGATGCTATAATTAAAGTTTAAAAATTATTTTTTATTTAAAAAAAAACTTTTGGAAGGAATCCAGTCCATTACAAATCCATCTATGCACAGACCAAAGAACTGCCTTCTTAATGATACTGGTGTTATGATGTGTTTGCTATGCTTTTTTTATCCCTGACAATCAGGTAAGTTTGGCTTAGCAGTGGAAGAAATATTGTTGCATGCCTGCCAAGTGGCAAGCACTGTAATAGGTGCAAGAAAATCTAAGATGAATCATGTACACAGTCCTAATCCTCTAGGACAGTGGTCTGCAAACTCATTAGTCAACAGAGCCGAATATCAACAGTACAACGATTGAAATTTCTTTTGAGAGCCAAATTTTTTAAACTTAAACAATATAGGTAGGTACATTGTTATTAACTTAATTAGGTTACTCCTAAGGCTTAGGAAGAGCCACACTCAAGGGGCCAAAAAGCCGCATGTGGCTTGCGAGCTGCAGTTTGCCGACCACGGCTCTAGGATCTTTGGTCTCAATGCATTACTATACAAGGCCACAAATGCTTCGATTGCGGGGTGCTCAAAGGATGCAGGCTGGGGAGAAATACAGGTCATCGGAGGCTGCCTGGAGGAGATGTGAGCAGAGCTGAGTGATGAAAAGCCACCAGAAAACATTCCCTTTTATCATTGTACCTTCTCCACCACATTTCTAAAACTTTCCACTACTTTGAATACTCAACAGAGACCTACCTCTCCGGCCTCTCCCACACCAGCAAACAGGTTTGCCTGTTTCCAGATGGATCCATAAGGAATCTTTGGGCTTGCACCCCTTTTAGGTCCTGGAAGTTAGAAGTTAAACTAGGTACCGAAAGCTGAAGACAGCTGTTTCAGTCATCCTTTGGGCCTGTGGAAATGGGCAACTGGGAAAAAGGGAAAAGGAAGGAAAACTTTATCTGACAGATCTATGAGCTTGGATATTTCTGTCCAATAGGAGAAAGGCAATCCTAGATTTTGTTTTGGATTTTAGCAGCCTGTAGTGCTGAGGTTCTCCATGCTATCTTTCTCAAAATTAGGCATATGAAGTCTAGGGCTTGGACAAATTTTTCCTGTGAATTAAGAGGCAGGGAGAGTTCAGAGCACACCAGGCTGAGCCATTGTCACTACAGCTTTTATAGGGATTTGACACATCAAACTTACTCTGCAGTAGCTCAGCAGTCTCTCCTGCCCACCTCTCCTCCCCTGGAGGTGAAGAAAGGACAGAATGTGTGACATCAGCTTTCTTTTCCCACTTGCCCACAGTTCATATTAGCTTCTAGTTGCCCTGGATAACATTGGTACCTGTTGGCAAAGCTATTACAGCACCTGGTCTGGTCAGTCTAGAACAGCGGTTCTCAACCTTCCTAATGCCTCGACCCTTTAATACAGTTCCTCATGTTGTGGTGACTCCCAATTTCATTGTTACAAATTGAACATAATTAAAGCATAGTGATTAATCACAAAAACAATATGTAATTATATATGTGTTTTCCGATGGTCTTAGGCGACCCCGGTGAAAGGGTCATTCGACCCCCAAAGGGGTCTCGACCCACAGGTTGAGAACCGCTGGTCTAGAAGGAAGTGCACTGGCTGTGGATGAATGAGGCTTGATTCCGGTTTTGGATCTGCCTCTTACTTGGCATATGGCTTTGGTCAAGTCACGTGCTCTGTTTGCATTTCCATTTCTGATCAGGAAAGCCGTGGTGGTGCTCCTTACCTCGTGAGTTTGGGGGAGAATTAAGTGAAATTTTGTAGGTGATAGTGCTTACTGGGGAGGATGAAAAATAGGCAAGTATTGTTTTCTTGAGCCCTTGAGAAGTGTGTAATAAACACTGATTGAAGGAATGAATGACTTAGTGAAGAGAATGAAAATGGCATGAATGATATTAAACTTGCATATTCCCCATGGCAAAGCAGTACCAGCTGTTCATTAAACTACCAGGGAATCACAACATGTCCTTCCTCCAAAGGTGTGGCCCCCTCGGTGGAAGCCTTTGATAAGCTGATGAACAGCACGGTGGCGGAGTTTTTAAAGAAGAGTAGGATCCTTGCTGGTGACGTGGAGACTCATGTGAGTACTTTCCTCTCCTGTCCTGCACAGAAAGATAACACGGTCGGCAAGGAAAGGAGACGGTGGGAGGTGGGTGCACTGCTGGTGGGAGTGTCAAATGTGTGGCCGGTATGGAAAAGAGTATAGCGGTTCCTCAAAATAATTAAAGGTAAGATTATCATCCAATCCGGCAATTCCCCTTCTGGATATATGCCCCAAAGAATTAAAAGCAGGATCTCAAAGAGATATTTGTACACCTATGCTAACAGCAGCATTATTCCCAACAGCCAAAAGACAAGGCAACCCAAGTGTCTGTGGACCATGAATGGATAAGCACAAGGTGGTATACAAGGGAATATTATTCAGCCACAAAAAGGAAGGGAATTCTGACACATGCTACAATAAAAATAAACCTTGAGGATATTATGCTAAGTGAAATTAGCCAGTCACAGAAGACAAATACTGTGTGATTCTATTTATAACATATCTAGTGTGGTCAAACTCATGGAGATGGAAGGTAGAAAGATGGTTGCCAAGGGTGGGGAGAGGGAGAAATTGGAACTTTTTAAATGGGTATAGAGTTTTAGTTTTGTGATGCAAGCTAACTTCAGAAAACATTCTGGAAATCTGTTGCACAACAGTGTGAATATACTTAACACTACTAAAGTGTACACTTAGAATGGTTAAGATGGTAAATTTTGTGCTATGTGTATTTTACTATAATTAAATATATATATATATAGCTTGAGGAAAGCAAAGTCATAGAATTTGATGATCTCTGGGTTAGTAGAGCCCTTTAATGATATCCAGGACTGCTTTCCAGTTTTAGACACTTTTTATACATATTTAAATGTTTAGCATCCTCTCTAAGGCTAGTCATTATTTGCATGCATTTAGTGAAAATCTAATGCAATAGCCAAACCAATTAAAAACCTACAAGTTTATCACCAGGTTCTTCTTTTTCATTTGCCTATGTTTGTCACAGAGGATTGAATTCCAACTCCATCTGCTTATAGATTTCCCAGCAATGAGACAGTCCTGGCAAAACCATTTTCAGATTAGACTCACATAAAATCTGATTATTGAATGAAGTTGTGGTTTGGGGTTAAAAATCACATAAGAAGGGATTCTCGCTTTGCTCCTTCCCCAATTAGACATTATGTGCAACACCCAACACCAGTCTCCCAGGGGATCAGGTGACTCAAGTTCTACCAGAGGTTCCAGGACTGTAATTGAATAGATGCTTAGCTTATCACATTTGCAACAAATTTGTTCGACACATCTGAGAAAAATGAAGATTCTTCTCATGACATCTATTTTTATTAAATATTCCTGTTGAAATACCCACTGACTAAAGAGGGGAAGTTCTAACATACATGAGTTCTAGAAATGTTTATGTAGTGAAATATGTTTGCTTCAAATATATCACAGAGATATATAATTACTCTGGTCTGTTCTCGAGCTCATATACAGTAAGAGAGTGGCTGAGCTTCTTATATTCTAAGGTGTGATGGTACCTGAAAGCTAACATATAAAATGGACTATTACCCAATACACTAAAAATGATTGTTGAGTCATTGACAAACATTTACGTACTTGAACACAATCATAATAATTATTGTTTCATTGTTACTATGAATTAATGCTGACATTGTGCTTCTGAGGTACATAGTATATTATAACTCTTATTAGTAATATTTCACAAAATTTTGTATAGAAGCTTTTATTTTATTTTTTATTGTTTACAGTATTACATGTCTTAGAAGCTTTTTACCAGATAATAACGAAGCCTATAAATAAGTACATTTAATTATTTATTTATTTATTTTTAATATATTTTTATTTATTTCAGAGAAGTGAGAAGGAGAGAGAGATAGAAACATTAATGATGAGAGAGAATCATTGATCGGCTGCCTCCTGCACACCCCACACTAGGTTCAAGCCCATAACCTGGGCATGTGCCCTGACTGGGAATCGAACCGTAACCTCCTGGTTCATAGGTCAACACTCAACCACTGAGCCATACTGGCCAAGCTAATTTTTTATTTTTTTAAATGTAGCATTTGAATACTAAGTCTCTTCAGATTGCATAGTAAACAGTTCCTTTAAAATCTTTTTAGAACAAAGTTGAGTTATAAACAAAGCATAGCTTGATTTATTATATAAACTTTTTTCTTCTTTCCACTCATTAGCCTGAAAACAGTATGACTCAAATGAAGGAATATTCTCAATAATCAATACATAGTGTTTTTTAAAAAGGAAAGAAGGAAGGTAGGGAGATAGAGAAGAAAGGAAGGAAAGATGGAAGGGAGGAAGGGAGGGAGGGAGGGAGGAAGGGGGAGGGAGTGAGGGAGGGGAGATAGATAGAAAAGAAAAAGAGAAAAATACACTTGTTATCTGAAAGTTTGGACTCTGATTCTACAAGACAAAGAAAAGTACAGGCAGCTATCATCCATCTGCCCATTACTTTAATACACTGAACAAGTACCTTATTTTCTCTCTCTTATAGAACCATGTGTCATTGACAGTAAGCTTGCAGCTGCTGCCTTTCACATAAGCCAGAAGTGGGGGTTGAACTTGGTTCCAAGAACACACCTGTTGCCTAGAGAAAAAAAAAAGAAAACCTCACATACCTGATTGTACAGTATGGAAATTTGAGAATGACACAAATGTGCATCATGTTAAATCCTGTCCCTGTGCTTAAAAGCTGTTTCACAGATCCTAATAATGAATACGGGCAGCCAAGCTATGATTTAACGTCTGTCTCGATGTGTTGGCTGCTGGTTGGGCTTAATTTACTGAACACTCAATAGTCTATTGACAGAACAGACCACAAAAAGGGGGAACTAATAGCTACAATTAGGAAGCTCTGCTGAACCGAAGAACATAACAGGTTTAGCAAAGATTAGATCTTGTAAAGCCTTCTTGTATGCAACATAAACCAAAGGGCTTACTCGAATTACTTTTCAACCCAGGACCACTGACAAAGCTTGCACCCCTTTTAAGAAAGAATAAACAACGCATAATTTTATAATAGATGTTTAGAGTATACACAGCCCTCAATGTCACAGCAAAGGATTCTCTAGGAACTGGGCCTATGTAATACCAAGCCCTAGGTCAGACGTCATTTATCCTTAAGTGGACAAATATGATTTTTTTAGCAAAGCTATCCTGTTGTTTTTCATGCTATATGGAACTAATCTCGGGTCTATTTCTAACTGATTTGGAAATCATGAAACAGCTGCAAATCGTATGGCTCTTCCTAACTCAAACCCTTTTTGGAAATTTATAGAATTTATGCTTCTGGAAGTCTGGAACATTTGTTTACTATTTGGATTAAAATGGATAAGAAAGAAACAACTGAGAGGTATAACATACGTAAGCATGGTATGATTAAATCACATTGCACAATTGAGTTCCCTGATTTTATAAAGGACGAACCTTTTTAGACAATTATTGTAGCTGCACTTTTGGTGGGTCACCATCATTATTCTAGATGCTCCTAGTCTTTGTCATTTATTTGAACCCTTTACAAAATGTTTTGTTCAGTTTATACTAGGCTGGCTAGGTAACAAGTTCAAAGAGTGGCAGAATAAGCAGTATCTTCCTCTGACGAGCACTGGCAGTTCGTACTTGGAATTTAGAGCTGGCTCTGCTTTTTATGGCATGACCTTGAGCTCGTCCCCTGACCTGCTCAGTAATAAGGCTGGACACCTCACTTCCAAGGACCTTTCGGCTCTCACAGTCCCTTTGAGTGACTCACCCGCTGCCTGGGCATTAAAGCCTGAGGGGACAGTTTGGTTTCCAGTTGAAAAGCTTGAGATAGGGCAGCAGCAGCATCATTATAAGAAGCATCTTGAGCTGTGCCCGGGGAAGCACCTCAACCATCTGACATGCAAAGCAAGCAGAGGAAGCATGTCTGGGAAAGGATACACAGAACACTGAAGACGAAATAGCATCCTGCTTTCCCAGGCTATCGCAGAAGTCAGACTCCTACCTTTAAAAAGACCCGAGGTCGCCATGAGTCTGTTCTTCTTGATCTTACAGGTTGTCACTTCTTTACATGGACCTTATTTCTGGGACAATTAAGAACCTTATCTCAGAAATCAATAATACATAAATACACACTTGTTTTACTCATTCTTTTTGTATTCTGCCTTTGATTTTAGAAAACATCTATGGGTAACTTATACTCATTTATAAAGTGACCATTTGTAATGTTGGTGCTTTATAATCTGGGTCTATATAGGCACCCTCCTGCCTCCACACACACAAAAACATCAGAAGCACAAGTTTTGACTCAGCAAAACAGCCCATTCTACACATTTCCCTCACTCTCCTGCTCGCCTTCAGCCAAGTTGGTCTCCCATTAACTTCTGGTTTCCTGCTAATTGTTTTAATTTTAACATTCGTTTTTATTATAACTAGAGGTAGATGCCTTGGTGATCTCAAGCCCAAAGGATCTGTATGTCTTTTACATTCTCCAAAAGGCAGGGTTCTAAAAAATGACTTGTATAAAGAATTCTGCTTCTAGATTTCATACAGGCTTTAAATTGGGAACCTCCTTTCTTACTGTCTGAGCCAGTTACAATAGTCAGAGTTATTTGAGATGAAATAACTTATAAATCATACATTCCAATATATGGCCCCTTTTACTTTTCCTCCTTTTCCTTCCTTCCTCCCTTCTTCCCTCCTTCCTCTCTCTGTTCTTTCCTTCCTTCCTTCCTTCCTTCCTTCCTTCCTTCCTTCCTTCCTTCCTTCCTTCCTTCCTTCCTTTCTCCCTCCTTCCCTCCCTCCCTTCCTCCATCCCTCCCTCCTTCTTTCCTCCCTTCCCTTTTTCTTCTTCTTCCTTCAGAGAAGGAAACTGCAAGCTAGAGAGGTTAGATGATATAGGTGGGTGTTGAATGGAGCACCGTGTCCTGAGGGCAGAGCCAGGACCTGCTGAGCAGCTGTGTCTCCCAACACCTTTGTCGGTAACTGGACTTACCTTTCCCCTTACCAAATTTCCACCACATGAAGAAAGCTCATTATGATGTTTGGCTCAGGCACAAGGGCTGGGGAGAGGGTGGAACATCACTGTAACTCGTGTCTTTCATGTGTCTTCTCAGAGCAGTGTTGAGTGAGGCAATAGGGAAAATGGTGACCTCCAGGACAGATGAACTCCATCCCTCATGGGACTTCACTTCTGCCTCATCACACTGACCTTGTCTCAGCTTGAGCTGTTGCACCATATTTGCAGAATTCAGAAACTTCACAGATATATCAGCCTCTGTTATCATTTCTTCCCAAGAATGTGTAAAATTTTTATTCTCAGCACTGAATACATAATTTGCTACTAAACATATACTTTGACTCACAGCCCATCTCCTGCTAAGTCATTGACCTTAGTTGGACATCCTTGTGACCACTTTTCTATTTAAGAATGTTTGTTTTTAGGGCCTATAATCCTGTCTGTTTCATCGAGCATTCTAGCTTCATAGCATATTAGAGCGCTGGGCACAGGCTAATGAGAAACTGGACTTGGAATCTAAACATCTCTTGAAGGGCCACCAGACATCAGTAACCACCAGGATTGCCCCATGTACTCTACCAAAAATAAAATATGTCACTAAAATATGTTGCGGAAACAATGATTATGGTTCCATTAATTTCTCAGGTTAAGATGATACCTGCCTTTTTATTTCTTCCTGGACAGTCAGTGTGCTTTTGCCAAGCTTTCATCCACCTGAATGCTTTCCTTTTGGCTTCTTAAAGGGAACCTTCTAAGGAAACCTGTGGTAAATCATCAATCCTGACTTTCCTTCTTTTTCCTGTGTTCACTGGCATAAGCAAAATAGAAGGGCCCAATGATGCGGCGGTGCATTCTGAGCTGGCCCAGGCTGCAGTGGCTGGAGATAAGCCATGTCACCCACCCGCTAGCCTGCACCTATGAAAAAATGTAGACTATTGAGTCTCAGATGAATGGCGTTGCTCTACAAAAAAGCACAGCAAGAATTTACAGCTCAGTCCATGCCAGGAGTTCCTGAGGGTAACCAGCAACTTTTTTCCGAAGATTTTTCTCCCTAGAAAGACCCTTTTAGAGGATCGTTTCCCAATGTTAGTCATGCCACCCAGTACTGCAAAACATGCTTCCTTTCCCTTTTTCTTGCCTGTTTCTTTTTCCCTATCTTTCCTTCCTTCTAAAACTATGCCAATAATTGGAACATTTGTTGTTGTTTTTTATCTAGACTTTGGGATTATTTAATTGTTTGCCTAAAGGCTGTTTCAGTGTCTGAAAATTAATATTTGTCTAAAAGTAATGGCTTGATTTCATTTAGATTATCTTGTTATTTATATTCATGCATCTATCTCCACAAAACATGCACACACACATGCACACGCATTCACATGTGCATATGCATCATTCACCTAAGTATTGCTCAGAATTCTGTATTAGCAACACATGAGAAAAAACAGTCTTGGTCAAATATATGAGAGCTCTGACCCAAGGGTCACTCTAATTGTAAGAAATGTGTTTGCAAATTTGTCAGTGTGCATAAGGCAAGAACAAGATATGCTTTCTCACCTGTAGTATATTTTTTCACTTTCTAGTTGTATTTAGATTGTGGTTTAACACTGCAAGCTTTAAAACATAACATTATACATTTTATAACACACTGCAAGTAACTTTTTACTATATTAAATATAAGATGTTTTGGTAATATAAAAGAAAACACAGTATTCAATGAATTAGTAACTTATCACTCGTGTGCATTGGCAATAGAAATCCTTCCCCTTTCAGAAAACACTTGGCAAAGTGAATAGTTTAAATAGTAAGGTACTTGGAATGCTGATACTTTCAACTGCTTTAGTTAAAACAGATGAATATGCAATAGAGGTAGTATGCTTTACCTTTGGGGGCCCACATGTTGAGTGCTGGGTTTTATTTCAAGGTTCCAGGAGTATGTTGTTTTCCTCTGGCCCTCTCAGTGTCCAGCCCTGTGCCCATAGTAAATGGTTAATATGTTTGCTAAGTGAATGAATGAAAACAAATGTTGAAATGCATGAATCAATTCTTTAATTATTGAATCAGTGGATGTATGGATATGCTATGGCTGACAATTTGAATCAAGTAATGCCCTAGACCCGTGGTCGGCAAACTGTGGTTCGAGAGCCACATGCAGCTCTTTGGCCCCTTGAGTGTGGCTCTTCCTAAGCCTTAGGAGTACCCTAATCTACACTAATAAAAGAGAAACATGCTAATTAGCGTACGACCGCTACCCTTCCCATTGGCTAATCAGCATATCCTTATGCAAATTAACTGTCAGCCAAGATGGCGGCCGGCAGCCATGCACTGAAG
>NW_005365280.1:2091830-2135358 GCF_000412655.1 Myotis brandtii
GCTCTTTGGCCCCTTGAGTGTGGCTCTTCCTAAGCCTTAGGAGTACCCTAATTAAGTTAATAACAATGTACCCACCTATATAGTTTAAGTTTAAAAAATTTGGCTCTCAAAAAGAAATTTCAATCGTTGTACTGTTGATATTTGGCTCTGTTGACTAATGAGTTTGCCGACCACTGCCCTAGACTAACAGTTCAAAAAAAATCAAGGCCAGGTTTTTAAGTCATGAAGTAGCAAATGAAATAGGAAGAAATATAGACTATAGATTTTTGTTTACCACACACAGTTACACACACACACACACACACACACACACACACACCCTGAATTTATCATAGCTCTGACAATTAATCTAGTACTTCCCTTATTTCCTTCATTCTCATTCTTGTTTTGTAGTTAAGGAAAGTGAGCCATTGACAGTCTAGAGCTCCAAGACATCTTCAGAAAGCTAAATGAGAATTCATAAGTGACGTGAAAATCCATCAATATATTAACGTAGTCATTGCCAGTAGACATCCCATGAGCTCTATAGGAGACAGGCTATTTTTCTGAACCTTATATATGTATTTTAAACTAAAGGTCACATTGAAAGAGAAATAGAATTTTGTTTGGTGTTTCTGTCTGGATTGGGTTTTGGCAGATGCTTTCCCCTTCTATCATTAGCATTCAGAATGATGGTAATCAGGCAAGAAATAACTTTGGAGTCTGAAAGGGCCAGTTGGGAAATTAAATATTTGTCTGGGACTTCACTGCGTATTTCCAACAATTAATTCTCCCTGGTTTCAAGAGTCTTTACCTGTATTTATATAATTTTAAACATCTGGATAGAAAGTGAGGAAAAAAATTCAGTAGCTTGTCTAAATATATTCAAATACAGACAGTCCCAAACTTTTAAATGGGGATCCTACCCCAAAGTTCATTCATAAATTAGTTCTTAGAAACCTGGAAGACATTTGCCCATAGACCTAATGTAAGGGATGGGTGGCTCAGTTTTTACACAAAGATACAGAAAAGCATTACTCCATTTATAGGACACAGACCACTGCTGTCTACAAAGTCTTTGCTAATGGTTCACCACAAGATAAGTACAGAAATTGTGAGTAAGACTGGAATTCTTATAACAATCTAACAGAGTCATTTTAAGTCTGTTAAATCTATTATCTGGTTTTCATTTCATGTTTCTAGTGATGCTCTTTAATTTATTTTATAAAAGTATTAGTCTGTGACAGATGAAAAATTAAAAATAAAAACCTTCACCAAACGTTTTTTGAGCAGCACTTATGTAATGCAGAATGTTAGAAAAATTCTTCCACTCTGCTTTTCGTTAAATGAAGCAGGAAAATGATAGCACTAAATGAAAAACCGCAGTTTATCATGAATGCTGGTGCCTGAGGGAGTGTGAGTTTAATTAGAGAAAGATCAATCAATCAATAAATAAATAAATAATGATTTCTATACAGATTATTTATACTTTTAGCTGATATCAGGCCTGTTTCTACATCCACTACCAAACTTAGGATTTTTTTCCTTATGAGTGTATATCACACTCCTTTGATTATAAGAATAACGATGGAATTCACAAATGGGATTAAAAAAAGCAGAAAAAGAGATTTTCTGAGGACAACTAAGCAGGAATTGAGAGCAAAGAGATCATATGTACACTTTAAAAGGTTCACCCTTATTAAAAATGAAGTCTGGAACAGTATTCATTGAATTGCTGACAATAGTCATTTTTAGTGGGGGAGTTCACTGATCAGCAAAAGACACGTGGGTAAATGCAGGCACCTGGTGGTGTCATCCCATGCAGCGTGGCTGTAGGGCACCCTAGTCGTCAGGGTTCTGAGCTGCCTGGGAAATCATAGGGACGTGGGGAACCACTGTTTCAGCAACGACTCTTCACGGGAAGATCTCAGTATAGATGGATTGATGTGGAGTAGATATCATTGTCGAATGAACAAAATCTGGTTCATAGATAATTTTATCATCGGTAGGGATCTTTATTTTCCTGCCTTATTTTCACTTTTCATATTATTAAAAGAGGCCATTGCAAAGAAGAGGAGAGAAAACTAATATTTATTGAGGGCCTGCTGTGTGCCAGGCACTTTGCCAGCTATTGACAAGCATTGCTTCACTCAATTATTAGGAGAACCCTTAGGTAGGTAACATTCGGGATAAAGAAGCCAAGACTCGGAAAGGTCAGGTAACTTCTTATGGCCCTGCAGCTAGTAAGGGGCAGAGATGGATTATATCTCAAGTCTGTCTGAAGATATAAAGCCCACAGGTTCTCTGCTACACCACTGCTTTCTAATCATTTAAGTGATTCATTACTAAGCAGTCGTTACTGAGCTTCTGTTGTAAGAAAGGCCCCTTTGTGTAAGGCACCCACTGGTCTAGTCCTCAAGAACGCATTACCTCCTTGGAGACACAAAGCATATGTGTATGTGCATGGCCGTTAAATGAGAGAATGGCTTCAATACCCAAGTGGAAGGACAATGCTTAGAGTCGCAGTACATTCTAGAATAAGGAGTGCCTGTTGGCTCTAGTATTTCGGAGTGGTCTTGGAACCGTCAACTATTCTTCCTTGTGTAGACCCAAGACTCATCAACCAGGAAGTTCTAACTTCCTACATCAAAAGATTTGGTTGAAACATGTTGATAAATTCTTTAGATACCTTAAGTGTTAGAAAAACAAATTAGAGATTTGGAGAGGGGCCAAACTGCCAAATGTTTTGTAGCTACACAATGATTGAATTTGAAAATGAAGTTAATTTAGGAGAATAGTTTTTTCCAGATTACAAACTTGTAACAATATTCACACCCGTCAGAAAAGCCAATGTACTTAAACAATAGTGGGTTCTTTTATTTTCTATTCCTATGTCTTAAGAAATGCTCACTGTTTTATAACTCTTTCAAATCTTTGATGTTTTACAATATAAATTGCAACAATTATTTGGTGTGTTTTTTTAATTAGAGTGATTGGTTTTATTATTATAGATTTTGCAAATTTCTCTGCACATTCAATTTTTGTACCCTGTTTGCTTAACTTAGACCAAATATTCTGAGCATCTTCCCATGTCAGTAAGTTGAGGTCTACATTATTTTTAATGACTGCATAGTAAGGTTACACCATAATTGATTTACACAATCAAAACTGTATGTAGGTGAGATGATGTACACTGGTATACACTTATGCAGGGCCCAGACTAGGGAGGCCCCAGGTTGTGAACCTGACAGGGAGCACACCTGCGCTCCTGCCTAGCTTCACCCTGGTCTTTTCCCTGCAATGATGATCATCTAATACTATTTACAATAATTTTAAAAATTAGTGACATTTGATATTTTCAAATTTTCCCCTATTAGGAATACAATTGCAAGCATTTTCTTTTGCAAACATTCTTTCATATTATACAGTTATTTCCTCAAGGCAAATTCCTAGAATAGGAAGTGTGCTAGGTCAATGGCAAGCGCTCCCTAATATTTATTGTCCCCACCCCTCCCTCCCCCACACACGCATTGTACTAATTCATATACTTGCAGTGTCTAAACATGCTTTAGGCTATGTGGTAATCATTACAAACTAGGAAAAAAGGATTTTAGGGAAATGATTTGAATGCACAGTAACATTCATGGCATTTCTTTTTAAAAAATACTTTGCCCTCTGCTGGATAAGCAGGAAAATAAAAGCAAAGCTATATTTCCCTATATAAATCAGTTTCTTTTTTTTTACGAAAGAAAACCATTGATCTCCGGTTTTCATTTTGACTTACCAAAAAATTTGTTTAAATTGCCTATTTGGGGCTGGATCTGACATGTTTAGGGTGGAGTTGGTTGGGTGTTGAGATCACTGGACCAAAAATGCAGCTGAGATACATAATGGGAGATTCCAGGCTTAGCTGCAGCAAGGACACATTAGAGCTGTCTTAGCGTCAGAACTGTGCACCAGGGCTGCTGTAAATACTTATGTGAGTTGCCAAGGCAACAGTCCTATTAATGAAGAATAAACCTCTTTTATTGTCAGTTCCTGAATGATTTTTTTTTTTTGCAAAATGTGCCTCGTAGTCTAACATTGACTCTCAATCTACCTACTCATCTTTCCTTTCCAGACTGCAAAACTATTTAGCTCTGTTCAATAAGCATGCCTCCTTTCTCTGCCAATGAGAGTGGTATCATTGAAAGGAAAAAACCAGTCAACTGTAAAGGCAGTAAATAGACTAATTTATAACAATTACCTAATATAAAATTATTGCCCTTTTGATGTATGTTTTGGCTAAGGCAGAGCCTGAAATTGACTGGGACTTTGTTGGTATTTGAGCAGGCCAGAGTCTTTAAATTAGCTTGTCTTTATGATTTAATGGAGCACTGCCAACATATTTTTAAGTAAGTGGAGTGTGACATTATTGCTTCCTTTCCCTAGTGAGACTGTAAATTTAGATGTAAATTGTGCACACACTGGATACTTCAAAAAGGCAGCCAAAGCTGAGTCATAGGCTTTAGCTAAACCTGTTGTTTTGAACAGCAGAGAGCCATGATAAGGGAAACGCTGGTTAGAAATGACTGGGTACTAACCATTGTGATTCCTGGGTTCTAGAAAGAAGAGTTCTTTTCTTCAAAAAAGAATACCTTCCCTTTTTTGTGTTAATCCTCACCCAAGGATATTTTTTTCCATTGATTTTTTGGGAGAGTGGAAGGGAGGGAGAGGGATAGGGAAGGAGAGAGAGAGAGAGGAAGAGAGAAACATAAATGTAAGAGACACATCTATTGGCTGCCTGACTCAGGGTAGGGAAGGAACCTGCAACCCAGGTATGTGCCCTTGGCCGAGAATCTGTCAATCAAACCCAAGACCCTTCACTGTGCAGGCCGATGCTCTACCTCTGAGCCACACCAGCCAGGGCCATTCCCTTTTTTTAAAATTAAATTTCTTGGGGTGACGTTGGTCAACATGAACATATAGGTTTCAGGTGTGGGTTTCTTGATTACAAGATCTGTATATTGCACCATGCACCCACCCCCCAAAGTCAAATCTTCTCCTGTCACCTTATATTAGGACCACCCACCCCCTTCCCTCTGGCAACCACACTGTTGCTTGTGTTCACAAGTTTCAGTTTTATATTCCACATATGAGTGAAATCATATGGTTCTTAGCTTTTTCTGACTGATTTATTTCACTTAGCATAATATTCTCAAGGTCCATCCATGTTGTTGCAAATGGCAGTATTTCATCTTTTCCCGTGGCTGAGCAGTATCCATTGTGTATATGTACCACATCTTCTTTATCCAGTCCTCTATCACAGGACACTTGGGTTGTTTCCATGTCTTGGCCACCGTGAATAATGCTGCAATGAACATAGAGGTGCATATATCTTTGCAAATACATGCTTTCAAGGTTTTCAGGTGTATACCCAGGAGGGGGATTGCTGTGTCTCAATTTTTTGAGAAATCACCAGACTGCTTTCCATAATGGTTGTACCAGTCTACATTCCCACCAGCAGTGAATGAAGATTCCCTTTTTCCACAACCTCTCCAACACCTGTTATTGGTGATAGCCATTCCCCTTTTTAATGAGAATGTTTCTTGTGTTTTGTCAAGCCAACCAAATGGGAAAACTTAACTTTTCAGTCGTGATTATCAGCCAACCATTTTTTTCAAGATTAGGTGTTTGTTGTCCATTCCATACAGCTAATACCTTATCACTTATCACTCATATTCACTGACCATTCACTGTGTTCACCACTTGTTTCCCCTGATTTATAACTAGTAGAACCTAGGCACATAGAAGCTACTCAGAAAATACTTTTTTTAAAAACTAATTAATAAATTTCTATTTCACTCAGTTATATCTTCGAAATAAATGTTCTGATAATAAAATTTAAATATTTCATGTAGAAAAATTGACAATAAATTTGAAGAAGAGAGCAAAAACCATTTATAGTCCCACTTCTGAGAAATAACTGCCATTGATTTGATGGTTTACTTATTTCATAAGGACAAAATTCTGTTTTCTCTTTGATAACATAGCATCAACACCATAATATGTGGCAGCCATATGTAAGAGACAAGTGACACATGCCAAGCACTGGGTGGGATATTAAGATGCCCACTGAAATGATGTCGCCAATTACAGGCCAAGGGAAGGTGACCCTTATCCTGTGTCACTGTGGCTATTTCAACAACAAACAGCAATCAACCTGATTTCTCATTTCTTAACTTCCAGCTTTAGACTATGTTGCTGACAAAACAGATTTTGCCCTCAGAACAAGTTTTAGCACAAGCAGATGTGCCAGTTTCTTTGCTAATGGTAATTCTGGCTTCTTGTGACCTTTTCTATTTGGCACATGGAGAAGAGAGAGAGCCCTTTCCCAAACTTATGCAAACTTGGCAAAAGTCCATGGGAACTAAAGAAGTCATAGCAAAGAAGCATTAAGTACTTGTATATTTTTTCTTGGGTTGTGATGGCGCAGAGGCAGTTTATGCCATCACAACCCAAGATAATCTTCCCCAATTATCTTCATTAGTCACCAAGCATCCACAGATAAATATGACAAAAATAACCATGATAAGCACAAAAAACAAAATCTCATTTAGTGAGTATAAAAGCATCTTTAGAGAACATTGCCATTTTTGTTGTTGTTAATCCTCACCCGAGGGTATTTTCCATTGATTTTTAGGAAGAGTGGAAGGAGGGAGGGAAAGACAGAGAGAAATATCGATGTAAGAGAAACACATTGATTGGTTGCCTCCTGCACACGCCCTGACCAGGGCCTGGGCCAGGGAGGAGCCTGCAACCAAGGTAGGTGCCCTTGACCGGAATCAAACCCGGGACCCTTAGGTCTGCAGGCCAACACTCTATCCATTGAGCCAAACTGGCTAGGGCAACATTGCCATTTTTAACAAACAGAAACATTTCAGGTAAAAATTGTGTTAATCATAGAGCCTCTGAGTGACCTCTCCTTCCACCATACAGTACCACCATCCTCTCCACCAGATAACTGCTCTTAAGCCCCTCCCACATAGGTATAAATAACCCCCCTCTCCCCGCCCCCCTCCCCACACACACACACATTGTCCAGAAGTCTACATACTTACATCAAAGGCAGGTAACAGGGAGATTCTCTGTCACCAAGAGGATGAAACTGTGATGGAAGTTCCAAAGTTGTCTGAAAATGAAAATGGAATACGTTTTTCCACATAAAAAAAAAAAGTGGAGGCCTACTCAGTGGTTGAGTGTCGACCTATAAACCAGGAGGTCACAGTTTGATTCCCTGTCAAGGCACATGTCTAGGTTGCAGGCTTGATCCTAGTGTGGGGCATGCAGGAGGCAGCCAATCAATGATTCTCTCTCATCGTTGATGTTTCTATCTCTCTCTCCCTCTCCTTTCCTCTCTGAAATATAAATAAAGAACTGAAAAGGAATGCTAGAGAGGAAAAACACTGTAGCAGAAATGGAAAAAAAATGGATTTAATGGACTATTAGTAGACTGGATGTAGCTGAGGAAAGACTGGGGTAGAAGATAGATGTATCTATAAAGTCTTCAAAACTAAAAAGAAAAAAAAAAACAAGACTGAAAAGAAAAACCCAGAATAGAATATCCAAGTATTATGTGACAACTGCAAAGGTGTCACATATGTATAATGGAAATACTAGAAGGAGAAGAGAGAAAGGAATGGAAGAAATATTTGAAATTATAATGACTGAGAATTTCCCCAAAATGAATGTCAGACACCAATGCACAGATCCAGAAAACTCAGAGAACACCAAGCAGAATAAATGGCAAAAATAAATAAATAAATAAATAAAATACACCACAACTCTATACCACTGCATATTATTTTCAAATTACAGAAAATCAAAGATAAAGAAAAAATTTTGAAAGAAGGAAAGGAAAACAATGCCATATCTATAAAGGAACAGAAATAAGACTTAACATTTGATTTCTTCTCAGAAATCATGCAAGAAAAGAAGAGAGTGGAGTGAAATATTTAAAGTGTGGAGAGAGAAAAAACTACCAACCTATAATTCTGTTTCTTGCAAAATTATTCTTCAAAAGTGAAGGAGAAATAAAGGCTTTCTTAGACAAACAAAAATTGAGAGAATTTGTTGCCAGTAGACCTGCCTTGCAATAAATGTTAAAACAAGTTCTTTAAAGAGAATGAATATAAGTTAGAAACTTGAATATATATAAAGAAAGAAAGAGCATCAAAGAAGGAATAAGTGAAGGTACAATAAAAATTTTATTTTTCATATTTTTATTTGATTTAAAATAATAATAGCAGCAATGTATTCAATCATGTATGCTTATGTATATATTACATATGTATACTTATGTATGCTTACATATATAAATGAAATGAATCAGAGCAGTGATACAAGGGACTGGAGGGAGGGATTAAGATTCTAAGATACTTAGTCTACTGTGAAGTGGTATAGTATCATTTGAGAATGAACTTGGATTCATTGTAAATGTATATGCAAACTCTAGAGCAACCACTTAAAAAAAGAAGTATAACTGGTATTGCTAAGAAAGGAGAGAAATGGAATCATGAAATAATTAAAACCACAAAAGGCAAAAAATAAATAAAACAAAACACAAAAGATAGAAAAAGAATGAAAGGCAAAAATAGAAACAAATAACAAAGGCAATACATGAACAACAGTAAGGAATATGGTAAATATTAATCCAACTATATCAATAATCACTTTGAATGTCAATGGTCTAAATGTACCAATTAAAAGACAGAGATTGTCAGAGTGGATCAGAAAACACAACACAACTATGTTTGTCTACAGAAACCATTTTAAATATAAAGACATTTATAGATTAAAAGTAAATAGATGCAAAAAATATACCATGCTAACATGAATCAAAAGAAATCAGGTGTAGCTATGTTAGTATCAAACAGAGCAGACTTCCCAGTAAGGAAAGTTATCAGGGCATTGCATAATAATAAAGGGGTCAGTTCTCCAAGAAAATATTACAATTCTTAAAGTGTATACACCTAACTACAGAGCATCAAACTGATGAAATTGCAAGAAGAAATAGATGACACCACTATCATATTTGGAGACTTCAACACCCCTCTTTCAGAAATGAACAGATCCACCAGGCAGAAAATGAGGTAAGGAAGGATATAGTTGAACTTAACAATACCATCAATCAAATGGATATTATGGATACTTATAGACTATCCAACAACAGTATGATATACATTTTTCTCAAGCTCACCAAGATACATCACATTCTGGGTCATAAAATACATCTTAACAAATTTTAAAAAATAGATTCATACAATGTCTGCTCTCAGACCACAATGGAATTAAACTAGAAATCAATAACAGAAAGATAACTGGAAAATTTCCAAATACCTGGAGATCAACAGCACACTTCTAAATGACACTTAGTCCAAAAAATTTGTTTTAATATTTTGAACTCAGATGTCAATTAGACTTATTGTGGTGATCATTTCGCAATATATACAAGTATCAAATCAGTATGCTGTACACCTAAAACTATATATTTCATATGTCAATTATACCATAGTTTTAAGATTATTTTGAACTAAATGAAAATGAAAGCTTAAGATCAGAATTTTGAAGATGCAGTAAAAACTGAAAACAGTGCTAAGAGGGAAATTTATAGTATTAAATGAATAAGTGATCATATAGAAAATGAATATGTAATCATATAGAAAAGAAGAAATATATAAAATCAGTGATCTAAGTGTCTACCTTAGGAAACTAGAAATAAAGAAGAAAATAATAATTAGAGCAAAAGTCAATAAAATTGAAAACAGAAAATCAGTGAAGCCAAAAGTTGATTCTTGGAAATGATCAATAAAATTGATAAGCCCCTACCAGGCTAAATAAGCAAAAGTGAGAAGGACACTAATTATTAATAACAAAAATTAAAGAGGAGACATTACTACAGATCCCATGGAAAATAAAAGGATAGTAAAGAAAAACTGAACAACTGTATGCCCACAAATTTGATAACTTAGATTAAATGAACAGATTTCTTGAAAGACATATCTGCCAAAAGTTACACAAGAAGAATTAGACTATCTGAATAGGCCTATATCAACTACAGAAATTGAATCAATAATTAATAACCTTCCAAAAAGAGAAAGCACCATACCCAAATGTGTTCACTGGTGAATTCTACCAAACATTTATGGAAGAAATTATACCAGTTCTATATGATCTCTTTCAGAGGATAGAAGCAGAAGGAATACTTTTAAGTCATTGTATGAGACAAGCATTGCCCTAATACCAAAATAAGACAAAGATATTATAAGGAAAGAAAACTACAGACCTATATAGCTCATGGACATATATGCAAAATCTCTCAACAAAATATTAACAAATCAAATCCAAAAATATATAAAAAGAATTATACAACACGATTAAGTGGAATTTATCCTAGGTATGCAAGGCTGGTTCAACATTCAAAATTCAATTAATGTAATCACATCAGCAGACTAAAAAAGTCACATGGTTACATCAATAGATGCAGAAAAGCATTTGACAAAATCCAGCACCCACTCATGATAAAAATGCAGTAAACTACTACTAGAGGGGAGCTTGCTCAACTTGATAAAGACCATACAATAAACCTACAGCTAACATCAGACACAAGGCAGGGATGTTCCCTTTCACCATTTCTTTTCAACATAATACTGGAAGTTCTTGGTAATGCAATTGGGCAAGAAAGGAATTTAAAAGTGTACAAACTGGGAAGACATAAAATTGTCTTTTATTGCAGATGACATTGTCATCTATGTTCAAAATCTAAAGAATGGACAAAAAAACCACAACCTTTGGTACTAATAAATGATTACGGAAACAGCATTTGTTAGAACATTGGTTAGGCCCACCCAATTCTACTGAATCTGAAACCCTGGGGATGGGACTCAACAATCTGTTTTAGCAAACCCTCCAAATGGCTATTATGCACATTCAAGGTCGAGAACCACTGGGGTAAGCCTTCTTCATGATTCTTAATATGTCAACCCAAGTGCCTTTCATAATCTGATTTAAGTCAGTGCTTATTTTCATGTCTACAAAATGAGGCATCTTCAATCTTGTTTTAAGCAAAATTGTGATGTAGGTGAAATATATCTTGGGCATCGTATCACCTTCCTGTCGGCCCATTTTCCTGTCTTGCTATTATCTATCAGGTCCCTCTTTATCTTTTCGGTGGCTGCAATTCAAGGGACTTCTACATTAGGGTAGATTAGAGGCCCCAATGGAATAAGATCTAAAAATACAATTTCTAATGATGAATATAGAGCATTGGCAGACTAACTGGGAAGGAATGTGGGGATGGCATTGACAGTGACCTTCTCAGGCCCACAGATTGCACCCGATGAGCAGATGCTCATTCCCCTGACCTTAGTCAGCGGAGAAGCCCCTTCCTTTCACTGTCGGGCTCTCATGAAGAGGCTGACCCAGTTTCAGAAGACCTGGCACAGGCACCCTGGCTGGATGCTTTGTGCAACTCCTTCAAGTCTTGCCTGTGCTCTTCCCCTCTGTTGCACCTGCTCATTTTGTCATCTACATGGTGCCTTGCAGCCCATAGCTTTCCTGCTTAAACCATGCAAAGCTTTGACAACTATTCAGAGATTCATCTTTCTCAGGGACCCAGCTCTCTCCCAAGGGGATTAGCTGAAAATAAGTCATACTGGTATTTAGCTCATATCTGCTTGTCCCAAGGCTTATTTTAAACTGATTACTGAAATTCATTCTCCTACATTCTCCCTTAGGATTATAGAACACGATGGTCCACCAACCTATCTGTCCAAGAACCCCAGTCGCCTAAGTGATAACTGATAGGGTTCAAAGAAAATGCACAGCCCTGGTTCTTACCAACACTGTCCCTTTCCTCTCCACACACACTTACTCACAGGCAGATAGATGTGCATATTTACCCACAAAGGCCACTGAGTCCTGCACATGTGTGATGGACAAACTCAGCAAAAACCCTCAGTTATTTGTCATGACTGAAAATCCCTACGTTTGGCTTTTTCTTTCACAATGTTTTGAATAGCCTGAGTGAGCCAAATTCTCCCTTTCAAGTTATCAGAACTCAGCAGGTTCAGTAAAATTGCTCCTAAATAGGATGCTGTCTGGTTGAGAGAACTCATGGAACTTTCCAGAAGCAGGAAGCAGATGGATTAGAATATCTCACAGGTGAAATGAAAATCCTTTGAAACTTGGACCAATGAGGTTAAAAATGAATATGGTTTAGAGTTTTCTGGTTATGCCCAGAGTTCCCGGGAGCAGGAGGAAGCACACAGCTTAATCCTCAGAAAGATCTGTCTACATAAGCAAATTGAGAGGAAAAGGTGAAGCAGATGTCTAAATATTCAGCCGGATTCTGCTCCAACCTCCACCTCTATTGTTGAGTGAGAGGCCATTGGGGGAAGAGACTAATTAATGAAATTGGCCATCTTCACTAATCTAAGCCACCAGAAAATTACTCTATTAGCAACATGCTAAATGTTGCTTCTAGGGAAAGTAAAAAAGGCTAATGATAGTGTTCATCTTGGGATAACTACAAAAATATTGTTAATGTTACTTCTGAGCTGCAATTTTAACTACAGAAGTCAGGTGATCCCAAATTGCTGTTCCCATAGCAACTGTAATTCAGTCGGCCCTGCAAGGCTTTTCATAGATGAGGACAATACCTCCATATTATTGTTGCTGGGAGCAGTGCAGTTCTTTTATTTATGTCCAAGCTATGGAAAGTTGTACTTAATAGCTTTCTTTTTGGAATTGTGGTTGTTAGAGACAACAACAGTCCTTTTGAACCACTGAAAACACACGTTTTGATTCATGGGTAAACATTCATGCAGCTCAGAGCTTCACATTTATTTATAGGTCATAATGGCCTCCAGGAAAATTCAAAACTCCTCTATTCCGCCGAATATAATCCCAGCAATCAGATACCAGGGCAAAGATAAGATGAGATGATGTATCCCAAAATGGAAACTATGCCCTCATTTAAACATTATTAGACTTGATCTGTTATACTATTGATGATTGAATTTGTGATTTTAAAATAAACGACTTACTAATTTTGGTTTGATTTCAACCATTTCTCAGTAAAAAAAAATTTCTGGATGAGAAATAATGAGAAAAGTTAGAAACAAAATTTCAGTAAATATTTTGGAAAATTTGTCAGATACCAAAACGCGATAATGAAGTGGAATGACGAAAACTAGTCATTTCCCAGTTAGCTAACACCTTTACCCTTCAAGCCCAGAAAATTTTCTGATATTGATTGACACTGGGATGAAATTAACCTAATCCTGTTGATGCTATTCTAGTTGTTTTTTGGAACTGTATCAAGCTAGTTCTTACTTATCTCTCAGAGAAGTAAGCCATTATCCGAGAAAGCAGAGAAATAGAAACTGGCCCAAAACGGATGTGAAGCTAACCAGGATGAGATTAAAGGTGAAATCAACAAGGATAAAAGAATATAAATTTATGACCACATACAACTAAATCAGAATTTTTCTCTCCCACAAATGAGGGAGGAAAAGATTTTTTAAAAATGCACTGATAGTAACCAAACAAAAAAGCCATGATCTAAAGCAGGGGTCCTCAAACTATGGCCTGCGGGCCACATGCAAATACAAATATTGTATTTGTTCCCATTTTGGTTTTTTACTTCAAAATAAGATATGTGCAGTGTGCATAGGAATTTGTTCATAGTTTTTTTTTAACTATAGTCCGGCCCTCCAACGGTCTAAGGAACAGTGAACTGGCCCCCTGTTTAAAAAGTTTGAGGACCCCTGATAAAGCAACACATTTCAGTAACTGGTGGCTGAGCAGCCTTTGGTTCCTAACTCTGCATCTATTTCCCACTCCTTAAAAACATGCCTTAAAAAAGGAAGTCAGGAGATGAAAATATGAAACAAGAAATGGAAGCCACAGGGCTGCTTCCCTCTGCATATGTAACGGCTTCCTGTCTGGGTTCGGAATTGGAGAAATGATCCCAAGTCTTCATCAAATGGCCTATGTTTCATGTAGGTGAAGTGAATCCTGATTTAGGACATGTAACATATTCCCAGAAGAATGAGCCCCCAAATTCTCAAATAAAGACTGGACAGCTGAGTCTCCCTTTCCCTATTCCCTAGTCCATCAGGCCCTAATAGAGTAGAGAACACAAGGCAATTAGCCCTTGAACTGTCTATTGAAAGGGAAAATTAACTGACCTCCAATACGGTGGCCAAAGGCTCAAGGAATCAGCACATGGAAGCTACATAGTGCCAGAAAGTAACATAGCATGCAAAAGACAGACAGACTAGCCCTCAAAGAAAACAAAACTTAAGGAACAGAAATGGATTCCTCACAAGGTTTAATAAGAGTATACCATATTCTTAGAATTTAAAGTATAAATGTATTTTTTAAATATTTTTATTGATTTCAGAGAGGAAAGGAGAGGGAGAGAGAGAGATAGAAATATCAATGATGAGAGAGAATCATCAATCTGCTGCCTCCTGCCTGCCCCACTCTGGGAATTGAGCCCACAACCCAGGCATGTGCCCTAACCAGGAATCTAATTGTGACCTCTTGGTTCATAGGTTGATGCTCAACCACTAAGCCATGCCAGCCGGGCTAAATGTATTTTTTTAAAAGCATAAAGAAAGGTTAGAAAACAAGAATAAAATTTAAAGGAAAATTGAAAGTCTAACAAATCAAGAACAAAAACAACATTATTGTAAAAATCATATCTAAATAGAAATGTTAATGTATATAAGAAACCGTGTTGAAAATCTGGTTACTAACAATGGAGAAAAGTATACATGTAATCACAGTAAATACAGATGATAGACAAGGAAATTAAAGGCAGAGAAAGAATCTAAAAGATATGAGGACATTAAAATCTAATCTAATAAAAGAGAAAAATGGTAATTAGTCGTACGACCGCTACCCTTCCCATTGGCTAATCAGCGAGATATGCAAATTAATCACCAGCCAAGATGGCAGCTAATTTGCATATTTTGGCTCCAAGCCACAGACTGAGGCTTTAGGCCTGGGTAAGGGAGGAGCCAGCCAGCGATCGTTGAGCCAGCGATGGTTGATGGCGGCGATGGTGTGGGGAACCGGGGTGGAGCCAGCCAGCGATCCTAGAAGTCGGCGGCAGGGAGCTGGAGGTGCCCTGGCCCAGGCCTAAAACCTCGGCCTGAGGCTTTAGGCCTGTGCCAGGGAGGAGCCAGCCAGTGATCATTGATGGCGAAAGCCGAGGAAACCCGGGCGGAGCCAGCCAGCGATCGGCTGCAGCGGGAGCTGGGGGTCCCTGGTCCAGGCCTAAAGCCTTGGCCAGAGGCTTTAGGCTTGGGCCGGGGAGGAGCCAGCCAGCGATTGTTGATGGCGGCGGAGGCGGGGAACCAGGGCGGAGCCAGCCAGCGATCGTTGATGGCAGCGGCGGGGAGCTGGGGGTGCCCCGGCCCAGGCCTAAAACCTCGGCCTGAGGCTTTAGGCTTGGGCCAGGGAGGAGCCAGCCAGCGATCCTTGATGGCCACGGTGGCTTGGAGCTGAGGGTGCCCTGGCCCAGGGCTAATGACTCGCCAGAGGCGTTAGGCCTGGGCAGGGGCCAAACCAGCAATTGGTGTGAACTGCAGAGGAAACACCTTTTCTGACTGCTGATTGGTTAAGCTCCCTGTATGCCACTGGTAATATTCTTAGTAACTTGGGTAATAAGAGTCCAAAAAGTGATCTAGGGTTTTTTTTACCACACTCCTGGAGAAAAAAATGAAGGTCTGCTGCTGGAGGGTTAAGAAATGTCATATCCTGTCCTAGCCAGTTTGGCTCAGTGGATAATGCCTCGGCCTGCCCAACGCAGATTCTGGGTTCAATTCTGACCAAGGGCATGTACCTAGGTTGCAGGTTCCTCCCTGGCTCCGGCCCAGGTCAGGGCTCATGCAGGAGGCAAGCAATCGAAGTGTTCCTCTCACTTTGATGTTTCTCTCTGTCTTTCCCTTTCTCTTCCACATTCTCTAAAAATCAATGGAAACATATCCCCAGGTGAGGATAAAGAAAGAAAGAAATGTCATATCCTATGAAAGACACTTCTTGAAAATGCCTAAAGAAAGTTGTCATTTTTTCATGGTAAAGGGACTGGAGTCCGTGTTGATAAAAACACCTTGATGGCTGCGGTGACTGGCAGTGGCTGCAGCAGCAGGGTGATGGGGCTGGTGCCTTCCCCTGATCAGCCCGGTCGACTCCCACAAAGGGAGGCCAGACTGTGGCTTAGGCCCGCTCCCCAAGGGGAGCAGGGAGCAGGTAGTAGGACATCCCCTAGGGCTCCCAGTATGTGATAGGGGGCAAGCTGGGCTGAGGGAACCCCCTCCCCAGTGCACAAATTTTTGTGCACCAGGCCCCTAGTATTATATAATCTGAGGATTATAATAGGAGTCCTTGAATAGGTATTCTAACAAATGAAATGGAAGAAATATTGAAAAATATAAGAAAGTTTCCTAGAAATGAAGGACCAAATCTATTCCAGGATATAGAATATAGAATGCTCAAAACCTAAACATCTTGTTTAAGCTATTAAACTCTAAGGATAAAGAAATAAATCTTCAGATGTCAAACTAGAAAAAGCCAATGTCCTACAAGGGAGAAAAAAATCAGGCTGGCTTCAGACTTTCTGTTGCCACACTTAGTGCCAGGGTATCTGAAAGTGGAGAGAGACCCCGGGATCTTACATCCAGCCAAGATGTTGTTAAGTATAAAGACAATAGGGAGATCTATTTAATCCTGAAGAACTAAAGCAACCTTGAAACTGTTTTGAAGAAAATACTTGATAATGAGAGTTCAGTCAATAAAAACATCCAAATAACTCAGAAATGGAGAAGTCGTGGTAAAATAGCTGGTGAGAACCATTAGGTATGTTTAAATGTAGAACTAGTCCTAAACAACTCTGGGAATTAATATTGCAGGTAGACTATGAATGCTATCAATTGGGCTAAATGGAAACAACCACTAAAAAATATGGACGATAGGGGACTAGAGATAGCAGTGAGAAAGTACTTATGTTTTTATCTTTGCCAATTGATTCCCAATCAATACTACCTAAAATTATATCATGTACTTTAAAATCCCACACATAATTATTCCAATCTCATATTATTTTATAATTTTTAACCTTAGAATGATCATTTTATGGCATAATTATATAGTGCAGAAATTTTTATTTGAAGTTTATCAGTCATTTCTCTTTCATTGCTACTATTCAGTTATAATTAAAATTCATACTTTTTAAATAGCACCTAGAGTATGGTCTCATTTTTCAAAATTTCCCTGTACATGTATCTTAAATATTCAGCTAATGTTAATAATGATTTTTTCTAGGTTGTGAGACATTTTTTTCAAAACTTTAATTTTTGAAACCTTCAACATTTAAAAACCTATTTTATATCATTATGCTTTGTGTTATTAAAAACAACTGTGCAAATTTTCTTAAAAACTAAAATAATAATAATAATAATAATGCCAAAAGTGATTAATTATGGGGGATGTGAGTATTTGGAATTATTTTCTTCTTGGTGCTCTTCTGTAACTTTTTA
Source organism: Myotis brandtii (assembly GCF_000412655.1). Classification (NCBI taxonomy): domain Eukaryota; kingdom Metazoa; phylum Chordata; class Mammalia; order Chiroptera; family Vespertilionidae; genus Myotis; species Myotis brandtii. The sequence continues at coordinate 2,109,398 of NW_005365280.1, forward strand.
ATTTTAAAAAATGAAAGAATTAATTAGTTAAGAGTGTGTAGAGGGTGAGGATAAAGAATATGATACCCTGTGTTTGAAGATCTTCCCACCCACTCAACTTCTTTTTGGGGGGTTGAATCCGGGTACCACTGAAATCTCTTCTGGAACCATCTTAATGAATGATTGTGGAAGCCACTAGCTCTCAGTGAGCATATCTGTATGGGGGTAGCATAAGAGACAATTTTCCTTCCACCAGAAGGTATGGAACAGGTTTGGGCACACTATGAAAAAGGACAAGAGAGACACCCATTGAAAACACTTTGGGGTTCAAACATTCTTTAACAACTTTGTTGAGATACAGTAACTCACATATTATAACATTCACTTTTTAACATGCACAATTCAGTGGTTTTTAGTATACTCACCAAGTTGTGATATTACCACTGTCTAATCCCAGAACATTTTCATCACCCCCAAAAGAAACCCCATTCTCATTAGCAGTCACTCCCTATCACCCCCACCCACCAGCCCCTGGCAACCACTCTGCGAATAAGCTTATTCTGGTCATTTTATATTATTGGAATCACACAAATGCAGTCTTTTGTGACTGGCTTTATTCATTATTCAGCATCATGTTTTCAAGGTTTAACCCATGTTGTAGCATGCATTAGTATTTCATTTCTTTTTTTTAAGTATATTTTATTTTCAGAAAGGAAAGAAGAGAGAGGGGGAGAGAGAGAGAGAGAGAGAGAGAGAGAGAGAGAGAGAGAGAGAAATGATAAGAATCATTACCAGCTGCCTCCTGCACGCCCCACACTGGGGATCGAGCCCACAACCCGGGCATGTGCCCTGACCAGGAATCAAACCATGACCTCCTGATTCATAGGGTGATGCTCAACCACTCAGCCACGCCAGCCGGGCGGCACTCCATTCTTTTTAATGCCAAGTAATATTCCATTGTATGGGTATATCACATTTCATTTATTCATTCATCAGTTGATGGACATTCTGGCTGTTTCCACATCTGAGCTGTTATGAGTAATGCCATTATGAACCTCTATTTACAAGTTTTTCTGTGAGCATATTTTTTTTTATTTTCCTTGGGTATATACTAGGAATGGGATTTCTGGATCATATGGTAACTCTGTTTAGGAGCTCAAACATTTAAACTTCCTCTTCCTCTTTGTTCCCAGGCAGAAATGGTGCATAGCGCTTTCCAGGCCCAGCGGGCTTTCCTCCTCATGGCCTCTCAGTACCAACAACCCCAGGAGGTAAGAGTGCATCCCTAGAGACAGGGCTGCCTGGGAAATGGGCGGTGTAAGGTAAAATAGGAAGCAACAGAACCAGTTGCTGTGAGTGACAACCTGAAAATGAGAGTTACAGCACATGTAGGTTCTGTCTCTAAGCCAGACCATGATATGGAACATTTCTTCTGTCTTCATAATCTTAATATGGCCAAATTCATTCTGTAAAAATTGACATCACCAGTTTAAAAGGTCAATTTATTTATGTCACCTATATCTTTTTTTAAATTTTGAATGAACAGTTTATTTTTTTTTAATCTTTATTGTTGAAAGCGTTACATATGTCCCCTTTTTCCCCCATTGACCTCTTCCAACCAGCCCTCTCCCCCACCCCAGGCCTTCACCACCCTATTGTCTGAGTCCATGGATTATCCATATATGCATACAAGTTCATTGGTTGATCTCTTCCCACCCACACACCCTCTCCTATCCTATTCTTTTTACTATTCTCACAATAGTTTTATAATCAAGAAAGTGTTTACTACTACTTTTTAGTTCATACTTTGTGCTGCTTTGTTATCAAAATGTGTTCACATCTATCATCATATATATATTCTATGTATGAATTTTATTATCTTCTATTTCATAAGTAGTATAGATAGGCTAAAAAGTAGATCTAGTACCAGCATTCTTTATTAAATAAGAAAAAAATAATTGTTTTGACTAAATATTCTGCATCTGAATTTTGGTACAACTATATAAATATAGAAGGTCATTGAATATTCACTATAACACAATATCTTAAATTTAATAGCTCACTTTTAATTCTAAAACAAACTCTTAAAATTGAAAAAGTGAAGCTGAGAATCCTGGGAAACTAGGACTTTGACTTTCAGGGAATTAAGCTCAGCTCCATAAAGGACCAGCACTTAAGACCCTAGACCCGTGGTGGGCAAACCGGCTCGTGAGCCACATGCGGCTCTTTGGCCCCTTGAGGAAGCTCAGCTCCATAAAGGACCAGCACGTAGTTAAGACCCTAGACCCGTGGTCGGCAAACTGCGGCTCGAGAGCCACATGCGGCTCTTTGGCCCCTTGAGTGTGGCTCTTCCTAAGCCTTAGGAGTACCCTAATTAAGTTAATAAAAATGTACCTACCTATATAGTTTAAGTTTAAAATATTTGGCTCTCAAAAGAAATTTAAATCGTTGTACTGTTGATATTTGGCTCTGTTGACTAATGAGTTTGCCGACCACTGCCCTAGACCCTCCCTGGAACCATGGTCCCCAGCGCTGCCTGTGCAGTGGCATCTCCCGGAAATTTTTTAAAATATCAGTGCCTAGTTCTCACTCCAAGAGGTTCTGATTTAATTGGTCAGAAAGTGGTCTTGGCCTTGAAAGTTTTGTAGCCAGAGCTACCAAGCCCCACCAGGATAGATGGATGGATCACTTCCCTTACAGGAAACGAGTTAGCACACAGCCTAGGCAGACAGCTTTGTAGGGATGGAAATATTGTGTTCCGCTGTGGATGCATTTTCTTCCTTGGCTTTCTCAATCCCTGAGTTTTCCTCCTTTTGCAAAAGAGAACAGTGATACTATGAAATCACACTGTAATGCACTCGAGAGACAGACTTAGCCTGGCTTTTCTGTGATTAAAGTGAGAGGAGAAGTAAACTCAATGCATTATCAAGAGTCTCAGATGAAGGGAAGAACCATGACTTTCTTGGCCGGTGCCCCACTCAATCACTTCTTCAAGCACACAAAAAAAAGGCTTCTCTGTTGGCCTTGCAGCCTTGCACATAAAAGTCACTCATTAAGTATTGGGTGAAAAAATGAATGAATGTACTGGGAGGAGCCATGGTCAGGGATAATGTGTGTCTGAGTGTGTGGCTGTGCAGATCCTTGGGTGTAATATCTTGGGTATAGCTCCACTGCGTTCTTGATCAAAGGGAGAGGAATGGATCGGTTCCAGGGGACTGTTACCCAGGCAGGGCATGGGCTGGCAGTGTTCCAGCACTTATTACAGTGCTCTGAGCGTAATAAACCCCAGCAGTATCAGGTAGGTTGCTTTAAATGCTTGATGGTTGTCACTTTAGGTGAATTCTAACTTTTAGGGGAGATTCTGTGGAAGGCAGAATTCAAAGATGGACTCCAAGATTCCCACCACCTAATATAAAATCCCTCCACTTGAATGTAGATGGAACCTGTGAGTTCATAGGATATCACTCCTTTGAGTAGGTTATGAGGAGGGTGACGGGACAGTCACTCCAGTGACTCTGTTGTGACATATAAGACTGTCAAAGTGGCTGGAGACCAATTCTTTGGCTGTCCTTGAAGACAAGAGCTGCCATGTAGGGAGAAGACAGCTTCCAGAAGCTCAGAAAGACCCTCTGCCAACAGCCAGCAATAAAACAGGGGTCTCATACAACTACAAGTAACCGAATTCTGCCAACAACTACATGAGCCTCAAAGGGGATCCCAAGCTCCAAATGGGAATATAGGCCTGCCGACACCTCGTTTATCCCTATGAAACCCTGGGCAGAGACCATATCTTTACTCGGCCCAGATTTCTGACCTATAGAAACTGAGATGATAAATGGATATTGTTTTAAGTCTTTAGGTTTGTGGTAATTTGCTGTGCAGCAATAGAAAACTAATACAGATTACCTTGAGTCCCTTCTCCTTACAAGACTCTAAGAGAATTGTTTTTTTTTAATAAGGCCATGAGCCACAGACCCAAATGTGAAGCCACCCTGCCATTTGCTTTCTCTTCCCTGCCCTAAGAGTTCCCCCACCCTCTCCTCCTGTTTACCCTGGGAGAAACAGGAGCAGAGGTTTGTCTGTAGGCTTGATTGACAATGAAGACAACCAACTTCAAGTTTCCTTTCTCATTTTGAACTAAGAAACACATTTCTTGTAGTCTGTAATATAAGGGCTTTTAAATTTTTAAGCCATCATCCATAGGAAAAAATATATATTTTATTTCACCACCCAGTTTCACAACAGTTCCCCTTACCAAGTTCACTGCATTCTGACATTTTTCTTCTAGTCCATTCTATTGCTCTGCTCTTTTCTTCCTCCTTTTGTAATGATGATCATGACTCACTGAGTGGATTTCATGATGTACTAATGGGTCATGACACCTTGCATTTTGAAAGCGCCTCTCTCATTGATATATTACAATGCTCGTGACATACAACAGGTTATAAAACATGTGAAGAATATCTCATGCTTGTCCTCTCTCCCCTTGTTGTAATTTACAGAAATGATCTGTGGGCAAAAGAATGGCCTAGTCCTTTCAGTATTGTTGTCTGTGGATTTTAGTGACAATTGATGAAGGCTGTTTCTTCCCAGCTGATGGAAGGATTCTCATATGGAAAATGGTCAAGAAACCCCCATTCTGTAGGTGCGGAAAATTTCAAGGGACACTGGCACATCCAACTATTCTTTTACTTTTACAATAGGTGGGTGGAAGGGAAATGTGCTACTTCTATTTTATAAGCATGAAGTGTGAAATTCAGTAACACATTAATGATCTGGCCCTGGGATCCAGACCAGGGTCCATTCCTTTACTCACCATCCGAAGTCCTCTTCATAGACACTACACATAATAAGAGCCATACTGCGTAGTCACTTATAGACCTGTAGGTCAAAATAAAACTGTAGAAAGTGTTTAGTTGAATAGAGAGCTGAAAGAAATATTTATTTAGCACTGAGACATTCCACATCACCTGGGAGAGATGTGAAACATGATCTTTAATCATCTCTACCATGAGTGACCTCAAAACTCTGGCCTGAGCTGAAAATGGAGCCTCCAGTAGACCAGTGCCCTGCATGGGCACCACCCAAAGAAGGTTGTCACCGGGGGTTCCTGGATGGTCACCCATTGAGGCCCACCTCCTCGGGCCCTGGCTAATTTGCAGACAAATAGGAAGCGTTGGTGGGCTGGGGGATTGCTGTTCTCCTTCCCTCCTAGGCACACTTTCCATATTTTCTCCAACATTTCTTATACTGCTAGGTCCTGACAATGAAAAGGGGTGTGTGTGTGTGTGTGTGTGTGTGTGTGTGTGTGTGTGTGTGTGTTATTAATGCTTACTGGTACACAGAGGGGAAAAAATAACCCTAAGTTTCCAACTTCAGAGCAGATGATTTATGGTCACTGACTGCCTTGTGGATTTTATTCCATTGAAAAGACTAGGAGTCTGAGGGTTTTATTCCTCCAGCAGTGAGAGGTGAGTTTCTTCTAGCCTCCCTCTCCTTTTCTGTCTTTACTTGGACTTGCATTTTTAAAGGAAATAGTGCCTTCTTGTGTGCAGAGAAGGAATCTAAAACTGATTCTTGGTCCTTTCACTTGTATACAGTTGGAAAATTTGCACAGAGAGCTTCCTTCTGGCCATCACTCCGGCTCTGAGAGACTATGCATGCCCAGCACAGTGCTCTGCTCAAAGCACTCACCTCAGAAGGATTTTTAAATTCATGGAGCAGTAATCTAATTTGCAAATGATTTGTTACTCTTAAACTAAGCAGGAAAGCCTAGTGGGGGTCACTTCAAGATTTCTGCTAATTACTTGAGGCATCAACAGATCCAGATTACTGTTTATTAGTGGGCATAAATGTGTTTGAGATTTTTATAAGATTCAGTAATTTGTGAGGGTTGTCAAGGGTAGAAACTTTGGATTTGGGCCTATCTGGATTAGAATCACAGACTTTCTCATTAGCTCTGTTACTCCGCATGCAAAAAACAACAAGTTCATCTGTGTCTTCTTTTTCAGGGTGACTTGTGGCAATTTAATTTGGTAAAATCCACAGTACATTTCCACTGAACCATTTTAACTGAATCCACTTGCCAAGTTACCCACTTAGGGGAAGGCAGTTAAACTCTAGTCTAAGCCTATGTTTCCTTATCTTTAAAATGGGGATAATAGTTTTTACCTCGTAAAGTTACAGTGAGGATTGAAAGAGAAAAGCAGAAAGTATCAGGTAACTGAGGAGAGTTCACTGTTAGCCAAGGTAGACCAACTGCTTTAGGAAAAAGTATTCAATTCTCAGAGATTTGGCCAAGTAGACGTTTTTTCCTTGCTCTCATAAAGTCTGCTCTGTGATTTTGGTTGACCGTATTCTACATGGCCATTCAGGGACCCAGGCTTCTTCCATCCGGTCATCAGCCATTGAATTGGGAAAGAGAATGCAGGATGGTTCCTGCGAAGTTTTATGGGCCAGGCCTGGAAGTGGCATGTGTCCCCTCCAGCTTCATTCAGTCTTGTGGCCATTCCTAGCCACAAGGGAGGCTGAGGAATGTAACCAACCCATGTGCCTGGGAGAAGTCATAGATTTGGTGAGCATCTAGCCAATCTGCCAGAGTGGGGAACTTTGTTTGGCTAAAATAAGGTCTATTTCAGTGGAAGTAGATTGTCTTTCTAAACACTCAGGTGGGTTTTTCCAAGTTACTAGCCCAGTAGCCATCCAGAGAAAGGCAGGAAAGCTTGCAACTCTAATAGCTGAATGTGTTTTTATCGCATTTGGATATGTATAGAGAAATACAGATATAGATACATGTATACAAACATCTTAAAGTTTCTCTTAATTAGAGTGTGTTCATCCTTTGTTTCTCTTTAATGTTTTACCATCAAGTGTCAAAGTATTGTCTAACACAATGGTCACGTGACTTTGATCTCAGAGCATGTCTTGGGTAAATTAGTTGGTGCTTGTGGCAGGTCTGGAAATTGTAAGGAAAGGCAAACGAGTGAACAAAGCCAGAATCCCAAGCATTCCTTACATCTATGCCCAGAAAATGTCACCACATTGCTCAGTCAGGGCTGCTGAATCTTCGTGAAAGGTTTGGCCATAATTAGTGCTAAGTTCTGTTGTTAGGGGGAATGTGGCAGGTAACATAATGCAAGGAAGTAATTCTGGCCCTAATGTAAAATGAAATGCCTACTTTCAAATATCGTTATGAAGCTTTTTTTAATACAAAAGCATCAGGAACTGAGTAACTGGTATTAATTATATATGCCAAGCAAGTATTTTTAATCTTGAAAATAGAAAAGAAAAACTATAAGAGAAATAAAAGGTAAAAAAAAAAAAAAAGAAAAAAAAAGAAAAAAAAAAGCTTACCCTTTGTATTATACTGTTATCTTTTCCTCAAATAGAGGTATTTCCCAGTGGTCTGCGTTGACAGTTTCAGGAAGAGGTAGCACTTTCGAATCTAACCAGTGGCTCACTTTATGGCCTTTTCTAAATTAATTTTTTAGTCTCACTTCATATTACTGAATGGGTTGGTTCTCTTCACTGCCAACTCAAAAGCACCCAAAGGCAATGCTTTTAATTTCTAGAGAAGAGTATAGGCTTAACCCCAACTAAAATATCTGCTCAAGCAGGTAAAAACTGCTTGCTGACTGATACCTCCAGGATTGCTGTATGGTAACCAGCAGCTTTCTGTGCGCATCTCCTGTTGTAGGTGGAGAAATGAGGCTAAAAGAGGCCTTTGCTCTCCATCTGAGCGTTTCCACGGCAAGAAAATCACCTCAGTAATTACTCCCTGGCTGCCGTGGGGAGGCCCGCTGCAGTGCTGGTTCAGGAAGAAGGAAGCACCAGGCAAGGGAGGGGTGGTATCATCAGGGTCTGCGGGAGCTGACAGCCTGAAGCTACCCAGTCGGTGCTGAATCCCAACAGGAAAGCTAATCATTCGTTTATCTGGGTGCAGAGAGGAGGGTAATCAGAAAGGAGGGTAATTCTGTCATTCTTCTGCCCAGACTGTTTGCTTTAGCAACATGAAGCTGTGAATGGCCCTGTGCGCTGTGACCCTGGTTAGTATGGAGGCAGAAAGGATTTGCTAAGATCCTGTCCTGTTGGACATCACTCATGGTGACTTTTTTTTTTTAATCTGATAAGGCACATTAGCTCATCTGTCTTTGTGTAAGACATGAATTAGATAATGAATGGCTGCCCAAAGGAAGTGAGGTGGTTATCACACACAGGGGATTTGGGGATTATCTGAGGGGTAAAGGTCAATAAAGAAGAAGAATATCTTTTGTTTTATCAACTATTTCATACAAAGTTTGTTACAGTTCCAGACTGCCTTGATGGCAGTTTCTTCTTAAAGGCTGGAACTATGTATGTGGCTAGGAAATTTTTCATTCTCTGTTTAGTCAAACGTTGGGATCACTTTGTATTTTTAATAAAATAATTATCCACTATTTCTCATTCTCCACCGTGAAGCTAAATGTTTGCTTGCTAGCCACCATTAATCTAAAAAAAGAAAAAAGAAAAAAACACAAACTGGAAGTGTTGCAAGTTGTTCTCTTACAGCTTGAATCAAAAATTAATTTTAAAAGAGGTCATTCATTGAGTCATTCAACAAATCTTTTAAAAAACTAAACATACTTTGGCCTTTGGTTCGGATTTGCTACTTGTTCATTGTTCCAGCAGCCTTAATTTAGGTCCTCTTTGCAGGACATAGCTTCTATCATCTGTTCAAAGCTGTATATGCGAAAATAGCAGTCGGGGAGAAGGTAATTCCAGCTGGCATTCCAGTCTGGGTGCGCTGTCATAAATTACTTAGCAGAGGGCATGGTCCATTACTTTTTATGGTCATGTTCTATATTTGTATGTGCTGGGGGATGGATGGGTCACATGACAAAACCATCATTTGATATTAGTGTTTATGTGCTCCAACTAGTGAGGGCAAGATTTAAGCTTCACTGTGCAGTACTTTTAATTTGTATACTTAGCTCTTAATTAAAAATGCAGATATTTCCCTGAGTTACTAACATTACAAATAATCCAGAATAAATTGTACATAATTGATTTTAGGAGAAGACAAACTATCGTATGTCCTAAATTGAAATGCACTGTGCCTTCCAGAGATTTTTAAAACATAAATTTTGAACAGGAACAAGTTAACATTGCCAGGTTAATAAAAACCCAAATTCACCATTTGACATCTCGTAGCTCCTCTCCTAACTTGAACAAGGGCATCTTGCTGATGGCAGTTTATTTTAAAGGAGATACATTTCCCAAACTAATCGAGAGAAGAAAACACACACAAGCTTTTTCCCCTCTGTTCTCCACATCACTTCCCCCCCTCCCACCCCCTTTCAGGTTTCTAAGTGGCAAACACCTACAGAATGTACTTACATGATGATTTCTTCTTTTTATAAACCAGACAGGAAAAAAATGTCTTGTCAGGTTTTGGTGGATTCGCTGCTGGGAGGACCAGTACTTCCATTTCTGGAATCACTTAGTAGATAAATTTGCCTGTGAATAGTTGCTTCCGACCTTTGTTAGGCCCTGCTCACCTTATGTACTCCAGCCTTTTTTAATTGCTCAACTCCATTAATTTATTTTTCGGGGTTTTTTTTTTTTTAACCAAACATTTATTGGGTGCTTACTGTATAGTATTCATAGCATTTGGCACTCCTACATCTTTTATCTCAATTGCATGAGAACATGCGTTGGGCAAATGGGGTCTGGGTGATGTTATTTGTCATGGTTCATGTTTTCCTGTGCTTTGCACTTATCTTAACTGTTACCACCCTCATGCCTCCACCACAGCACCCTTCCTAACTTTTATTCGATTAAGGAACATATTAACCATGCCTTCTGATAGTCTCTTTATAGCTCTGAACTTCATCAGCGTCTATATAATAGTTTCTGTCAAAACAGAAGTAACTTGGTTGTGTATTATTTTAGAAACATTCCACTGCTGTCTTTGTGCATATTTTCCACCCCCTTGACAAGATTCTAAGAGTTTCAGAGATCTTTATAATAGGTGTGTCTTTGCTTTTATGAAATACTAGTGGCCCGGTGCACAAAATTCATGCACTCGGGGTGGGGGAAGGGGTTCCCCGAGCATGGCCTGTGTCCTGTCACAGTGCGGGAGCCCCACAATCCATCGCCCCAAAGAGGTAGGCCCCACCCACCCATCTGGGGCTCCTCAATGGATTGCCCCAAAGAGGTAGGCCAGAGCCGGGGGAGGCCAGCGGACCACCGGGCTGGGCCGCGCTGGAGGCCTGCAGACCCCCGGCACAGGCTCACAGAGGCCCCACCGCGACCCCCATCCTGGGTTGGGCCATGGCGGAGACCTGTGAACCTCTTCGCGCCTGTGGACACCGGGCCAGGCCCGTGGTGGAGGGGCCTCTCCGTGTGCCTGCGGACCCTCAGGTAGGTGCAGGGGGGCAGGGATGCAAGCCTCACATCCCCAGGCCTGTTGCCGGGGTCGGGGATGTGAGCCTTATGTTTACGGGCCAGTGCAGGGGGCGGGGATGCAGCCTGCTGATCAGTCGTTACGTGATGGCATCCTGACCAATTTGCATATTATCCTATTATTAGATAGATTGTGTTCTTAACTATATTTTATTTGGTGTCAAATTTGATAAGAAGAGAGGCTTGGGCTCCTGATCACTTTTAGTTTGTTTGAGAAATAAAAGCTGGGTTAATAGGTAAGGGAACAGAGTGAAATGACATTTTTGTTTAGTAATACTATTAACTTTTGCCTAAATAAATAAATAAATAAATAAATAAATAAATAAATCTCAGCCCTGGCCGGAGTGGCTCAATTAGTTGAGCATAGTCCTGTGCACCAAGAGGTCAGTGGTTCAATTCCAGGTCAAGGCACATTTCCGGGTTTTGGGCTCAATCCCCAGTAGGGGGCATGCAGGGGGCAGCCAATCCATGTTTTTCTCATCAGTGTTTCTCTCTTCCTCTCTCTCCCTCTATCTCTCTAAAATCAATAAAAACATTTGTTTTTTAAAAAAGAGAGAATACAACTCAACATTTGGAGCAATATTTGGTAGAGAATGAGATATCAAATGTAAGTGATGAGTCTGCCACATAGATAAGCCTTGAAAAATATTAAGAATTCCTCATGGGGATTTGGAAAGGAAGATTAGGGAAAGAACAAGTGAGAGGGTGTTAGTAAGGCATTTTATTTCAAAGACACCATTTCTCATAGGCTCTTATTCATATAGGCTCTTTTACAAAGTGAGTGCCTCTGAGGCTACCACAGAATGGTTCATTTCTGGGTGTGCAGAGCTAATGATGAGAAATGGTCACAACCAGATTTGGGTGACAGATGTAGCTCAAGCCTTCGATGGTTATAGAATATAGGTTCTGGGAAGAGTATGCTGATTAAATTCACAGGAGCTGTGGAGATCCAGCTGGCCTGATATTTAAGCTCTGTTGAAAAATGTTCCAATTAGATGGATTCTTCCCTGTGCAGGGCTTCCATGTAAATTGTGGAAAACAGTACTTTCTTGCGGCTGTGAAATTGTTGTGAGTGCCCAGTGTCAGCCCTCTGGAGCCAGTAGTCACGCAGTTAGAGCCACAGAAACTGCAGAAGAACTCCAGGCCCTAGCCCATCTCCTCCAGATGCATTCTCTATATGGAATAATGGGCAGCACTACACACAAATTGGATTTAAATGATTCAAACAAGAGTCTCATCATTTTCTTTGACTGAATATCCTATAGTTGAGTGTGTACAGGATTCCTCTTGGAAAGTCACAAATTGGATTATATTTTCCCCAAGGAACATGGATATAATTTGAAACTTCATATTTTACCAACTTGACAACAAATAAAGCCCAGACAGAGCAAACTACACATATGATACAACTAAAATATTATAATTATCTAAAATGGGAAAATGTGGCTGTAAGTCCTGCATGGTCGTTGTAAATACTAGTATACTGTTCACTTTAATTACTAGTTTCTAATGAATTCTAACTGCTTATACAACTCATAGAAAGCCTGTATCGCCAGCCAGTGTAGCTCAGTGGTTGACTATCGCCCTATGAACCAGGAGGTCAAGGTTTGATTCCCAGTCAGGATATATACCTGGGTTACAGTCTCGGTTCCCAGTGGGTGTTGGGGTTGCAGGAGGCAGCCAATCAGTGATTCTCTCTCATCATTGATGTGCTTGTCTCTCTCTCCCTCTCCCTTCCTCTCTAAAATCAATAAAAATATATATTTTTTTAAAGAGCCTATATCATAACTTAGCTTTCTGAAACTGATGATGGCTGTAATAAATATTCATCAGTTATGATTTTACTTGACTTTTCAGGTTTTGAAGAGTCTTTTTGTAGAATGAACTGGATGAGCTATAATTTTTGTTTTTTTTTAATTTAATATAGAAGACAGGATACTTATTCATGTTGCGGTAAAATACACCACTGACCCACAAGATAAGATAGAATTCTATGAAAACACCAACCTCAGCCCTCAAATCAGTGTATAGGATGCACCATACATAAGATATTCAAAACACTCTTCTACTCTCTCAGCTTTTCTATTTATATCAACTAAAATGACTATTCTCTGTTAACTGATTTTTAATTAAATTTATTGGGGTAACATTAGTTAATAACATTATGTAGGTTTTGGTGTACAGTTTTATAATACTCTAGAGGCCTGGTGCATGAAAATTCATGCACTGGATGGGGGGTCCCTCAGCCCAGTCTGCCCCCTCTCACAGTCCAGGAGCCCTCAGGGGCGGGAGATGACCTGGCAATCAGGGGAAGGCAATGCCCCCATCACACCTCTGCTGCTGCCACTGCCCTGGTTACCTGAGCCTCAGGCGGCCCTGGGTGGCTGGGCAGCCACCATCTGAGGCTTGCCTGCACCTCAGGCTGACCCTGGGTGGCTGGGGGGCTGAGGGGACTGGGGGACTCTGGAGGCATGCACGCAGCAAGGTCTTGCCGCACACCTGCCGCCCCGGCGGGTCTGAGGGGACTGGGCGCCACCATCCTGTGGCTGTGGGTGCCGCCATCTTTGAGGGCAGGGCAGTCACTTAGCACATTCCCTCCTTATTGGCTGTGGGCACCGCCATCTTTGAGGGCAGGGCAATTAGCATATTCCCTCCTTATTGGCTGTGGGCGCTGCCATCTTTGTGACAGCATGAGGGTCAATTAGCATATTCTGTCTTTATTAGATGGGATCATCTGCATATTCCATTGTGTGCTCACTACCAAGGTCTAGTCTCCTTCCATCACCATGTATTTGACTCCCTTTACCCTCTTCATCCTCCCACAACCTCCTGTCTTTAAAATACTTTCTGTAGGAAAGTAAGAACTCTTGCCTTTTCTTTTCCTCTCTGGAAAGCCTTTCTCTGACCTGGATAGAGACATTTTGAATCATTCTGTAATTCTCTAATGGTGTACTTGAGATTGAATTATTCTTTACTAACAGCAACCAAAGAACTACAACACTCAGAGGCCTTCCTAAGGATGCATTTGGGATGGTTCTTGGGCCCTGGTCTTCTCATTCAACTTTTCCTTGTTCTTCCATCTCCCAGGACTTAAAGGGGGAAAGGGAGTCAGGGAAGAGTAGCAGAAGGAATGTGAGGAAAGAGGCAGAGAAGGAAAATCATGTCCCTGTGGTCTGTCAGCTGGAAGGGAGGGACGCAGTTCTGGGCTGAGCACGTGGCTCTGCACCTGAGAACTTCTTACCACATGACTTATCTGTGCAAAAAGATATCCAGTTTCGTTTGCTCTTATTTTCTTATTTGTGTCTTTGTTCATCATTTGTAGCCCCCAAAGCAGGAAAAGTAAGGTGTAGATATTAGTTCATCAGAAGGCAGTAATGAAGGAATAGAGCTGGAACAACATACAGGACTGCCTGTGCTGTTACCACATATCATCACAACACTTTAATTTCCTTGCACTCGTTTGTAAAATCTTTATTTTCTGTCAGGTTACCCTAAACTTAGTTGTCTTCCCTGTATTAATGGACTCTTTATGCTCTTATGTTGTCCCTGGCACCAAATCAATTTGATTGTTGACTTAGATAGTGAGTAATCACTTGAATCACTACCAGTAAGTACCAGGGAGGAATTCATACGGTAGAATGCGATTACTCAGTACTGCCAAGCAATGAAAGCCTAGCCCTGTGTCCAGTGCCCACAGTAGATGCCCCATAGAATGAATAAACCCTCGTAAACCAACTGGACCCCAAATATTCTGGATGACTAAGACCTTCTCCCAAGATGACTTATTACCTGAGTCTCTGGGGACCTCCTCTTGTCTTTGTGTCTGTGGAAACAAACAGTACAGGGAAAGTCAACCCCAATCACTTTCTACAGTAAGCATCTCAGGAGTCTGGGAGTGGAGAGTCTTTTCCATGCTAACGGGGTGCACGTTCTCTAGCACAGGGAGCTTCTCACTCAACACAGCCATCATGAAACACCATAGCTTAATTATCTCCTGGCCTACGGACTGCTGTGAACAAATGTTTATTAAATGTGATTTTGTCTCCCTTATGTGATAAATTTGGGGGAGAGATCTGTTTTTAATGGAAAAAGTATTTTTTTTTTAATTCTGTCAGTTAGGTTGTTTCATATATCTGTTAATCTGTTAGTTTTTTCTTCATTATTGCAGTTTTCTGTTTTGTCTCTATTCTTTGTTCAGGTAGGTCCTGAATAGAGATTGTTATGCAATTACTAATTTTATTTCTTCTTGCATTTTCCCCACTTTTCTTTCATAAGTATTTACTATTTTAGATAGGTTGTGTCTATTACAATTCTCATTGCTTTTTATTCAGAATTATTTTTTTAATCTGATGGCATTATATGTATCCCCATTTGTGGGACTTCCCTCCTAGTTTCTCTGCAACCTTATCTTATCAATCATTTCCTTCTTTCTCTTTCTACTGGCTCCTTCTGTTTAGTCTACAAACCAAATCAGGTTCCCCTTGCCTTAAAAAAACTTTCTTGACCACCTAAGTCATCTCTTACCTTCCCTTCACTTCCAAACTTTTTAAGAACCCTCTGTCCTCCTGATTTTGTGTCATCATTTCCCTGTCACTTTTCAGTCTTCTGTCATCTGTCTTCTCTTCTTATCACTTTACAAAGAAAAAGACTTTCTTGGTATCTTAGTATCTTTCTAATTGTCCTCATTCCATTCAAGCTCCTTGAAGAATCTTTCTCACTAACCATCACTGTCCTCGAAGTTTTTCCTTACCTTGGAAATGAAACTCTATTCTTTCTATTTCATTTCATTTCTTTTTCTGACTTGTCTTCCTTTCTATACTCCTGAAGTGTATATATTTCTTTAAATTTCATTCTTATATCATTAGAAGAGGAGTTTCTTGAACTTAGGTTGTCCTTAGTCGATTTCATCAAATTCCATGGTGATATCACTCACCCCTGTGCTAATAGTGCCAACTGTACATCTCCAGACTCCAGGCTCTTCTCAATCCAGGTCTGGGTGCCATACATGAGCCTCAAGTGCACTTTGTCCAAAACCACACATACACACACACACACACGCACGCACGCACGCATGCACGCACACACTCACTCACACACACACCTCAACCAAGCACTGTTCTTCCTCCTGGTTCTTTCTCTCAATTGGTGGATCCTCAAATACCCTGTCAGTTGAACTTGAAATTTCTAAGTCCTCTTAACTCTTCCTTTCCCTTCACCCCTCACATCTAACCAATCTCTGAGACCTGACAATACTCAGGCCACAAGAATCTATGGGATCTGTGATCCATTCCCCTTTCCCTAATGCAGAAAGGAAGAAAGGGTGTGAGAGAGGAAGGAAAAAAGGAAGGAAGGAGGTAAAAAAGAGGGAAGTAGGGAGGAGGGAAGGAGGAAGGAAAACATAAGAAGGTAGGAGGGAGGAAAAGAGAAGGAAGAAGAGAATGAAGAAAAGAGAGAAAGGGAAAGGAAAAGAAAGAGATGGCCTGCTTTTAAAATGTTTTAATATAAAGATATTACAAGCTTGCTTTTTAAAACACTCTAAAATGAAGGCATACAAAGAAGAAAAAATTCCACTACTCACAGACAAACCTTATAGCTGTGGCCTCTTGTAACTAGTCTCTCTGCCTCAAAGCTCCCTCTCCTGCAGACTGTTCCCCATTCTCTCATTAGAGGTACTGGTACCAAACAAAGAGAGCAAACCAAAAACAAAACTAATCCTGCCTCATTGTTTCCCATTGCCTCTGCAACCAATGCCATAGACTCCATGGGATGACACTCAAGGCCCTTTGCAATTTCTTGTGTCAGCGTCTGAGTCCTCTCCCTAAATCCCTTCCCCAAAACAAATCTAATATCCCCATCACACAGTCCAAGAGTTCTCTGAACATGTACACTTTGTGCCTGTCTTTCTTTGCTCATGTGAAGGATTGATAGGCCAGTAATGTCCATCTTTCTCTTTCTAATCCATAAATTTTTTATTTTGACAGATATATGATATCCCATACTTTGATTAGTTATGCTTGGAAACACCAAGAGCTGCTTTCTCCAAGAGCTTAAGGCCTAATGGGGGCAAGAGATAAATCTAAATGTGGTGCATTGTAATAAGGGCTGAGCAGTCCTGGACATTGCTCAGGGGAAGTTGGAGAAGTCACAGAGAAAGGGCCTCTTGAACCCAGTCTTGCAAGATAAGCAGGATTCAAGTGTATGAAATTGCATCTGACAAACAGAAAAGCCCAGAGTACCTCTGCTCTTCTTTTTAAGAGGGTTAATCTCAGGCTGTTCTCCCCGGCCCCAGCTACCAGGATGCCCTGATGCTGAATATGTTTTTATTTTAAACAACTGGTTATTGAATTTTATATTTTAATCCAATTTTTTTCTTTTAATAAGCAAGTTTCGACTGTTCACATTTACTATATGTACATTATTTGTCCTTCAGCCCAAGTAAATTTCTATTTGTTAGTCAATTTCTGATCTTCCTTTTCATGTCTCTGTTTTCTGTGGTGGATTTTAAACTCTCTATTTCTTTTTTGAGCTAGGTGAAAAGATAACCTTAGCCCGGCTGGCGTGGCTCGGTGGTTGGGTGAACCAGGAGGTCACGATTCCTGGTCAGGGCACATGCCCAGGTTGCAAGCTGGATACCCAGTGTGGGGTGTGCAGGAGGCAGCCGATCAATGATCCTCTTTCATCATTGATGTTTCTCTCTCTCTCTCTTTTCATGTCTCTGAAATCAATTTAAAAAAATATGTTTTAAGATTTTTTTTAAATAAAAGATGACTTAAGTGGTCAATTTGTTAACATTTTAACATTAGTGTATTTCAGAAATCCATTTTAATTGCTTCTATTTGTTTCTATTATTAACTAAATAAACTTTGATTCCCTTTTGGAAACAAAAGAAACCTTTTGTTTGCCCTACTACTGTTTATTTTTGTAGTTATTATCTGAGATCCTTTTGACGTTCTGCTAATACCTGATAGCTTCAAGAATTTGTTTGCTAATATACCAATTGCTTTTATTATTAGTGAAAGGATTATTAATTAACACTTGCTTAATCCTCTAATTCATTTGTTTCCCAAAGAGGTCTTTAAATCTCTGTCTAGCCTTACTTATCTCCTACAATATCAGAATGGCTAGGAGTCTTTGCGATCCACCGAATTTTTAGTTGGCCAATTGTTTTACATCCTCTAAGTCTTACAACATTTCTCTCTGCCTCTAAAGAGAAAGGTGACCCTGGTCAAGTACTTTGTCTTGGCTTTGTCATAGTTTGTCCACACAGCACTATTCTCCTTCAAAGGCCAAGGAGGGGTATATAATGACATTATTATTCTTACATCACTAAATACCAACTTCCTGTATTTGTGATAGCTTTCAAGCTTTGTCTTTGTCCTTATGTTTTTTTAGGAAAGTGATAGACACGCATGTGAAGGGAAATGTAGGCATGGGAGTCACCCACCACTGAGTAGATTTGACTGAATTCTCATGATGTTTATGCCAAAGTTCTGTTTCCATTCAGTACATTCTCTGTTGTCTCTGTGCCTAACTTTGTGCTCTTCACAATCCGTTTCTCCTGCTCTTCAGAGCTTGAGATTCTTTATTCTGCTTCCCAGGTGTATTACTTTGCTAGGGCTGCCGTAACAAAGTACCACAAGCTGAGTGGCATAAACAACAAAACTGTATTGTCTCACAGTCCAGAGGCTAGAAATCCAAAGTCAAAATGTCGGCGGGTCATGGTCCTTCTGCAGGCGCCAAGGAAGGTCTTTTCCAGGCCTGTCTCCCAGCTTCGGGGGTTTGCTGGAACCTGGTATATACCATATATCGGCTTGTCGGCACATCATCCTGGTTTCTGTCTTCATGCTCACATGGCATTCTCTCGGTGTGCAAGTCTCTGTCAAAATTTCCCCTTTTCATAAGGACACCAATCATAATGGATTAGGGGCCCACCCTACTCCAGTATGAGCTCATCTTAGCTAATTACATCTGCAACACCTGTTTCCAGACAAGATCACATTCCAAGTTGCTGGGGGTTAGGACTTCGGCATGTGAATTGGGGAGACATAATTCAGTGATTAACATTAGGTTTCTCAGGTGCTGCTCCAGTATTACTATCTGCGTGATGCAGCCACATGTGGGCCAGTCCTGGCACATCATGGTAACACTCACCATCTGTGCTGCTCCAATTCCCCTCTTGGTGTTTTTATTCCTTCATCATATTCACAAGTTTTGCTGAGCTTCACATCACGCCCTATTCAAGTAGATAGCCCCAGGTCTGTGGGGCTTTGCTCATTCCCCTTTAAATTGCAAAACTGTTACATAGAACTCGGGCTGTTAATTAGTGAATTTTATTTGTTTGGCTTATTTGTTATTTATGAAGCAAATCATATTGTGTTTGTTGTGTCTTGTTGTTTCCCTATTTCAGATCACTGTAAGGGGACAGGAGGAATTTTACCATCCCCAACATCCTTTCTCAAGAGTCCAGGGTACATAATATGCAGCTCTTTGCTTTAATTCTTTTTCCCCCTCTATTGTTTCCTTTCTAATTCTTTTGACCAGTTCTATGAGAATCTGTGTGACTTCCTAAGATGCCATGTGTACACATGGGACACATGTGTGCGGGTAGCCACACTCCAGGGAGACACAATCAGTAGTCGGCGAACTCTACGGGGTACAGATAGGTGATGACAGCGCATATAGTTTGACCGGGTTCATTATTACAAAGAGATAGGGTTGGGCTTAGGCCCCTGAACTAAAGAAGCAAATACTGGTCCATAAAGGGAAGGTATGCAAGGATGGAAGTTCAAACCTATGCAGAGCCCAGGACCCCTTGACACAGCATTGTCCCACGCCCAGCTCCCACTGCGGGACCACAGGCCCTTAGGGAGGCTGGCTCTAAAGACAGTCCAGAGATCTTTCTCTCCTGTTGCCAGTGGTGTTTTCACATCAGGAACCACCAGCTCCTTGTTCAATGTTAAGAAAACTCATGAACTATGTGCAGGAGGAGCCTGATGAAAACCAGAGGAGCTTGCCTGAGAAAACAGGCCCTCGCCTGTGTCTCTCCTCCACGTCTTCTGCACACATTCAGGTTGGAGTTGTGATTCCAGTGGGAAGAGGGATCCCAGCAAGTAGAGTGGGGAGAACTGATCCATTTCCATTATTATGTCCTGGTGGATATGTCTAGGCTGCTAGTCGGAGATGAAAACCATTTTGGCAAACCAGAATCAAAGATGGTTGACTGCATTCATTTTCTTTCCATAGCTCTTTCTTCCCTGAGAGTGAGGAGGTCTGTGGGCTGGGAAAGGTAGAAAAGAATCATTGCTATACCCCTTTCACAAGCCTGCTTCTGTGTGTTCAGCACTTGGGCGGGGCCCCCCTCTCAGGCAAGCGCTGGTAATGAATTGCTGGAACCCACAGCCTGGCTCAAATGACCAGTGGGTGCCTCTTTGTCATACACACGCTGTGCATCTGGCGGCATCACCCGGGGTAACATGATCGGTCTCACAATTTTAATTTCAACCAAAAATACATCTGTCAGGTTCATTTCACCTGGTGGGATAAATATCATATTTCTTTTCCAATTTGTAAACACCTTGCTTTTCATCTCAAGCTAACATGTTTCCTGGGTGTTTTACAAATGGAAACGCCAAGTGAGATACACACGGGCCAAGGTGTGTGTTATGAGTGTCAGTCGAGTGTGGAGGTAGTTTTATGTTGTACGGGGTCCCGTGCCCGCGATATCTTGTGCCACCAGGAAACCTGACTGTGGCAGTACGTGGAGTTGTCTTGAGTAAGAAAATCCAACAGGCAGTCTGGTTCTGAGACCGCTCAGCAGCTGCCTGTGGACACCGGGAGCGCTCCCTGTGACAGAGGAAGGGTGGATTGTGTCATTGTCTCAGGGCCCACGTCCCATTGCTTCTCTGGACACAAACTGTCCAGAACCAAAGATGGTTTTCCTTCACTCCCTTTGAAAATCATTCTTTCTAGTGTGAGGATTCCTCTACATGAATCCAAAATACAAGACCTGAAATGCTACTGTCCAGTTTGTCTACTCATACTGAGAGTGCTAACATGGAAGGGACAGTATTTGTTTTGTGACTTTGATGAGTTCAGTGAGGAGAGAAATTGAGATAAGTAGAACGGCAAATAGAAATTACATCTTTCCCGAGTCTTAATATGACTTGCATAAATACCGATGGCATTTTGTGTGAATATTTATGAGAGACCTTTTAATTCAACAATCTCAAATTCTTTTATCACTTGTTAATTTTTACAGTGTCATGCTCGAGCGTGTGGGTAATAATGTTATACTCCATCTACAGATGGAGGGATCAAAGCTCGCAGATGTTCAGTTACAGAACCTGCCAGAGACCTGCAGTGATCAACAGGGTATTTTACAGCACAGGGCGAAAGCCTCTGGTTACCAGTGCCACCCAGCCTTCCCCAGCAAGGCTTGTCACTAATGCCACTCTGACCCAATACAGCAAGTGAGCTGGTTCTGGGAATCGGGTCTATGGCTAGCTCTGGGGTCAATGGGAATGGTGAATTTAAACCTCATCCTCTCAGCACCCATATCAGCACCCTTTGCCTGCTGTGCAAGCTCCCACCTCCTATCCACCCCTTATCCTTTCTTGTCAGCTGCTTCATTGCCCTTGGTTGATTTCTACTGACCCTGAAAAAGGGTTACCGTATTTTTCCGTGTATAAGACGTCCCCATGTATAAGACGCCCTCCACTTTTCCAACCCAAAATTAAGAAATCAACATTTTAAACATAAAACAGAACACATTTTTATTTAGTAATTACCGCAGATAATGTTTACATACCAGTACTATGATATTATGCAACATATCACTTTATTCAGCCTCTGCTGCATCACTACTTTCTTCTTTATCACTGTTAGTTCCAGACATATCAAATTCTTCAACTTCTATTGTATCACTGCTGTCTTATGAGTCACTGTCTATATATGTGAGGTCATCCTCATAAACTGGTGGCATTTTCTGAGCTAACTTTGTTTGTGTTCTCATGGCCAACTCTTCTCTCCTCATGAAATTGAAGCACCATTTTGTGTTTCCTATAAAATCAACAATGTTCATTTCGCTTGCAAACATTCTTGCCTGACATTGAATAAGCTTGGTTGACAGACATAAGCCATTCTGGTGCTGGTCCATAATCTAAGTCTTTAGCCTCTGCTCCAAGTTTGCCCATTTTGCTGGTTTTCCTCTTCAGGCCTGCTTCTTTTTTGGTATCTTAAGGAGTTGTTCTTCCTGTTCTCTCTACTGTCTGATCATACACTCAGTGGGAGGAGGTCCAAATTGTCTCTCTGCAGCTCTATTTCCATGCTCTTTTGCATAGCTGATTACATTCAGTTTGAATTTTGCAGAGTAAGACAATCACCAGTATTTATCTTTTTATTTTTTGACATCTTTATGGGCTCAGAACGCTCCGGTCCCTGTTGCATCTGTGCACTCTCCACCTCCACCTCCAATTACGGCATCAGCTGACGTCAGTAACAATAAGGCTGGTGTGGAGGAAGCCTGTTGGACAAGGTGTGGGCAGCTTCGCACCCGCGCGCGGCTCCCTCCTCAGCTGACTTCCGTGTATAAGACACCCCTCAATTTTCAGTCCAATGGTTTTAGAAAAAAATAGCGTCTTATACCCGGGAAAATACGGTAATTGATAACAAAAGAGGTTAGTAATTATTAATAAGGCCATACTTTTCCAAAAAATGTATTTCCAAAAAAGTAAATCATTAGGAAGGAAAATCTAAAGGGCGGCCATGTCTTACCGCCTTTTCCCTGTTTCTAATGCTCTATCCCTTCATTGTCAGGAACCAGGGATGCATAGAACCTTCTATTAAAGTAGCTGTCAAATCCCACCTCCATGGCAGGCTCTGCCAGGCCCCCACATAATGCAAGGCCTTCTGAGGATGAGGAGGGACAAGGGAAAAGGATGGGGCAAGACGCCCTGTGTTTATTCCCACCATCCACAGATCTATAATGCTGTGAAAGTTTGAAAACCTCAACATCCCTCTGTATGACAATCTTCTGTTTTTGTGGCCAAACATATTCTAAGATCCAATAAAATAGAAAAATCCTACAAAATAGTCAGAAGTGAAACTCCAGGATTTTTTTTACCAATGATAATTTAAATATTTTTCAAAGGAAAAACCTAGATAAATAACATATTTAAGTATGCCTGGGATGTCATAAAAGGACTATAGGAATGCTTCTTATAAAGAGCTCAGATACCATCACATGGAATCATTAAAGGCTACGGATCTAAAAATGTTTTCTCTTATTGACTTTATGACCATAACCCAAAGGCCAACTGAAGTCCCTCTTCCCCTTAAGGCTCAGTTAAGATGGGCTTGAGTTCTCATCCCATGTCCTGTGGCAGTCTCAGGATGCCTGGGATCCCTCGTACAGTGTAGTCTTATGGTCACCTCTAGCTTCCAGGTGAGCTGCTGCGGGTGGTGTGCGCCATCTCTGTTTTGCACATGGAATGCAGTGGTTTTCCTGAGTCTTAAATAGCATCTTCCAAACAAGGAGCCTTGGAATCATTCTCTGTGTCTTCTCCTGCCATCAGTTTTCATACTCACCTCATTCAGCTCAGCACTCAATTATTGAGGGCCTATCATGTGCCCAGTGATCAAGACACAGCACAAAAGAAACAGAATCCATCCTCGTCCTATATTCCTCTCAGATCTATCTCCCTCTCCCAGTCTTTCTTGCCACTGCCTTCCTCAGTCCAGCCTCAGTACCTTACAAACACCCCTGCTGCCTCGCTGCCCCTGCTTTGGTGCTGCCTTGCTGCTCGTTGCTCATCTCTCCTCCCTGCCAGATTGGTCATTTTAAGCATCCACTTCAGGCGCTGCTCTGCTGAAGGTCCTCCCAGGGCTCCTTACTGCAACCCACATCCCCATTTGGCTTAGCAGCCTCATCACCCAGAACACCCCCACAGGACTCGTCTTCCAGGCCATCCAGGAAAATGTGTCACTTCTGCCATGCTGTGATTTTTTTGTATTTTTTGTCTGCTGTTCTCTCAGCCTAGAATGCCTTCCCCTCACATTTCTTTTCATCCTTAAACAATGAGCAAACTGGCCCTTCTGGATTGCCCCACCTGACCCCACCCACCTCAGACCTGTGCGTAGCCACCCTCCTTTCCATATGTTCACGTGACCATCTCTGTCATCTGTGGACAGCACAGTGCCAGGAATGTAGTCACAGTTAATTAATAGTAATTATTCGATGAATTTTATTCTCTAATTTAAAAAATATATACTTATATTATGAACCAACATTAATTTCAGAGATAAATTAAATCTGCCTAAATCTGTTTCCTCTGCTGAAAAAAATGGGGATAATAATACTTAATTTTAAAGTCATTATGAGAATTAGCAGTTATTGAGGTGGAAACCATAGTACCACTCAGTAAGCATCGTAGCATCTCAGTAAGTAGTAATTTGTGTTAGTCATTGAAGTACATACTCTGAGTTAGTGTACATGAAGGTGAGAGTTAAACCCAGAGAGTTAAAGCCAGTGCTTTTTCTGTTAAGCTTAAGAATATATAAGCTTTAGGAACCAGACATATCTGGGTTCAAATTCCACTTCTAGCCAGGTGATCTTGAGCAAGTCACTAAGTAGTTCTCAACCTTGTTTCCTTATTCATAAAGCAGGAATAATAATGCCAATCTTTTCAAGATTTTGTGTTCTTTAAAAATAAGATATAGAATACAAAGGATAGTGCCTGGTTTATAGCAGCAATCAATAATTTATTTCCTCCTTCCCCAAAGAGATCCTCAGATGATACACATGCCAAAGGACTGGTACAGACTTTTGTGGGGTTACTAACATGCTGATGAGGACTAAATCCCATTGACTGCCCAACTCAGCTGCTCTAGGCCCTGACCTGTACCTTGGTTCATTCTGGAAAAAGCAGAAGGAAGGAGTGTGACCTCTTGGCCTTTCCTTTGCAGAAATTGTTTTTTGTACTTTGCAACCCTAATGTATGATGCTGGAAAGGAGCATCTTAGAAATTAAGAGAAATCTTTTAGAACCAATTCTGGGAAATGATGGTATATTTTTCCTCTCTGTAAATTCATCAACTTCTTATAATATTGGCCAGTGATAGGGTGCATGTATTCATATTTTAATTTTGTATTTAGCGCCCCCCCCCCAAAAGGAAACTGACTATAATAAAGTAGCTGTACGGGCTGAAAATCAAAAGGACCCAGAGCTGACAAAAGGTACCTAAAGTAAAAAATAAAAGCAAGCCTGGTGGGTGTGGCTCAGTGGTTGAGCATCTACTGATGAACCAGGAGGTCTTGGTTTGATTCCCAGTCAGGGCACATGCCCAGGTTGCAGGCTTGATCCCCAGTGTGGGGCATGCAGGAGGCAGCTGATCAAAGATTCTCTCTCATCATTGATGTTTCTATCTCTCTCCCTCTCCCTTCCTCTCTGAAATCAATAAAAATAACTACACTAATAAAAGAGAAAGATGTAAATTGACCATCCCTCTGCAACACCCACCAGCTAATCAGGAGTGAGTATGCAAATTATCCCAACAAAGATGGCGGGTTAATTTGCATACACAGGCGCCAAGCAGCCGGGGGCGGGGTGGCACCAATCGGCCTGGGTCCCAGGGATGGGCACCACACCTGCAGGCTCCCAGGACCATCGCCAGCCCCAGGAGGCGAGGGTGGCCGTGCCAAGCCACACCCACAGGCTCCCGGGACCATCACCGGCCCCACCAAGCCAAGCCTGCAGCCTCCCGGGACCATAGCTAGCCCCTGGAGGCAAGGGTGGCCACGCCAAGCCAAGCCCGCAGCCTCCTGGGACCATCGCCGGCCCTGAGAGGCGAGCGCAGGCCTCAGCCCAGCACAGGCCCAGAGTAAAATGTTGACAGCAAGTCCTTTCAGTATAATTGGGGCATTAGAGGCCCACAGAATGGTCATTTCCTTTTCTATGAAACACATAACTCTGACACACTATTTACAATTAAATAAGTTCCATATATTTTGACATTTTACAGCCCTGGAAAGTTACATATAATGATCAGCAAAGTGAGAAGATGAAAAGAATTTTTAGGCTTTTAAAGATGTAACTAATTTCTGTCTAGAAGAAGACACAATTCAAAAAGTGATGGTTTTATTGTCCTATAGGACATTAGCCAGATTGTATCTAATTTAGCAGTTTTACTTTAGGCTTTCATCTTTGGAAATCATATTTGGAACAGCATTATCATCCTGCCAGTCCCTTCATTGAGTTTCACAGAACTTTTGCATCTGCTATTACGTATTTGAATAAGAATTATGTATTTAACACATGCAAAATTTTGTTTTGACACAATAAAACAAAAGATCATTTGATTCTTCCCTGGAACACAGAAAAGCACAAACTTGAATCATTGGTGTGGCTTGGGCTAATTTTCCAAATATTGTTAATAAAATTCATGTAGGGTTCTTCACAGAACCAAGAATTCTCTTTCAGGCCTACATATTCAGTATCTCCAAGGTGGAGGCCTATTATTCTGTGTTTTGTTTTGTTTTGTTTT
>NW_005365280.1:2136084-2155898 GCF_000412655.1 Myotis brandtii
TAAAATAAAATAAAATAAAATAAAATAAAAATTAGCAAGACACCAAGGTGGCCAAGCAGGTACTTGGAACTGGAACTGGCAGATTTTATGCTGTAATGCTCTTGAGCAGCAAGCATATTATCCTGTACTGTGTGCCAAGGTCAAGAGTGTCTGGAATTGCCAGTGAACTCTATAGCCTACAAGTGGCTGAATTTACGTTAGCCACTTGAAGGGGAAATTAACTTTTGTCCCCTTCTTCTCCCTGTTTTTTTCCTCGTTGATGCCCCACATTCCATTCTCATCAGCTGCTACTATCTGTCAGACCAGCTAAATCAAATAGAATTAACCAGATATTCAGATAGCCAAACATTCTCACTTAAACCTTTTTATATTAAATAAAAACTCCCCAGCACTCCTGATTCCTATATACTGCTCAACTCCATTTTTTCATAATGTGATGTGTTTATTATGCCCATTGTTTATTGTCTGTTCATTGCTGTAAACCTCATAGGGAGGTCTTTGTTATCTCACTGTCTTCCAAATACCTAGGATTATACCTGACACATAATAGGTGTTCAATAAATATTTTAATAGATAATAAAGTATGAACAAGAAAACATGATGAAGTCCGGGTAAGTGGACACCAAGCACAAAAGGAGTTTATGAAGGAAAACAGAAGAGAAGCATGTAAAAGAAAAGATCTGATAATATATTTCATTTATGAATAAAAAAATACACATATCAAAACAGGATAAACTGTTGCCATCTTTAGATAGATAAGTTTATTGCTGCTACCTAGATCATATCTGACTTCTCAGAAGGTTCATTTTATTTGTAACTTCACAATTTGTTTATTAATTCACTCATTCATTCATTTACGTGTTATGTGACAAGCACTGTACTTAGTATAAAAATGCAGGGTGGATAATCAGCATACACTCATATAACATGACCGGGTCTATCCCATGTCAACCATCTTAAATACTATGTCTCCATCAGTTATTATTATTAGTTAAACTATGGTACAGATGAAATCAAGACCGAAGGTTTGATCTCTCTGTGGGCCAACTAATTTCAGGATATAATGAGTATTTGACTTAAGAAATTAACAAAAATAATTTTACCACCAACTACAGCAATGTAAACAAAAGTTCCATAGGACTCTTCAGAGGGATACAAGAAAGTTTTATTATGACAAGATTTGCACATCAGAGAATATAGCCTTCAGCATAAACCAAAGACAAGCTCTAAGGTTGGAAGAATAAGGCAAGAGTTTTAAAGGCCAGAGTTGTGAGGGTTGCTGATCAAAAGAATAGGTTGCTAGGAAAACAAAACTATAAACTTTTGGTCATGTGTTTTCTGATTGGTGGGGGGACTGGATTTTCAGGGGTCTGCTAACTCAGCGGACAGCAAGTGGGATTGTGAGATAAGGACAATGGGTAGTTTCTATTGATTCATGGTCAGCAGGTAGTAGTCATGAGTCATGGGATATGGCCAACAGATAGAGCCATGTTCAGCAAAGGAGGTGGGGGAGACAAGGCAGGGCCAGTGCCTCAGTTTCTCTTGGAGTCTGAAAAATAAACTAGTAAAACAAGTTTTGTCGTGGAAAAAAAAAACACAATGCAAAGAATGGAGTGCGTCAGGTAGAGGCAGAGTTTAAACTGCAAAATGGCTTGATCAAGCCAGGTCAGAGACCATGTTGCAGAAGGGCCCAGATATTCAGTCACCAATTATGATATCAGAATCCTCAGAATGTCCCCATAATCCAGCTAGCTGTCTCACAAACATTTGCTGGGGCACAAGCCATCACCAGGAAAGACGCAGCAGAGCTCACCCCAGATGACTGTGGGCCAAAGCACCATCTCTGTCTGTGAGGAACATTGACCCGTGTGTTGTACTAAATTGAGAAGATGCTCCCAAACAAAGGCGAGCTGAAGAGTGGAAACCAGAAAGGGAGCAAAGCTTGTGGGGGAGGAGAAGTTAAGGACATCAACAGCCACGTTGCAGATCATTTTAGTGAATTGCGGTCCCTGGGAAAGTGTGGTTAAGAGTAGACTAAATATTGTGTTAAATCTGAACCCCTGGTCTTCTCGCTAAAGCCTGTTCCTTCTGCAATTTCTCCTCTGGTGATGGCAGCTCCATTCTTCCAGTTTGCTCAGGTCAAAACCAAGGAGTCATTCTTGACCCCTCCTTTGCTCAGTTAGCCCACATCCAATCCAGAATCTACTCCTTATACACTCCACTATAGTCACTCTGCTCCCAGCTTTCTTCATCTCTCATCCAAGTTGCTGCAAAGTCTCAAATATGAGCTCCTCACTTCTACCGTTACTCCCCCCACCCCACCACCACCACCAGTCTGTTCTCAGTACTGCAGCATCCGGGATCCTTATAAAAGAAAATTATATCATGTAATTTCTTTACTCAAAACTATGATGATTTTTCTTTCACTCAGGATAAAAGCCAATGTTCTTTCAACAGCCTGTGTGATCCGCGCCCCTGTTATGTCTGCTCCCACCTCAGACCCACCACTTCCCCTCCCTCGTTTCAGCTCTAACTGCTTGCTAGTCCTCCAACACTGGAGACACATTCCAGCCTCAGGGCCTTTGCAATGATACTTCCCTTTTGCCATGATTGTGTCTGCTAGCCCCAGGTACCCACATGGCTAATACCGCCTCCAAGTATTTATCCACATGAGAACCTGAGGACCTGTTTGAATGGAAACCCATCCTCATGTATGTTTCTGATCCACTTCACTTGACTACATTTTCCCCCTATGGCCTCTGACACCTAACATGCTATATAATTTAGTTATTTATTATGTTTATTGCCCTTTGTCTCCCCCGGTGATGGTTAATTTTATACATCAGCTTGACTGGACCACAGGGTGCCCAGATATTTGGTCAAATATTATTCTGTGAGGATGTTTTTGGATGAGGTTAACATGTACATTAGTAGACTGAGTACAGTCGATTGCCCTCCTAAAGTGGGTGGGCCCCATCGGATGAGTTCAAGTTCCTGAATACAACAAAAGGCTGACCCTCCCCGGAGGGTTCATCATGCCTGCAGGCCTTCCAACTGGGACACCAGCGTTTTCCGGCCTTCAGACTCAGACGGAATCACCAGTTCTTCCTGGGTCTCAAGCCTATTGGCCTTTAGCCTGGAACTCCACCATCAGTTCTCCTGGGTCTGCAGCCTGCCAACTCACTGTCAGCCTCCCCAATCCAGGAAAACCCTGAGTAATGCTCTCCCCATCACACTTGAATGAAAGTGGACAGGGACCTAAGAGTCCCTGCATGTTGCTGCTGTAACTTATCTGTACTGTTTCCTCCTCTGACCAGCCCTGGCATAAACAGCGCTCGGTATATATTTGTTGAGGAAACAAATTAACTAACAGGTAATAAGGTGACTCTCTTTAGAGATATAATGCATGCAGTCATCTCCATTTTATTACATATGCAAGAGCTATGGGCTTTATAGCTGAGCCAAAGATCGGTCTTCCTGCACATGCCTCGTAGGAAGCAATCCGGATGTGCCTCGCATTTGATGCTGGCTGCACACACACTTTGGGGTCGGTGTGAAAAGCCAGGCACAGCAATCTGCAAACACTGATTGACTTTTGAGTGTGTGTGATCCATGGCATAAGGAAGCCTTAAATCAGGAAAAGCTATGGGATTCCTCTGGACTTGGGAGTAGGCAACTCCCTCTTCAGAAACAAAACCAAAAAAAAGCGCCCATGGCCAAGGGCAGCTCAGAGAGAAAAGAGCTCAAGACCTGAAGGCTAAAGGCAATGTCACTAGCCATTCCTTTGCTCAGCAGAAGGACAAGAATGTTGTGATTCAGTGGCATTGTTTCTAAATGGCCCACCTTTCCACAGGCAAGGTTAGCCGTGTGAGAGAAGAAAGAGAAAACAAAGAAGATAAGGAGGAAGGAGAGGAAGAGATAGTAACTGTCAATGGTGATTAGAAGCAGAGGGCAGGGCTGGCCAAAAAAAGAATGACAGGGAGACAGCAATAGAAGCTAGAATCTCAGTGCAGAGGGGGAGGGCTAGGCCAACAGCCTCCCAGAGATTATTATAGCACCCAAAAGCAGTGTGTGTGTGTGTGTGTGTGTTGGAAGTGAGAGAGAAGAGACTTCTTTTTCTCCATTAAATGCCCCTGAAAGTGTCTCCATGGTAATGAGCAAGAATAACTGGAGAGGAAAAAAACAAATGAATACATGATAAGAGCCCAGCAGATCTCTATGAATCCACAAAGTCACTCACAGACCCTCTGGCAGCCTTCCCCGGAGTCTGTTCCACAGAGCACCAGTTCCTTGGAAACTGGGGGGGAATAAAAAATTACAGAGGCAATTTGAAATACATCAGGTGAAGCATAGTTAAACAGGTTTCTGTTGTGAATCGTCACTGGCCAGAAGGGGATGCCATCCACAGAAGTCCCTCCCCTCCACTGACCAGGAGGCATCATTTATGTTGAGCTGCCCGCCAAGCTGGGGCCGGTGCTCTGTGGGGTGCACAGTTCCTGAGAAAAACAAACTGTGGAAGCTTATAAAGATTGTGCTAACTTTCAAAGAGAAAGCAGATTTCTGGTTAAGGATGATGGGGCGAAGTTTATCAGTAGCTTGGTACAATAATGGAATGTCTTCAGACTCACCCCTGAGTTTGGAATGCAGGCTATAGATGTCATCTCAGCAATGCTCCACATAAATGAATCTCCAAGGAAAGATCTGGCCCATGGGACTTATCCAGGGGAAAACATAACCCACTCAATGCAGTTGACTGGGCTGGGGTCTTTCAGATGTTGGCTTTGGTAGTTTAAACTGAGATCATGAGAAAGCAGACACAACTGGTGTAAACCAGTCAACGTGGTTGATTGACATACAGTTAATGCTCAACAAATGGCAGAAAAAAATTAATGGCAGCTCAGAATTTTTTGTTTCAAAAAACTAATGTCTGATTACAGTCTATTGCTTTAGATTTTATAAAGCTGGTGAGTTTGAATGGTTTTGGCAGTTTTCTCCAATTTATATCCCTGAAGATTGCTGGTTAGTGAAGTCCCTGTGCATTGAAGTGAGATCTATTGCCTTTCAGCTTTAATGTTCAGAATCCCATAAAGTAAAATTATAGGCAATTATAAGCGCCCTCACTGTCAGAAGCCAGGTGGTGCCTACCCAGATAGGGGAAGAGTTGCTATCTTTTTGGCTGGGCCAATAAAATCAGCTGAAAGAATAACAAAATGCAAGATCAAATTCTTCTTGGGCACCCAGTCTATTATTGTGGATAACCAGGTTAAGCTTTTTATTTCAGCCTGATTTTCCCTTCCGGTTTCTCTCTGCCGTGATTTTGTATGTCTTCATTTGTCATTCCCCGTAATTGACCCACTGCTTCCTTCCCGGATCTCAAATAATCCAGCTAATCCCATGTCCCTGTCATGACCCTGGCATTCTCTAGAACCCATTTTGTCCAGCCCAGCTATACAGGAGTGTTTCACTAGAGCTTCATATATATCCCAGGTTCACTCATTAGCCTGCACATCAATGCAATGTTTTCTCAGACTGGCTACTATATTTTTGCACTACCAGTGAAAGAATCTACCTATCAGAACAGCTTTAATGAAAACTGTAACTCTTAACCCGAGGGAACAGTTCCTGTTAAGGGTTTTGGGATTTGTTTTTCACTGCCTTCCGACCCCTATTGCAACAAGATTCAGGATATGTGATATTGTACGGACACAAACTATTGTGGGTCAATGGGTAAGCATTTAGATTTCCATTGAACTTGACGTTTTATATCACCCTACTTTCCAAGACATGTCAAACATCAAGAGCTTAGAGAAAATTGTGGCCCACATATCATTTGAGCAGAACTCTGTTCTTGTTCCGATGAATAAATTATAGGTTTTTAAGTGATTGCTCCCCCAAATACAGCAGCACAGAAACTAGAAATGATGGGAGATAGGGCTCACACCTGTGAACAGGGGCAAAGACAAAACACAGTGGGAACTGACCAAGACATGTCCCTTGCTCATTGTGCCAATGGCCCCAAAATCCTAAATAAGGCTTTGAATGCCTCTGACAAGTTAAAATACATTGATAGCAACAGTGTAAGTTATTATCTGAAAAGTAAGAAAGTGACTTTGGAGAAGCTCTTTAGCCTACAGTTTGCTGAATGCTTTTGCAGAAAAGACTTCACATTAAAAATGCCCAATTGACAACTGCAAGTGCACACTGTTCTACCTTTCTGAGAAAAATAGAACAACATGGCACCAAGCTTTAGTGCCACCCCTCAGGTCTTACCTAAATAGTTCTACATCCCAGGCTCCAGACCTCTGTGTTTCCAGCTGTTCTTTAGCAAATGTTAGTAAAGGGATATCACAGTGATGATCTTGGGCCCGGTAGGATATTAAATTATGTTTTGTATACATGGGTGCATGGCAGTATTACTTTCTAAGTTTTTCTGGATGTCTGAAATCATTTCTTTTTTAAACAAGTTATTACTAAAAAAAAAATGTGCTGATGACTATAATGAGTTGTTGAACATTTGATTTTAAATGTAAATAAAAGTTCATGCCTGTTGTAAGCTTCTCTCTTAGGTGTCAGGACAAGGCAACTCTCCAAAGCAGTTCATTCCCCCAGGAAACCAAATCTCCTTGCTTTTACTCTTTAAGAATAATTTTTAAGGAATATAAGCAAAAGGCTTTGGAATTCTAGAGTGTATTTTTAAGAGAGTTTAGCAACCCGAAGTAAAAAACATACGTGGAATGTAAAGCCTTATGAACATATAAAAATATTTTCCACGGAATTTGTCATGATGCAATATAATGGTAACTACCATGGTATCGTGTATTTTTGTGGTGCTCAGTAGGTTTTGTTTATTTAGATTGACTTCCGTGACAGTTTGCAAATGTTTTAAATTTTCAAGTTGTCTTAAATGTACAAATGTTTCTGAAAGTATTTCCATGAGGCATATTCTGAAATCTCCAAAGTATTCCTGAGCAGTGGAAAATATTTACATAAGAGGAACATGAAGGGGAATGAGCCTAGGGAAATATCTACCAAAGCAAGTTAACTCAAATTAATATCTCTGATAAAAATAATTAGCTCCTCACTTAAAATGGTGAAGACAATTGCTTTATTTATTAGAGTTTACCCAAATAATATATTTTTAGAACAAACGCTCTTTCTAATTTGGATAACCTTTGCCTAAGAAAATATTAACTATTCTTCTTCATCTGAATAATTTATTTTAATAATTTCTGAATATGTTTTCCTGAAGCTACTTCCCTGATGAGAAGAAAGAGACTTAGTACTTTTGGATATATATAAACTTAATCACACCTATGTGAAATTTTGTACCATTTAAGCTACAGACCTGGTTAATATGTTTCAAACTTTTTTCTTAATTACAAAAGAAATGCATGTACATTCTGGAAAATTTAGAGAATGTGGATAAGCCAATAAAATTAAATAAAATTTTATATTAATACTTTGAGGTATACTTTCCATATGTTTTCTATGCTAAAACTCACACACATGTACATACATGCACCCAAACAGAAGCAACTGCTAAAACTTTGCACAGAAACAAAGATCAATATTTGGAAATATGCTTGGCTAAGAAGAACTGCTGGATCTGAGCTTTCTTACAATTTAAAATGTAGGTGGGATCCAAAAATGAAAAAGTCTAATTTTTACTTTAATGCCATTAAATTTGCCTGAGTTGTAATGCCTTTGTGGTATTTATATTTAAAACATCCTTTCTAAAATGATAGCATTCTCATAAAACTTGCCAAGAATATAGTGATGGTTGTTTGTTTTTGTGCTTGTTTGTTTGAATTGAACTAAGAGTTGAATTCAACTCTTAGGGCCATTCTTTATGGTCTTAATAAACCATTGTTTTAAAATCATTTATGTTATTTTTAAAGATATCACAAATAATTATATCTACAAGAAAAATAGTTTAGCAGTAGTTCTCAATGTGGTGGAATGTTTATTGTTTACTTATGTTTTCCAACCTGTATTTTCCAATGTTTCATAAAGAGAAAATGGTATTAATTTTATAATCAGAAAAAGAAATTATTTTTAAAGAAGTAACAATAGATTGATCTATTTTTTACCTGATGTAGAAACCACAGAAAAACCCTGGATTCCAGAAAAAACTGACTTATTTCACTTAATTTAATGACAAATCTTTGAGGTCAAACTCCCAGGGTTTGTTCCATTCCTTGCAGAACAGCATGAGTGGGAATTTAGTTTTCCTTTTTGGGTAACATTTCTACAAAGCCTGCTGATAAAGCTCTTTAATTTTCTTTCTGCAAAACAATTATTTCTGGAGCTAAACTGAGATGAAGCTGATAATGGGTCTCAATTCTTCAACTTTAAAGCAGAAACTAAAGTCATAAAGTCCTGACATACTCTCCAAAGCACAGCCCCATCAAGCTAAACAGCCCTTGGAAACACTTGCTGAAACTCACAGTTGGGGCATGTATCTCCTTCGCTGTCGCCATTTTTCACCTTCTGTTAAAGCCACGGAAACCTGGGGAAGGGTGGGGGAGATTTTTCAGCTAATCTTCACATGAGCCTTGAAAAATGATTTTCTTTCAGAGAAACATCTAGAATAAAAGAAACATAAGTGATAAATAATAATAATAATCTGAGTGAGACCTGTGTAAAACTGACAGATCTGAAATCATTTCAAAGCACAGTAGCTTTTAGATGTGTCTGAGGAGCCACCGCCAATGCATTCCATTGAAAAAAAGCCCAGGGTGCCTCTTAAATGTATCTCCTTCTATCAGTTGCAAGCCCTCTTGCAGTGTTAATTGACATCAGTACAATTCAACCTGTGTTTATTGAGTACGCCTAATGCACGCTTAATACTTAAACAGATGCAAGTGCCTCTAAATAACAACCTCCCCATTGCTTTTCATGTGACATCCCACACGATCAGCCTGGATGGAAATCACATCACAACTCTAATGTCCTCTCTGTGTTTTTGATTCCAGCTGTGAAAGTTAGGGATGAGCTGGAGAATGTAAGCCTACTTTAAAGCACAGGAGAAATCTACTGGCACAAAATAAAAGCTGTACTGTTTATTAAGGTTGTGCAAATAGCTGTGGAACTTAGTTCTCTCTGCACTGCTTTCTTTTTTACTTTTTTTTTCTTCTTTTTTTAATGAAGACAATTCTTCACGAAATTGCCAAACTAAGGCAGAAGGAAACTTTCTCCATCTTTATAATGCTTTCATCAGATAACCAATATAAAATATCTTCCAGAATACTCTGTCTCCTCAGACTTTAGAGTTTGTTCTTGAGAAGTTGGAGATAAACAAATATGGCCTTAATAAATCTATCTAACATTGTAAATACACAGTTTCTGGTTCTTCTTCTCTTTGGGGCAATAGGCCAAGTTTCATCAACAATTCAGATATTCTGGTCTTTCTCAAAAACGTCATTGCATCAAGAATATTATGTCTTAGCAAGCTGTTGGAGAAAATTAGGACGTTTATGGTAGTTTTGCCTTAATTAAAGTCGGCTGCCTTCTGGGAAAACTGATAACACACCTTTGATAGGTGTTGCATTCTAAAGAGCATGGTTTGGGGAGAGGCATTAAACTTGACTTTTGCAGCCATTAACAAACAAGCATGAAATAGCTGTGTTCGGGGCAGGCAATATTTAGAGGGTTTTGTCTGTTTTATTGTTGGTTTTGGGGTGTGTTTGTTTGCTTTTCCTGCATTGGCATTTCTCCCTGACATTAGTTTGCTCAGGCTGCCAGAACAAAGTACCACAGACGGGGCGGGTGGGGTGGGTCTTAAACATCAAAAACTGTTTTCTCCCAATTGTGGAGACTAGAAGTTTGAGGTCAAGGTGTCGGCAGGGTTGGCTTCTCCTGGAGCCTCTCTCTTTAGCTTAGGGTTAATGTCTTCTCCTGGTGTCTTCCCACACAGTGTCACTGTGTCCTAATCTCGTCTTCATATTAGGACAGTCATAGTGGTTTAGGGTCCACCCTAATGACCTCATGTTAACTTAATTACCACTTTAAAGGCCCTGCCTCCAAACACAATCCCATTCTGAGGTACCAGGGATTAGGACTTCGACATGGGAATTTGGGAAGGACAGTTCAGCCCAAAACAAACCTGACTCGGGGTCCTTTGGCCAAATCTGTAAGACCCTTTCCCAGTGATGGCCAGAAGGGAAAGTGAGAAGGTAAGAAAGTGTTGATGAGGTTTTCACAAGGCCTGGCTGGCTACTGCAGCAACTCTTTTTTGGTTTTCCCCTCCTTCAACATGGAGAATTAGAAAGTCCACTGAGAACTTTGAGCACACTTTGCTATCTTTCCCTAAATTTCTTTTTGTTTCCCCCAAGTAAACACATGCCTCTGTCCATCTGCATATCTCAGTTAGGATGTCACTCTCCTTGTGTTTGCATATCAATGATAGGAAAGAGCTGGTCAATGCATCCCATCAATCAGAGACTTTCTAACTGGCAGACACCTTGGAGATTGCCTACCGTTTGTTGAGCACCCACAATGTACCTAATGCTGTAGCAAGTGTAGGCCTGTTCTCTCATTTACTCTTGCAGCCCTGGGAAGTGGGTACCATTATCAACAATATTTTGCAGATGTGATCATGGAATCATAGACACATTTGGTAATTTGTGGAAAGTTCTAGAGCTTAGTGTACCGGGGAGCATGGATTTGAACCCAAGTAGTCCTATTCCAGACCTGAGCCTTTAATCTCTTCACAATACTTTTCCTTAGTCCTGTTGGCAGAGAAGAAACCTGTGTGCAGGAAGCTAACTGTATTTTTCTGAGTTTTCAATGTAGAGAATCATCTTGGGGCCTCACAAAAGACCTGGGTTCTAGCTCCAGCTCTTCTAACAGTTGATAGTTCTCAAGGATTCTGGGGACGTCCAAGGGAGCCCCAGAATAGAAGCAAAATGATAATCCCATTCCAAATTGGCAAAAGGAGGTGATGCTTTAGAAAAAATGTTTCTCGATAAAGCTATTTGTTTTCTTTAGCTTCAGATAAAGCTCTTAGGCTCCATATGGTTTCCCTGAAAGGGCTAGGTCTGTGGGAGGTAGCCAGGCCTCTCCGTGTAATGCTGTCAGTTCCAGAAGATACTTGCTGAAGACTCTTTCTCCCTATGACAGTTTTGTGTGTGTGTTTTTAAATATGTTTTATTTATTATTTTTTAAATATATTTTTATTTATTTCAAAGAGGAAGGGAGAGAGAGAGAGAGAGAGAGAGAGAGAGAGAGAAAATCAATGATGAGAGAGAATCATTGATCGTCTGCCTCCTACATGCCCCACACTTGGGATCGAGCCCGCAACCCGGGTATGTGCCCTGACAGGGAAATGAACAGTTCATGAGTAGATGCTCAACCACTGAGCCATGCTGGCCGGGCTAAAATATGCTTTATTGATTTTTATTGAGATAAAGGGAGAGAGAGACATGGATGAGAGAGAAACATCATTGATTGGCACCCTCTTGCATGCCCCCTGCTGAGGATTCAGCCCGCAACCCATCATGTGCCCTGACTGGGAATCGAACTCTTGGTTCAAGAGTGGATGCTCAATCACTGAGCCACACCAGCAGGCTAGTACTTTATGTTGAACATGTGAAGGACATTAAAGTCCTAAAGCATCTTAAAAAATTAAAAATTGAATTACAGTATGAGCCAGCAATCCCACTTCTGGGTATTTATCTGAAGAAATTCAAAACACTAATTTGAAAAGATATATGCACCCTTCTGTTCGTTGCAACAGTATTTACAATAGCCAAGATATGGAAGCAACCTAGGTGTCCATCAATAGATTATTTGCTTAAGAAGATGTGGTACATATATACAATGGAATATTACTTGGCCATGAAAAAGAATGAAATCTTACCATTTGTGACAACATGGATGAACCTAGAGGGTATTATGCTAAGTGAAATAAGCCATATGATCTCACTTATATGTGGAATCTAAAGAACAGAATAAATGAACAAACAAAACAGAATCAGACTCATAGGTACAGAGAACAGACTATGGTTGCCAAATGGTAGGGGAGTTGGAGGACTGGGTGAAAAAGGTGAAGTACAAATTGGCATTTACAAAAAAAGTCACAAGGAGGTAAAGTACAGCAAAGGGAATATAGTCAATAATATTGTAATAACTATGTATAGTGTCAAATGGGTACTACAATTATTGGGGGATCACTTCATAAGTTATATGTATAACCATGTGCCATACACCTGAAATGAATATAATATAATATTGAATGTCAACTGTAATTGAAAAATAAAAATGTCAAATATACATTTATTTGAAGCAAATCAATATCACATATTACAAGGGACATCCTTTTTACCTCCAGTCTGAGCTAATTGCATAATAGTAATAACAACAACTTCCACTTACTATGTACCTTCCATGTGCCAGAGATTTAATATGCTGTATCTCCTATAGTTTATAGGCTATAAGTATTATATCTGATTTACAGTGAGGAGACCACTGTTCAAATTAAGTAATTTGCTTAAGGCCACAAAGTTAGTTAAGTGGCAGAGCTGAGATTTGAACTAAATTCTTTCTAATTCTAAAGCCTTTACATACATTTATTTTAAGGGAGCGAATCTTTGGGCTTCAAGAAGGAAAAGTGAGCCGGAGCCGGTTTTGCTCAGTGGATGGAGCGTCGGCCTGCGGACTGAAGGGTCCCGGGTTCGATTCCGGTCAAGGGCATGTACCTGGGTTGCGGGCACATCCCCAGTAGGAGATGTTCAGGAGGCAGCTGGTCGATGTTTCTCTCTCATCGATGTTTCTAGCTCTCTATCTCTCTCTCCCTTCCTCTCTGTAAAAAATCAATAAAATATATTAAAAAAAAAAAAGAAGAAGGAAAAGTGAGGTCTGGAAGCTGCAGCAGTGAATATAACTACTTCCCTAATTGTTTTCTGTCCCTAGTATTTGGGGGTATTAATCCACCACCATAGCAGTGATTAAAATCTTACCTGGCCCCTATCAGGTTCGTCTCAGTGGATAGAGCATTGGCCCATGACTGTAGGGTCCTGGGTTCAATTCCAGTCAGGGGCATGTACCTCAGTTGCAGGCTCAATCCCTGGCCCTGGTCGGGGCGCTTGCAGGAGGCAACCAATCAAAGTTTCTCTCTCTCTCTGTCTCTCCCCATCCCTTCCACTCTCTCTATAAATCAAGGGGGAAATGTACTCAGGTAAGGATTAACAACAACAAAAATCTTACCTGGGGAACTTTTCCAATCTCCCCCATCCCAGGTCACCTCCAGACCAGTTAAATCAGAGTCTCTGGGGGTGAAGCCCGGCCTCTGCTTCTGAAAGCTCCTGGGTGATTCCGATATGTAGCCAAGGCTGGAACCTTTGAAGTCTTGGTTAAAGAAATTAAAGAGCTTTAGGAGCTTTTCTATTCTACTTCCTGCAAACAAGACTTAGAAACCTCTTCGACTGCTTTTACAAAGCTGAAGTACAAGACTTGCTATTTCTTTGGAGCACAAACACACCAAAAAAATTCAGGTAACCTTATATCTGCTCTTCAAAACCAGAGAAAGTAGAGGATGCGAAGGGTATAGG
The DNA here is from genome assembly GCF_000412655.1 of Myotis brandtii. NCBI lineage: Eukaryota > Metazoa > Chordata > Mammalia > Chiroptera > Vespertilionidae > Myotis > Myotis brandtii. Next base: position 2,149,635 of record NW_005365280.1, read on the forward strand.
CAGAGAGATGTTGCAAGCACCTACCTCTGTGATACGCCATAAGTCAGTTCACATGCATTTGAAAGTCATTTTTAATATAGCTGGTGAAATCAGTTGTTGAATTAATCAGAAGTCGTCATAGGCAAAGTTGACCCAGGACTTGTAGAAAAAGTCAAACCAGACTTTAAGGTAACTATAAATATTATGTCATCACATTTTCTTAAAAAGAGCCTCAACGAAATATTTCTGCTTTTTCACGTGGGTGAGGGTAACTCTAATAAAGGCAAGGACCCTCCCTCACATCATTTTCCCACGGGAATAGGAAGCTGTCCTTTTACCAACCTCTCACCCACCCTGATTTTAGACCTGTGTTATTACAGCATGGGATCTACGCATCCCATTTTAAAATGTAACTGATCCACACCCAATTTCACTCTGTTCCATGCATAATTCTCTAAAACTGGGCTGTATCATATGCTGGGGGTTTTCCATGTCTCAGGCGACATTAATGTTGCTAAAACTATGTGCAATTTTCATACCTCAGAGAATGAAAATATAGCATTATTGTAACGAAAAAAAAATCATTCTTTTCTGAAAGCCACTGACAAATGGTGCATCCTGACCACGGCTCGCGCCAGCATGGAGGCCACCTGCTTCTGTCCCATCCGAAGTAACAGTGCTCAATGTTTGCTTACAGAATGACGTGGCTGCACTTCTGAAACCAATATCGGAAAAGATTCAGGAAATCCAAACTTTCCGAGAGAGGAACCGGGGCAGCACCATGTTTAACCATCTCTCAGCCGTCAGCGAAAGCATCCCGGCGCTGGGGTGGATAGCTGTGGTGAGTCGGGTGCAGTGTGGGCCCTGCACCTCGTCACATTTGTGGAGCGTTTCAGAGAAGCCGCGGCTCCCTTCAGCCTCCGTCCTCTGTCTGCTACTGAAGGCCGAGGCTGTGCAGGCGGAATGTGCCGCTCTGGTGCTGTTTGAAGTTCAGTGCTTTGTGTTCTCCGATGTGCAAAGTGTTGCATCAGTCTTCACAGAGCAAAATTTGTCTCCAACTTTCAAGTCAACATCTCCATTGCTTTTCTTCTTCTTTAAGGCATTTTATTTCTTACCCTATTTTTTTTCCCCTTCTATGCTTGGGTGATGGTGCTGTTCTCTCAGTCCCCCAAACCCGGCCCTTATGTCAAGGAGATGAATGATGCCGCCACCTTTTACACTAACAGGGTGTTAAAGGACTACAAACACAGGTACGTGCAGTGTGTTCAATTAAATTTCTAGTTAATCGCTTATTAGACATTTGTCCTAAAACTCAACATAGTTCATTACTGATTCCTTTCAGGGGCTGTTAGCTAATTTACTATAAATGTTCATGAAAAATCCTATCTTTGCAGGTAAAGCAACATGAAAAGTGAAACAGTTGTCCAGATAAGATGCGTGTTTTAGAAAGTCTGCCTCAGTTTTCTTGTAATGAATAAACAGACTCTCCCACTGGAATGCATGTTATTACAAATTCCCACAATAATGCGAGAGCTCTGTGATGATTTGTGATGGACCGGCCCTATATGGCCCCAAATCTTTTACACTGATCAAAATAGAGTTGGTGGGTGAGCAGAGAGAAGAAAGGAGGAATCGGGAAATGAAGTATAAATGAAGAACAAAAATGAGATGAGACGATAAACCAGGCCAATTTGAGGGAAACCAGAGATTGCGTTAAGATGAAATACAATCGGGGTGGACAGAGAGACATCTGTAAGAACAGCAGCCACTCAGAGAGCTGCTGGAAGTGCAGATGAGTCTGAACCAAGGGGTATGCCCAGAGATCCAGCTTCTAAATTTTAAAATCGTTGCTTTCTACAACCCAAATCATTGATGTTAGACCTAAACTAGGGTTAAAATGGGACCAAATGGAGAGACACTAGAGCTGAATATCAGGAAAACACCTCCTAAACTGCAGTGCTGCCTTCATAGTTTATTTATCTTATGTTAGCAAAAGAGTTCTTGTAGCTTTTAAGAAGGGCAGCTGTAGGAGATTTAAGCATGCCTGTTTCCTTTTACCCCCCGGGAACTTGCAATAAAATGATTATTATACCCAGTAACAGACTTCCTACACCCAGAGGACTGTAGTGGAGGTGACTGTGCCCAAGGATACAGCTCCAAATGTTGCCGTGTTGTAGTAGAGACTATAGAATTGTGCAATATGAATGAGAAGAAGCATCAACAATGCAAGACAGCCTGCTCCTGCTCTTCTCACATAAAAATAACAATTCAGAAATGAAGTCTGTTACAAAAGCTGGACATAAAAATTATGTTGGCACGAACCTATGCCCATAGTGACTTCCACGTCATAAAAGACCTTCTGTGCCTAGCCTTTTTTTCAGGACTGGACCCCTTGGGCAACACCTAGGTCTCTGCTCTTTTGCATATCACCCTTGGAGGTCATTTCTGTTTTCCTCTCATGTCATCAGCTCCTGGCCTCCTCCCAGCCCCTATCTGAGTGTGTGTGGGGGCCATGGGTGTGATTCTCTCCAGGTGGCAGCATAGCCAGGAGGGTTGTGGTTTTTTGCTTTTTTGTACACATGCAAATAGAGCCCAGTGTTTGCCTCTCAATGTCAGCTATTGAGTAGAAAATATACTGCTGGCAGCATCAGGGACAACTCAATGACACTTAATGGACCACCTGAAGACTGTATCAGAAGCTGGGGAAATGCAGCCAGAGGTATGGATTCGTTCACTTCACTTCCAGAAGTAGTCAAACCAGTCCCAAGTCACTGGTCGGACTTCCAGGGGTGCTAACCTGACAGAAGGAGAATACTGCACACTGCTCACCTAACACCCACTTATGGGTGCACCCAAGCCAGCTGTAGTGAACTCTGCATCTGTGTAAATAACCCTTATGACTGGCTCGGCTGGTTGTTTGGCTCTTTTTCAGTAAATTTGACTTTATAGAGGAATGGCCTCTCCAAGTCATACTCATTGAAATCTCATGCCCCCCATCATAGCTTCTTCCAGGGTAAATGAAACTGAGGATGGGTTTGCAGCTCCTGATGTGTCGTTGGGTCCTGCTCAATGTGTTGTCTCATAGAGGCTGATTTCAGGCTAGAAGATATCATATTGTTATTTCTCACTATTTTGATAGAACTTTCTCCAAGTCAAAATCATAACAGTTAAAAATGAATTTGCATATACATGTTTGAACTTCATTGCTTGTTAGAATTTTTAAATAGAAAATATATTATTTTCTATTTTTAAATATATTAAATATGCAACCTGCTATTTCTAGAACGTCTATAGACATGTGTGTTGTATGCACATACACATATGTACTTATGCAATATATGTATTAAATAATCATATATAAATATGTGTGTACATTATATTGAAATGATCTTAGTGTATTAACAATAGCTGTTGTATATACTGCCTCCTCTGTGCAGGGCACTATACTAAGACCCTCACACACCTCATAGGATAAAGAAACCGATGCAAGAGACATATGGAACTATACTTAGCCTTTCTGGTTTTGCCTCTGAAAGTGCAAGAAAGTGAAAATGAGATTTTTCACAGATTTGATTAATATAATCAGGAAATCTAAAAATATAGAACAAAACCACACTCACATTTTTCCTCTTTGAAGGGTAGATAATGATGACTTCAGTTCCCCATTTCACTTTTCTTCAATGGCATGACTTAATATAGTGGGATTCTAGTGTGCTGGAACATTTCCAGGAAAACAAAACAAAATACATCCAGAAAAAAGTTATTATTGACACGAGCTTTAGTAATAGAGCTCTCCTTCAGTGATTGTCTTCAGATTAATAGCCCAGGTTCGTGATTACGTTTTTGTTAACTGAGATCTCATCATTGTCTCATTTACCACTACTTCATTCAAAGTGGGGAAAATGTGTGGGTGGAAATTATCCAAAGAAAATGCAACTATTTTTGCCTGTCTACAAGTTAAATATTTCTAACAGTCAACTCAATCCTGTATGTTAATCCTGTTGTAAAAGGTAAGCATTGACTACATCTTGGCTCAGCAAAATTGGGATAAAAGTACTGGTAATGCCCCGCCTAGCTTACATTGTGGTTGTGAGTATCTAATTAAGGTAATTTAAATGAATGTTACCTTTAGATATATGGAATGATACCCATTTGTAGGAAGTCATTTTTCTTTTTTTAATATATATGCATATTGATTTCAGAGAGGAAGGGAGAGGGAGAGAGAAACAGAAACATCAATAATGAGAATCATAGATTGGCTGCCTCCTGTACACCCCCCATTGGGGACCAAGCCCGCAACCTGGGCATGTGCCCCAACCAGGAATCAAACTGTGACCTCCTGGTTCACAGATTAGTGCTCAACCACTGAGCCATGCTAGCTGGGCCGAAATCATTTTTCTTATAACAGCAGTGTCCTTACCAGTTGAAAATCCTCCAATTTGGTTATACTTCAACTGAATAACTCAACCAAATTATTAGAAAACAAACCAAAGGACATTTTTTCTTTTCCATTGTCCTTCCTGAAAACACTCAGTTTTTCATTGTGCATTAGAAGCAGTACAGAAAGGAAGGGTCACCTCTCTACAGTCATCTTCCCATTACAGGTGACATGAGGACACGTGACCTGAATCAACTTGGTTCTCTGGGGTCCGCCTCCCTGATCCTCTCTGTTCCCCACCTCCAGGGCACTTGGCTCCCCTCAGGAGAGACCTGGAATGCCTTTCTTTCAAGGTTCTCTTTGGAATCAGTTCACAATGACCAAACTAGAAAGACAATTACTCCAAGGTCATCCAGCCTTAGTTACTGGATTATCATGTGCCTCCCTGCTTTTCTTTTAAATCTGATTTTAGATCCTAACTCCATTCTCATTTATTCTCTTTCATAAAAAAGCGATTTACGCCATGTAGATTGGGTGAAGTCATATTTGAACATCTGGAGTGAGCTTCAAGCATACATCAAGGAACACCACACCACAGGCCTTGCTTGGAGCAAAACAGTAAGTACCAAGCCCTCTTTCACCTGGCTAGCAAAACACCACAGAAGTATTCATTCTGGTAGCCTAGTAACCTCACACTAGAATTTACCTCAAGGAGCGCATAAGATAAAACATACATGTAGAAACTGCTTATTTTGTCATTTGCCATAGGAAAATCTGGGAACTGCCTACATGACATACAAAAGAGAGAAGAAAAGTTGTCTATGATAAGAACCCTGGGCAACTGTTAAAAATCCTTTCCTAGCCCTAACCGGTTTGGTTCAGTGAATAGAGCATCAGCCTGCAGACTGAAGGGTCCCCGGTTTGATTCCGGTCAAGGGCATGTACCTTGGTTGCGGGCACATCCCCAGTTGTGGGGTGAGCAGGAGGCAGCTGATCGATGTTTCTCTCTCATTGATGTTTCTAACTCTCTATCCCTCTCCCTTCCTCTCTGTAAAAAATCAATAAAATATTTTTTAAAAATCCTTTCCTATATAATAAAATGCTAATATGCAAATTGACCAAACAGCAGAATGACCGGTTGCTATAATGTACACTGACTACCAGGGGGTAGATGCTCAATGCAGAAGCTGCCCCCTGGTGGTCAGTGCGCACCCACAGGGGCAGCACTGGTCAGCCAGAAGCCAGGCTCATGGCTGGCAAGTGCAGCGGCAGTGGAGGGAGCCTCTCCCACCAGCAGGCAGTAAGGAGTCAGGGGTCCCAGACTGCAAGAGCCCCAGACTGTGAGAGCCCCAGACTGCGAGAGGGATGTCTGACTGCTGGCTTAGGCCTGATCTCCGGAGGGTTCCCAGACTTCAAGAGGGCACAGGCTGGGCTGAGGGACCCCCCACCACCCACCCCAGTGCACAAATTTAATGCACTGGGCCTCTTAGTAACATTATAATTACATGGGAAATGATTTTGTAGTCAGTTTAGTGCTAGAGTGCAAAAGTTTATGAATCCTAAATGGCATATATTATTAAGAAACTGTGTCATGAAAACCAAGATGGCAGCATAGGTAAACACCGGAAATTGCTGCCTCACACAACCACTTCAAAAATACAACTAAAAGACAAAACAGACATCATCCAGAACCACAGGAAGGCTGGCTGAGTGGAAATTCTACAACTAGAAGGAAAGAGAAAAGCACACTGAGACTCAGAGGAGGTGCAGAAGTAAAGTGCCGAGGTACGGAGGCTCGAGTGTGGAAAGGGCTGGCGACGTTGGACGCCGGTGTCTTTTTCAATCGGGAGGGAGTCTCAAGCTCCTGACTGCTCTGAACTCCAGTTCTGGGCGAGTCTCTGGGGACC
>NW_005365280.1:2157795-2163210 GCF_000412655.1 Myotis brandtii
GGGAAGAGATTGGACAAAAATCTTACACCTATGGATGAGGACAGTGGGAGGGGTAAGGGCATGGGTTGGGGTGGGAACCAGGTGGAGGGGAGCTATGGGGGGAAAAAAGAGGAGCAACTGTAATAATCTGAACAATAAAGATTTAATTTTAAAAAAAAAGAAACTGTCATAAAAATGGAAGGAAGTAGAAAGGTTTGAAATTGTTATTAATTTTAAGGAAATAGAATTATGAATAAAATGTCTTTTGTAATGTTTTTGCTTTCTCTTCTGGTGTTTTAAAGTTTATAAAATAATATTTTTGAATACTTAAGCAATTCTACTAGTCTGTATGATATCCTAGTCCTGGGTTAAAATCCCAGGCTGTGTCTGTTCCCACTTCAATTCCTGCACGAGATGTTGATCTGACCTTTGCCTTCTTCTTCAGCTTTCTCTCTTACCCTCCCTTATCTCACTGCATCCCAACACTGCCAAACTGCTCATGGAATCCTGACCATATGCAATGCTTAGGCTGAACCAAATCAAATTGTCATTATTTCAAAATTTGCAAATTTCATATGGGCCAGCCTTTACTGCAATGTCCCAAACATATAGTATGTTATGTGGCCTGAGTTCTCTGGGGGAAGTACACCCTCCCTCTTCTCCAAGACTCAGCTTCAACATCACTTCTTCAAGAATTTTCCATCGATCTTTATTGGCTCTCCATCTGGAATGGATGGCCCTCCCTCTATGCCTCTTTCATAGTTTTATTATACCTCAATCATAGCCTTCACTATATAGAATTGTAATTTTTTGTGTGCTTCCAGAGCTCTCTCATTCGACTGGAAACTCATCTCTACCTTTAGCCCCTACCATAGTACCTGGCATGGAGTAAGTGCTCAGCAAATAGTTTGAACTAAGTTGTGAATTATGGGTTTTTTAGAATCTTCTTTGACCTTTTAAGGCTATGTACCTGTTTGGGAAATGCTTCTCATGGAAAAATCCCTTCTGTTAGAAATGAATGTTACCTTTCAGTGGTCACAGTGGATGGTCTAACTAGAGTAAACGCTGAGATGAAATGGCATATTTGTGAATTCTATTTGAGGGTAGAACCCACACTTTCCTGATAGCCGTACTGTATCACCTAACCCCGTGGTCGGCAAACTGCGGCTCGCGAGCCACATGCAGCTCTTTGGCCCCTTGAGTGTGGCTCTTCCTAAGCCTTAGGAGTATCCTAATTAAGTTAATAACAATTTACCTACCTATATAGTTTAAGTTTAAAAAATTTGGCTCTCAAAAAAAATTTCAATCGTTGTACTGTTGATATTTGGCTCTGTTGACTAAAGAGTTTGCCGACCACTGACCTAAACTCATTCTAAATGTTGATGTTAGTAGATTAGGCTTAATAGGAAGGCAGAGTTTGTGATTTTTCAAGGGAGTGTGGGACTTATGCATTTGTTCCCCAATGCTTGTACAAATGTTAACATTGACCCCTAAAGACTGACACTTCTTTTTATTTTCTACTTTGCCTATTTTCTTCATAAACTGAAATGTATAGTGTGAGAAACAATAATTGAGTTGATTATTTTTCTTTTGCTCACAATGTTATGAATTCTGAGAGAAGAGTTCATAAATATTTGAAGGGTATGTGTGGAAATGTGTAGGTGGAATTATTTTTCATACATTTCCAATGAGATGCTGTTTTGTAATTTGTCATCAAGGAAAATTGTCACAAGTTTGCCATGAAGATAGGTCATCATGAGAGAATAACAACTAAACATCAATGGTCTTTGGATATCTCCTTATTTCATGGTAGATAAATGAAACAGGAATAAGCAGCAATTTATTGAAAATAATCATGTGAACAAACAAATGTTAATTCTCTAATGGTGCCCATGGAAAATGAATAGAAATTTAATTTTAAATGGCTTGAATACCTTTAATGCAATATGCAGAGCTGAGTAATTTTGTTTTAAATGTAAAAAAAGAATTGATTGGGATTGGAACCAAGATGGCAGCATAGGTAAATGCCTGTACTCACTGCCTCCCACAACCACATCAAAATTAGAATTAAAATAATGAACAACCATCATTCAGAACCATCTGAAAGCTGGCTGAATGGAAGTCCTACAACTAGAGAAGTAAAGAAGAAAGCACATTGACACTGGTAGGAGGAGCAGAGATGCAGAACGGGCTGATCCAACACCAACATGTGGCATCTTTTTAATTGGGAGGTATATCTCCAAGGCCTCCTGTGAGAAGCAGGGGGTCCCCAGTGCACACCAGATCCCTAGCCCAGGGTTCCAGAGCTATAAAGAGAAGTCCTCCTAACTTTAGGCTATAAAAACCAGTGGGGATTGTGGCTGAGTAACATAGAGGCTGCTGGAGTCCTAGGTGTTCCTCTTAAAGGGCCCACACATGAACTTATATGGTCTCATTTCCTCTGAGCTCTAGTGCTGGGTGGTGACTTTGGGAGAATCCAGTGACATATGGGGAGGAACTGGACTGTCTGGCATCAGGTCAGAAACTTGGGGTGTCTTTCTTCCAGACAGGGGTGCTCCTAGGGGTCATTGTTCCTGTGCTGAGACTTCCCCTGTTGCAGAGCTGAGTGACAGCCATATCTGAGTTTCCATCAGCATGGCCCACACTGTTTGTTCCACCATGGTGATTCCCTAAGACCCCATCCAATCCAATATGTAGCCCCACCTAAGCTGTTTGCAGCTGCTTTCCCATATGAATGGCCTATCCTGGCTCAGGCTTCAGACTTTGCTAAAATCTCTCAAATAAGCAGCAGCTGGTGCCCCAAACCTATCAATAAAAGGCCCAAGACCTGGCACTAGCAGCAGCTTGCCTTGCTTCACAGCTGGGCCTTGTATGGGCACTTCCAAGCCCAAAACAAGTAGCAGCCACCTGCAGATCTCACAAAGGCAGTGTCTGAGTTTGTACCTCCTGGGAGGCTTCATAGCCAGTGCACCCAATGGTAAGCTTTAGACCATACCAGATTACAACCCTATACATCCACAAGTGACACACTCAAAGGGAAGATTCAGTGAGCACCAAAGCCCCACTGAAGCAAGTCCTGCTGCATAGGGGTGCCTCCTGCACAGCAGCTCTTCCATTGTAGACACAGCTGGTCCTCAAGGCCAATTGGTCTGGGGGTCATTTCCTCCCAGTGACACCAACAGCAATCAAGGCTTAACTATAAGACTGTGCACACAGTCAACACAGGGGCCTACCTAGAGTTCCCAGCTCAGCTGGCTGGGGAGACTGAGCCATTGGGCAATACAGGACACCTAATACCAATTCCAGGAGCCATAACAGCTCTACCTAATACATAGAAACAAACACAGGGAAGAAGCCAAAATGTGATACAAAGAAACATGTCACAAATGAAAGAAATGGAAGCAAGCAAACTACTGGATACAGAGTTCAAAACAATGGTTTTAAGGTTACTCAAAGATCTTAATGAAAGCTCCAAGGGACTTAATGAGAGCTTCAAGGGAATTAATGAGAGTATCAAGGGACGTACTGAAACTTTCAAGGATCTTAGTGAGAATTTCAAATACATGAAAAAGGACCAGACAGAAATTAAGCATACACTAACTGAAATAAATAATAACAGTAGAGTAGAGGATTCAAAAAATCAAATCAATGATTTGAAACATGAGGAAGCAAAAATCACCCAATCAGAAGAACAAAAAGAAAAAAGAATAAAAAAATTTATGACGATAGTGTAAGGAGCCTCTGGGACAACTTCAAGCATATTAACATTCGCATTATGGGGGTGCCAAAAGGAGAAGAGAGAGAGCAAGATATTGAAAACCTATTTGAAGAAATAATGACAGAAAACTTCCCCCCCTACCTGAAAGAAATAGACTTACAAGTTCAAGAAGCACAGAGAGTCCCAAAGAAGAGGAACCCAAAGAGGCCCACACCAAGACACATCATAATTAAAATGCCAAGGGTTAAAGACAAAGAGTGAATCTTAAAAGCATGTATAGAAAAGCAGTTAGTTACCTACAAGGGAGCCCCATACGGCTGTCAGCTGATTTCTCAACAGAAACTTTGCAGGCCAGAAGGGAGTGGCAAGAAATACTCAAAGTGATGAATGGCAAGGACCAAAAACCAAGATTACTCTAACCAGCAAACACTCATTTAGAATTGAAGATCAGACAAGAAAAAGCTAAAGAAGCTCATCACCACCAAACCAGTATTACATTAAATGTTGAACTGTATTGTTTAAGAAGAGGAAGAGAAAGAAGAAGAGGAAGAGGAAGAGGAAGAAGGAGGAGGAGGAGGAGGAGGAGGAGAAGAAGAATGGCAATAAATACATATCTACCAACAATTGAATCTAAAAATCAAAATAAGTGAACAGAAATGCAATGAACAAAATAAACTGGTGAATAAAATAGAATCAGAGGCATGGAAACATGGAACAGACTGACAAATCTCAGGTGGGGAGGGGCAGGAAGAGATTAACCAAAGATTTTATATTCATACTAGAGGCCCGGTGCACAAAAATTTGTGCATTCGGGGCGGTGGGGAGACGGGTCCCCCAGCCTGGCCTGTGCCCTCTCGCAGTCTGGGACCCCTCGGGAGATAACGACCTGCTGGCTTAGGCCTGCTCCCGGGTGGCAGAGGGCACGCCCAATCCCTAGGTGCAGCCCCTGGTCAGGCTCAGAGCAGGGCCGATTGGGGAGTAGGGGCGCCGCCCCGTCATGCACAGAGCAGGGCGGATCGGGAGGTTGCGATGCCACCCTCACTCACGCTCAGGGTAGGGCCGATTGGGGGGTTGGGGCACCGCCCCCTGTCACACTCAAGGCAGGGTCGATGGGGAGGTTGCGGCGCCACCCCCTGTCACGCACAGAGCAGGGCCAATCAGGGGGTTGGGCGCTGCCCCCTGTCACGCACAGAGCAGGGCCAATCAGGGGGTTGGGCACTGCCCCCTGTCATGCACAGAGCAGGGCGGATCGGGAGGTTGCAATGCCACCCCTAGTCATGCTCAGGGTAGAGCCGATAGGGGGTTGGGGCACCGGCCCCTGTCACACTCAAGGCAGGGTCGATGGGGAGGTTGCGGCGCCACCCCCTGTCACGCACAGAGCAGGGCCCATCAGGGGGGTTGGGGCGCTGCCCCCTGTCACTCACAGAGCAGGCCCATCAGGGGTGTTGGGGCTCCGTACCCTGTCACGCACAGAGCAGGGCCAATCAGGGGGTTGGGCACTGCCCCCTGTCATGCACAGAGCAGGGCCCATCAGGGGGTTGGGGAGCTCCCCCCATCACGAACAGAGCAGGGCCGATCAGGGGGTTGGGGCGCTGCCCCCTGTCACGCACAGAGCAGGGCCCATCAGGGGGTTGGGGAGCTCCCCCCATCACGAACAGAGCAGGGCCGATCAGGGGGTTGGGGCGCCGCCACTGTCACACTCAGGGCAGGGCCGATGG
>NW_005365280.1:2164012-2169593 GCF_000412655.1 Myotis brandtii
TGCTCGCTTCAGTGCCTGGCTGCTGGCCGCCATCTTGGCTGACAGTTAATTTGCATATACTCACTGATTAGCCAATGAAAAGGGTAGCGGTCGTACGCTAATTACCATGTTTCTCTTTTATTAGTGTAGATATGCATTACCTATGGACACAGACAATAGGATGATGAAGGCCTGAGGTGGGACAGAAACCAGATGGAGCAGGGTAATGGGGGGCAAAAGAGGGGACATCTGTAATACTCTCAACAATAAAGATTTTTTTAAATTTTTTTTTATTGATTTCAGAGAGGAAGGGAGAGGGAGAGAGAGATAGAAACATCAATGATGAGAGAGAATCATTGATTGGTTGCCTCCTGCACACCCCCTACTGGGGATTGAGCCCACAACTCAGGCATGTGCCCTTGACCAGAATCGAACCCGGGACCCTTAGGTCCGCAGGCTGATGCTCTATCCACTGAGCCCAGCCAGCTAGGGAAACAATAAATATTTTTAAAAACAATGTATTATTAATTATAGAGAAATAAATGTAATTGTTTTTGCTTTGTTCTATCTAGAGTGAATACTTATCTTTTCATTATGTTCATTAGAAATATATGCCTTGTAATAATGACTTTCAAACTTTTTTTAAGGCAACCCATAGTAAGAAATACATTTTACACACACACACACACACACACACACTGTACCCACAACACTAAAATAAGTTTCATAAAACAATACTTTTTCTTACCACGTGATATGCATTCAGATATTTTCTTTTACGTTTTATTTCATTTTTTATAAAATTCTGGCTGAGATTCACTAAATTCATGACCCACTGATGGGTCATATTCCACATTTTGAAAAACATGTTATAAAACAAAAAATGTTATATTTGTGCAAAATGTAAATGATCCTTGGAGCATGTATTGGGCAGCATGGGTTGCCATAATAAAAAATGACAGCTATTACTTATTGAGCACATGTCATGCTCCTGGAAAATTCTATTCAAAATGGTAATCATTATAAAGCAGAGCATCTACTTCATGTCTTTAATAGTAGAGCAGTATGATAAAGTTTTGGCCAGATATTAAAAGTGAGAAATGACTATGGTAAGAAAATGTTGGTCCAGAGATAACATTATATGTACAAAATCTTCTGACAAGTTTTAAGACATATACGTAGAAACCTATTTCCTCATATTTTTGTTCCCTTCTTAGATTTGGGGTAAAAAAAACTATTAAAAATATTTTTAATTTAAATATAAATGTTAAGTATTTTGAGTAACAGGTTTTCTTCTTTCAAATTGGGTTTTGAGATTTGCGCTCTGTGGGTTTGAGTGACCAGCTGACTGCATGCCTGCTGCTGAGCCTGAGCCTGTTTCCAAGGGTGCATGCTCTGAGAAAGATCATCCCCGAGTTAGCACTGCAACTGTATTTGCCTGCTCCCACCTCCTAACCTTTGCGTCCGGACTGCAGCTGTGTCAGACAACTGTTCCTGCCTTCAGTTGTCAGGGTGAAATGAAAACTTTTCGGCCAGCAATTTTTTCAGGACGGTGATTGGCGAGGGGTCCCTGTGTGCACAAGTGTGCTGGCACGGGTGGGGGTGCGCTGGGGGAAGAAGCAGCTGTGAAGTAATGCGTCTGGAATTTCTCCTCACATTCACTGTGGCAAATGGAATCTTCTCTTTTCTGCAACATGGCCGTGGACTAGGACTCTACACCAGAAACTTCTTGCAGTTTGGGGGTAGTTTAGTGATCAGGAACTCTTCTCCATATTAATTTACATAGTTTCCTCATATGCACTAGTCTCAAATGCACTTTGTGGAATAAATTGATCTTTTGGCAGGAACCCAATACTGTTCATTATTTTCCTGGGCAGTAGGTCAGATTTGTAATATCTGTTGGCAGTTCCTACAAATCAGATAACTAACGCTGAACCACTAAGGCCTAATCTTTACACTTGTAATTACCGAAATAACTGATCTTTCTATGAATTGCCCATATCAACATTCCAGCTGTTACTCTGTTCTGTGAGGATCTGGCCAAAAAAAGGGTCATGAAAAGAAGTTCACACAAATAGGATAACGTGCGGTTGTTTTCTTCACTTTCTGATGTTAAACTTGACGGATTTTTGTCCTTTTACATGTCTGTCTGAATTACTTTAGCTTTGAAAACAACTATGATATAATTATTTGTAAAGCAGGATAAAACTACACATCGATGAATGTGTATAAAGTAGTATGTAATGGTGATGGAATTCCCTCTGCTAATAAGGTGATTTTTAAAAAAATCTATCCTATATACCAATTGTCATCCATCCTAACCTCCCCTGAACCTCCAGAAAATGCATATCGTTGGAAATGGTTATAATATTATACAAGGTGGGGTTTTATTTATCACAAAGCAAGAGACTTTGAAATCACTCTTTTTCTTCCAGGTACATATTTATTTTCAGCCTGTTTCTCAACATAAAGAACAAATGTCCATTTACGAAGCAAAAATTTAACAGTTTGCTTGTGATCAAATTAAAATTCAGCCAGAGGGTACCCTGACTATTATAAATAATGTAGATGCTCTAGCATGTCATTAAATATGTATGTCTTTAAATTTTCAAGTCATCTGTCCTCACTGGCTTTTTCTTGATTTTACAAGCAAAAACTCAATCTCTTATATCTAAATTTTCATTTAGGCTTTAAACAGAATTATTTTATGTATTTTTTCAAGAAAAAATGTAATAATTTTTGCTATTTTTTGGCAGAGTACACATTTATTTACATATGATACAAGCTTTTTACACACCATGTTTTAAAGTTGTCCCAAACCTATGCCTGGGGTTTATTAATCATAGTGAGTGGATGAAGCCTGGATGGTGTGCCGGTTGCCTGGATCACAAGCCCATTGATCTCAGTGGCTACAGAGACTGACTCTCTCCAGTCTACCTGACCACAGCTGCATTCAGTCAGCTCCATTGCTCTTGGGTTTTTAGCTCCCTTTCTTCTCCTACGGAAGAGACCAGAAGGAGTTGGGAGGGTCATTGACTAACAAATGAGCTCCAATGCACAGATAATGGAGTTAGGTTGGAAATGGTGGTGAGTTCAGCCAGAAAGAGACTACTAATTAAGCATTGCTGACGCACCTACCATGCCCCGGATTCTGAGAATACAAAGAGGGATCTATGACTCAGTAGACACAGTTCCTGTCCACTGAAACTCCCATTCTAGATGAATATATAAACAATACAACATGATAATGGGATGAGTAGCATGCTAGAGGGAGCACAAAGCATGATGAATAGCATAGGCCAGGAAAATATGCGGGGGGGGGGGGGGGGGGGCAATCCTGCAGTGTAGTGTGGTCCCTGAGCCTGCATGCAACCTGGGAACTTGTTAGAAATGCAGAATCCCAGGCCCCAGCCCAGACCTGCTGAATCAGAACCTGCCTCTTAATAAGACTTGTCAGGGGCTTTATATACTGCTCTCATGTATTTAAGTTAGACCAAAGGAGTCCAACTTAAGGGAGACTCAAGGGATATCATTAATTTTTACTCATTCATTTATTTCATAACTATTTATTGCTACCTACCATGTACAGAGCATACATTAGGCATTATATTTATGCTTCAGTTTTTGCCATCAAATAGCAGATTTTAATTATGAAGCAAAAATGAATAACAACAATACAGGGCTATGTTGGAAATAAACCTAGCTAATCAGGCTCCTGGGTGGGCAAGACATTTGATTTGGGTCTTGAAGGACGAGCAGGTGTTCCTGAGCCAGGCAGTAAAGGAAAGGGCAGTTCTTAGCAGAGAATTCAGCACACGCACATAGGACGTGAACAAAGTGCTTTGAGAGAAAAGCTGGTCGTTTCGCAGAGTTGAATGAGGCAAGAGGTGAGGTCAGACAGGCAAACTGGGGCCAAATGACGAAATCCTTCTGTGTTCCTAAGAAGATGTGCCTATGTGATGTGCAGGGTTCTTTTCTTCACACTAGGTCTTGTTTCAGAAACTTACACTGTAAGTAATGATGTCGGAGATGTGCAAGACAGATGGAACGGGGAGAGATTAAAGGCCCTGGTACATGTTAGGAGACGAGTGGATGGCCAGGGGAGGTGTGGTAGTATGTGACCTAGAGTGTGACAGTGCAAATGCAAAGAAAGAGACGGAGTGGACCCCGAATTGGAGGACAAAGGGAAGAGCCAGAGAGAGAGGTGAAGAGAGATATTAACTCTAAACACAAAGTTTCCAATCTGGAAGTCTAGGAGAATCATAATAACATTAATGAAAATAGGGAAATCAACAGGAGGGGTTAGTAGAGGAGCATGAAAAATATTCACAAGCTTTCACCATGTTGTTTTTGGGGTGCAGATGCGACATCCATGGAGGTGAATAGGTGTAGTAAGCAGGTGAAATGCAGGTATGAAAATCACTGAAGGGGACCCTGGCCAGTATGGCTCAGTTGGTTGGAGCGTCATTCTGTACACCGAAAGGTCCCGAGTTTGATTCCCAGTCAGGTGGGTTCAATCCTAGTCGGGATACATGCAGGAGGCAACCAATTTTAAAAAATGGAGCTCATTTGTTAGTCAATGACCCTGAAGGCGTGTGGGGAGGACCTAGAGATGATAGTTAAATAGATGAGAACAGAGAAAAAAGAGAATACTGTGGAGAATAAAAGCTTGGGCGACTCCATTATTTAGAGAATGGTGTGAATCAGTCACGGAGACAAGACAACTAGAGTCCAGGGTCTCGGATTCTAAGAAAGTGAGGCTGGCTGCCACCATCACCGGACCAGTCAGGGGGAGTAAGATTGGGAAAGGCTGCCCCGTCTATCTTATCAGTGGCCTTTAGAAAGCAGTTCCTGGAGCGTTAGAGGTAGGTGCAGGTTTATGGAATTAAGGAGTAAGGTTTTACGTAATGACCTCTTGGTTATTTACTTACCAGCTGTCTGATTTGATAGATACTGCCTATAACTTCAAAGCCTTTCTTTTGAAGTTTGGGGATGATTTCATTTTTACCTGCGCCATATCTTCACTTGAATAAGTGTAGGTTAAAATAAATATCCATAATTTTATACACAATAGTTTAGAATTATCTGTACTATAAAGCCGTAAACTTTTTATAGTTAGAACTATTTTTATTGTCTCATAAATACCTTTGAGTTTTATTGTTAGTTTTGTTAGTTGATTAGAACACATGTTTTTTAGAGTGTTTTAATCTTTCTCTCCCTAAATCAAAACAGTAGTGGCTTTTAAAACTGCCTGCTTTAATGATCAAGATTATTTGATTTACCAGAACTTTTTCATAACCAAGAACTTGAACTCTCTAAACCTGAGGGCCAGCAAGTTAATATATGGCCCTGATTCATTTAAACCATCACCTCAGGACTATTTTAATTCAGGTGAGCTTATATAAAATTCTTTAATGTGTAATGTTGAAGGCGGTGTGTAACTGGGGTGCCCTGTTTCCCAGTCTCTCCCCCAACCCCTCTCAGGTGTGGGGCGCGGTTACGGTGTTTTGGCCAGGTTCAAGCCTCGGACTAATGAAAGGACAGGGTCCTCTCATTGCCATGTGCAAGTCCCAGCTGGAGGGCAGGGTCCTCCCAGCACGAT
>NW_005365280.1:2170113-2218596 GCF_000412655.1 Myotis brandtii
TCCTCATCAGGGAGGCAGCGTCCCACCGAGACCCAGCTTTCATTCTCTTGTCTGTCTTTCCGTAATCCTTTCACCCCCCCCACTCAGTTTACCTTTGGCCGAAACAATCAGGAGGCGGTGATTTAGGGGTGCATGCTGAGCTGCTTCCCAGAGGATGGCTGGGGTCCCTGGAGTGAAGGACAACCCTGAGTGACTCAGTGGGCACCCCAGCTTCTTATTAACTAACTAGAGGCCCGGTGCACAAAAATTTGTGCACTCGGGGGGCGGGGGGAGGGGGGGTCCCCCAGCCCAGCCTGTGCCCTCTCGAAGTCTGGCAAGTGAGGCGGGGAACGTTGGAGTCTGCAGCAAGCAAGCCTCGTGCTCGCTTCAGTGCCTGGCTGCCGGCCGCCATCTTGGCTGACAGTTAATTTGCATATACTCACTGATTAGCCAATGAAAAGGGTAGCGGTCGTACGCTAATTACCATGTTTCTCTTTTATTAGTGTAGATAAGGTGCCATGCCTTGGGGTTCAACCTCTTAGCCTCCACACCTCCAGGACGCCCCCCCCACCATGATTGAGACCGGGCCTTCCAGTAATCACCTTCATAGCTGCATGGCTTTATCCATCTCCCTGTCCCTCCCCAGTGAGAAAGGGCCTTGACAGAAAGCCTCCGGCTGGCTCATCCTTTTTAGGATGCTCGGTGGTAGCAAATCTTCCTTCTCTAAAGGTGAATTTTATCTTTTCAAATGGCCACAAACCATTGAGACCCTGTTTAGAGAGAAATTCACCTGAATAATATTCTTTTTAGTCAAAAGAAGCAAAGTACGAAGGCCAGAGTGGTTTTTTGGTGGGCATGTTTTGGAACACAAGGCTGAAGGCGTCTCTAAAAGAACGTTTTGAGTAGTGACCGTTTCATTAGCAGGTGTGTCACATCAAAGGCAATGCGTGGAAAGACAGTAACAATGTGGATCTGTGCGTTCCCGTGTGCTTGCTAACAATCCAGTTGCATGTATGTGTTGTAATGACAGTACTTGTGTCCCTGCTGTTGGAATCCCCTTTCTCTTGCTTCCTTGTATCAAATCTGATCCATTCATCCTGCACAGTCTATTTCAAAAGGTCTGCTCTTCAAGAAGCTGCTCTGATTTCTGCCTGTCCCCAAGCTGGAAGTTACCCTTTCCCTCCACAGAACCTCTGCAACACTTCCTAAAATCTGTATTTCTTGCCCTGGCCAGGTAGCTTAGTTGGTTAGAGCATTATCTCGACATTATCCCCATATACCAAGGTTTCCACTTCCATCCCCAGTCAGGGGGCACATACAAGAATCAACCAATGAATGAAGAAATAGGTAGAACAACAAATTTCTCTCTCTCTCTCTCTCTCTCTCTCTCTCTCTGAAAAAGAATCAATGAAAAAATTAAAGCAATAAATAAAATCTGTATTTTTTGCATGATGCTTAGCACTTTCTACCTTATAAAGCAGTTCCTTATTCACTTCAGCAAATATTTATGAGGCACCTAGCCTGTTTCAGGCACTGGGCCACATTGCTGGTGGCATTAGAAGAGTTTTACTCAGTGGATAGAGCATCGACCCTTGGACTGAAGGGTCTCTCAGGTTCGATTCCGGTCAAGGTCATGTACCTCGGTTGCAGGCTCGATACCCGGCTCTGGTCCGGGTCAATGCAGGAGGCAACCAATGGATGTGTCCCTCTCACATCGATGTTTCTCTTTCTGTCTCTTACCCTCCCACTATCTCTAAAAAAATCAATGGAAAAAATAACCTCCGGCGAGGGTTAACAAAACAAAACAAAAAATATGAATAATGAGTGGCTCTTCAGAGCCCAGGCTAGGGTGACAAACCTGAATTCACAGACAAATACAGGTGTTCCTTGTAATAGAGATACAGGACGTTTCCTCTTAGGAGAGCCCCAGAAAACCTACAAAAGAAGAGAACTGTGAGCTGAATCTTGAAGGATATTTAAGAATTTTCCAGATAGTAAATTGAAGAAGAGCCTTCCAAACAAAGGCACAGCCCAGCTGAGCAAAGACACAAAGGCCTACGGCCAAGTGCCCGTAGTCGGGGAGCACAGAAGTGTCTCCTCTCCCCAAGGCTGGAGCTCATTGAAAGCAGAGTCTTTCTCCCGTTCCGCTGGGATCTGCAGCAGTGGCTGGTCCAGGGCCTTAAACACACACCAAGTCCAAACACATTTGCTAAACTGAACTTGTTAGTTTGTAATCACAGTTCTTCATAGTGAAATTTTCATAGTGTTATTCCATTACCTATACAGATTGTGTCCATTGCTCAAAAGCCATATAAATCATATTTTTCCTTCTACCAAATGATGGTAATAGAAATGAGCAATGTATTTTATTATAAGGGCATATTGGTTACCAGTGCCTCCCCTGCACCTGCCACCTGCATGCCCCTTATTCCCAGTTGGTATAAACTCGGGGAAATGCATGTAATATTAGATTAAGCAAAAAGATTTTCTTGAGAAGGAATAAGGGAAAGGTGCAGATTGTGTTCTGAAGTTAAAACAAACTCTTAATATAACACAGAGTCAAGGCCAGACCATAGTGTGTTGGTCCAGGTTGCACCCTTGATGCAAGCTAGGCTAATAACAGACCTTTTCCCAGACCTACCAGTAAGCGCCAGTTAACCTTTCCTGTAGTTTTTGGAACTGAAATCGAGACAAAAGTTATTGTGTTAGTATGCCTCAACTGTAATGCTCAGCAGATATTGGTGCTTTTATTTTTTCCTAAAAAAATAAGATAGAAAACAGAGCCAAATGTAAATCAACTTTATAACAGCTATTATTTTGCCTCCTCACCCCCATCTCTGCCATCTACCAAGTATGGATAATTTGAATAATACAGGAGTTTCTTTATGACCCTAAAATCTGAAAGAAAATCGAAAACTTTAATTCAATGAAGTTCGGACCTAGGCCTTTCTGTCCAAATAAAGTAATTGTCCAGATAATTCAAGCCACATGTCAGTCACTCTGGGTCTTCATATAACTGTTGGCTATCTGTGGTTTTCCTCTTTGGTGAGTATACTCTGCTATCTTTAACTCTGGAATATTTTCCCATGGAAAATTAATTTTATCTTTCCTTTTATTTTATGAGAAATTTTATTTTCAAGCTGCCAATGCTGGCAGACAAGAAGAAAGGCGATCTGGAAATTCCAGATTTAGTTCTGATAGCAGGAGCAAAGCAAGGCCAAACTAATAATTGGGACTACTCATCAAGACAGTTTGTACAAAATAGCTGGATGGCTTGAGCAAATTAGAAAGTGTTCAATATATTCTTCTGGACTCTGCTCTAAGGGCGTGGTCTGCTTTCATCACACATTTCTACTTTTCATTAAACAGAAATCACCACCTATGTTTTATGAAGGGCCACATTCAATATATAAATTAAAAGAACAACGAACATAAAAACAAAGTTACCAGTTTCCACAAACTATTATAGACTATGTACATTATTCCCAGACGGTTTCCAACCTAAGAGTATTTTTCCTTCTCTGAAGGGATTTTTTTTCATCTACTGCCATAGCTCACATCCCTCCAGGTCATCAAAAACATGGCTTACAGAGATCATTGGAGGGTGGGGACCACTAGAAGAGTGAGGCGACCGGAAGTCATTGATAAAGTCATGAGATTTGGAGTCTTCCTTACCTCCCTCTTTACTTCTATAAGGGTGTTTGGAGTCTTGCCTCTGAAGGAAAGTGATCCCATGTTTCCTTCAGATTGTGGGACCATCTTTTTATTGGACTGCATGGACATATCGTTGGGAGTGGTGTTCTGTTGCCACAGATGAAATGGGAAATATTCCCTAAGTGTACTTTAAAAAAAAATATTAATAAACCCATGCTTAAAATATAATACAGCATTTCATTGTTGTATTTTTAACAATTCTGTTTCCTTGGAAAGGCCCACAGAAACTTTGTTTTCATTGGCAGAAGAAGTCTCAAAATTATAGGAAGTGATAAAAATAAGAGAATAGAAACTAAAGTCATAAATTCACTTTGGCTTATACTTTATGTTGTACAGGATGATCATCCATTAATCTTTTTTTCTTGATTATAGTTGTTTTCCGGTAACAGTGTGATATCCAGACCTAGCTGGTTTGGCTCAGTGGATAGAGCGTCAGCCTGCAGACGGAAGGGTCCCAGGTTCGATTCCGGTCAAAAGCACATGCCTGGGTTTTGGGTTCAATCCCCGGGGGGGGGCAAGCAGGAGGCAGCCAATCAATGATTCTCACTCATCATTGATGTTTCTATCTCTCTCTCTCCCACTCCCTTCCTCTCTGAAATCAATGAAAATATATTTTTTAAAGTGTAATATCAATATGAATGTAAAATTTGCAAATACTTATAGAAATTTACAAATTTGGAAATGTATCAATTTGACTCAGTTCTTGATCAAACTATATCTTTCAGAAAATAGAAAGCAACTTGTTTTGACATCGAAACTATAAACAAACCCCAAATCACGAATTTGCAAAACATTTCTTGCTGCTATGCAAACTTTCTGATTTATGTATATAGAAAGTTAGTTTTGGGTTCTGAAACTGATAGTTATTTCCTTTAAGCCAGCAGTTCTCAACCTGTGGGTTGCGACCCCTTTGGCGGTCGAACGACCCTTTCTCAGGGGTCGCCTAAGACCATCCTGCATATCAGATATTTACATTACGATTCATAACAGTAGCAACATTACAGTTATGAAGTAGCAACGAAAATAATTTTATGGTTGGGTCACAACATGAGGAACTGTATTTAAAGGGCCAGAAGGTTGAGAACCACTGCTTTAAGTCCTCCCTCCTATTTTGGTATATGAGAAGTTAATCATCCTCTTATTTTTCTCATATTACACAGGACCATTTGAGATTCATTTTCTTTGGTAAAATCAATAAAACAGCATTTGAACAAAACGGGCAGTTATAAAACATTGTGAATTCCTGTAGTTTTAGCATGGTAATGTAAGTGTATCTGTGATTAAATGGTTTGGAGATTTTTAAACTGCTTTAAAGTCTGTAAGTGGGCACATGTCAACTGTCACTGATACCAGGTGATTAGTGGGCCAGGATGGCTTCAGGGTGGACAGCTAAAGAGAGAATATAACCAAGAAACAGAAGACAGCTGTGTGTGTGTGTTGGGGGGCAGGGGGGAGTTGGGGAGTTAGACATGAGGAAAGGATGGGGGCAGGAGTGGTAAAACCCATAAACAGCACCACCACATGTCAGCTGCTTTATTTTGCAATTTTATCTGTGCTCTCCACAAATATTTAAAGACAGGTGGCTCAAAACATTACTATCACTAAGCTCATTTTATAGAAAAAACATCAACAAAAGCTCGGTGTTAAGAAACACAATCCACTTGTTCCAAGACACTGTCACATGTTACTTTTATTTTCTTGCTCTCTGCTTTTTCAAAAAATTGTAAAAGCATAGGCCAAGATATAGGTTGCCTGACCTCTTCTTAGAGTTGGAGATTAATGTTATTTAGATCTACGTCTCTCCCATGCTGAGAACCAACCCCTCAGTGTCTCTCGTAGAACTTCTGTTCTCTACAAAGCACTGGATGGTGTGGCCACAGCAGCCTGTCCTGGGCCCACTCTCCTGAGGAGAGATGGCCACACCCTCAGGTGTGCCCCCAGTGTCCTTGGCTCATGTGACACATGGCACATGTCCAGCTGCATCTGCAGTTAACTTATTTATATACTTCACACTCCCACTGGGTTATAAGGTTCTTAACAAATAGGATGCATGCCTCCTTCTTCATCGTATCCCAGGTCCTTGCAAGGTAGACCTTGGTAAATTTGTTGGATGAACTGACAAATGAGCCCAACTTATTCTAATTCACTTTTCAACCCATCTATTAAAGCAGGGGTCCTCAAACTATGGCCCGCGGGCCACATGCGGCCCGCCGAAAACATTTATCCGGCCCGCCGGGTGTTTGCCGCCGCTGTGTGCATAGGAATTTGTTCATAGTTTTTTTTTAAACTATAGTCCGGCCCTCCAACGGTCTGAGGGACAGTGAACTGGCCCCCTGTTTAAAAAGTTTGAGGACCCCTGTAAAGAGTTAGAGCCATGGTGGGCAAACTGCGGCTCTTTGGCCCCTTGAGTGTGGCTCTTCCTAAGCCTTAGGAGTACCCTAATTAAGTTAATAACAATGTACCTACCTATATAGTTTAAGTTTAAAAAATTTGGCTCTCAAAAGAAATTTCAGTCGTTGTACTGTTGATATTTGGCTCTGTTGACTAATGAGTTTGCCGACCACTGAGTTAGAGTCTATTTAGACCAAATCATCTGATGCCCTAATTTGTTGGGTTTGAAAAATCTTAGAATTTAAAATGTGAAAGTTGAAAATCTCAAATTTAATTATTACGCAGAAAATCTTAGATGGGAAACTTCTCTTTGTAGCTGATAGTTGTGTTTTGTGTGTGTGTGTGTGTGTGTTTTTTTACTTAAGCAGCAAGCAGTGTTTTACATTTTGCTCAATTTTATCACAAAGACATAAAACCTCTGTCTAAAAGTCCCAGTATTCTGCTTTGTACAAACTCAACAAAATGGAAAATTGGAGTCCTTTTTGTAGATTATTTAGATCCAAAGCTAGACTGCACCCAAATTAACTGGGTAACCAATGCAATGGTGTCTGTCGTTGGGGATAGAAATGGGTTGTTAAGTACATGTGTAATTGCCAACAGCAAAACAATGTGGAGATTTCATTTAAGAACTAGAAGTACTTTCCTTTTCAGAATAAAATCTAAATTATAAAGTAATAAAATCAGTAATTATTTCAAGTAACATTTAATGAAAAAGTCGATGCACATTGGTACATAAATACATTGCATGTAATATATATAATTTTTATATAATGTATTTGTATAAAGCAAAAAAAGGCAAGCTTTCCACATGTCACATACAATGGTTTCATTATCTGGTAGTTATAGTTCGTATATTTAACATCAGAGGACGCAGCTGTTCCCGGGACAGTTGAAATTAATTTAGAGAAAGGCATTTGCAGACATTTTTTGAAGTCTTTTGTGCCCTCTCCAAAAAAAAAGTATATAATCAAACATCTGCTCTCAAAATTAATCTTAATAGAGCTTTCAAAAGCAGCATTTTTAGATTTTGTGCTGTGTTCTTGCAACATAAGTGAACTTTTGTCCCCTGAATATGGCCACTTAGAATCAGAAATGTGCTGCTTTTCTTTTTTTAGGTTGTAAGCCATTATTAACATGACTTGAATAAAATGTTGTTTTTTCCATTTTTTTTTTTTTTTTTTTTTTTTTGCTTTTAGATGTATAATTCTACGCCATAGAAATACCATTAAAGTAATTGTCAGGGTAAAACATACCAGGAAAGAATTTTTTATTAAGAAAAGGGTTCTTTTAGAAGGACCAGAAATATTTGGGTAATTTACAAGTAAACAGCATCTTTTTGATGTCTTAGTTTTATTCTGCATGGGAAATCTGACCCGTACTGTGGCCTCTGTCCTGGGAAATTAATGCACTCTGCAGGCTAATAAGATGTTGCCCTGTGACTCTCCCAGGACTCTCTCAGGTTCCTGGAGCCCTGGTCTCAGCACCTCCAGGCAATCTGCCCTTCTGAAGTGATCCTTCTAATATCCCTACACAGACCTAACGCAGTGTGAGCCGTGCCAAGCTTGCCTTTCCCAGTGCCCCTTTCCCGCTTAGCTCTGCTTCCCACGGGGCCTCCATCCCACTGAGGATGAGCAGCAGTGGACCCTCAACAGGCAACTGAGGCTGCGGGCCCTGATCTGAGCCACTGCTTCCTGTTCAGTCTAGTCAACCTGGGGCGTTACCTCTGTCATGAGAGTTTCTCTCTAAGAGGAAACCACACTGAGAGGCAACGCCCTTACGTCACAGCTGTCCCCAGCAGGGGAATTAGGTCTCCATCCCAGAACAGCTTGAGCAATAGGCAGGGAACCAAGGTTTAGGTGCAAGTACCCCATTACTGGAACCTGTGGGTACTCGGGAAAAATGGGGAAGGCAGGAGACCAGTTTCCAGATCCAGAGCACAGGGTCACAGCAAACCAGCATCAACGGTGACTTGATGCTGAGATACCAGTGTCAACACCTAAGACTTCCTTTTGGGTTTTGTTTTTTTATTATTGATTTCAGAGAGGAAGGGAGAGGGAGAAAGAGATAGAAACATCAATGATGAGAGAGAATCATTGATGAGTTGCCTCCTGCACACCCCCTACTGGGGATCGAGCCCACAACCTGGGCATGTTCCCTTGACCAGAATCAAACCCAGGACCCTTCAGTCCACAGGCAGGCTTTCTATCCACTGAGCCAAACCAGCTAGGACAATACCCAAGACTTCTTATGTCCTCAGAGGATGAAGCCTGGTTCCAGGGTGGCTGTAGGCGCTGGTCAGCTGCTTAGGCGATAGAGGGATAGAGCGAGCTGTAGTGGAGATAAAAATGAAGCCAGTTTCACACCAACTCCAAGAGGCCCATGAGCAACACTACATACCTGGTATGTCTTCAGGTAGCCCATACCTCTGGTTCTTTCATTTGACTAGTGACTCGTTTTTTTAAAAGTCTGAATATGGTATAAAAGATTTCCCTGAAGAAGGCTTTAATTTGTAAATAATTTTTGAGCTATAATTAGCATATAACATTATATTCGTTTTAGGTGTACAACATGATTTGAAATTTGTATATATTGCAAAACAATCACCACAATAAGTCTAGTTAGCATCCATCCAACATGTAATTACAATTTTTTCTTGTGATAAGAACTTTTAAAATGTACTCTCTTAGCAACTTTCAACTATACAATACAGGGTTATTAACTATAGTCACATCCCCAGGACTTACTTATTTTATAACTGAAAGTTTGTACCTTTGACACCCTTCACCCATTTCCCCTGCACCCCCACCTCAGGCAACCACCAATCCTGAAGAAGGTTTTAGAATCAAACAGGTATGTGCTTGAGTTATGCCTCTGCCACTTTCTGGCCGTTTAATATTGGGTCAGCCTTTCTGATTTCCTGCTTTATTTTCTGGAAAGAAAGGATTTCAATACAGTTCTGGTAATACTGTTGTGATGACTATAATCAATCTCAGCACATAGAATGGTTTTCCCAAACTTGTCAGCACATTGGAATCGCCCAGAGCAGTAGTCGGCAAACCGCGGCTCATGAGCCACATGTGGCTCTTTGGCCCCTTGAGTGTGGCTCTTCCACAAAATACCACGTGCAGGCGCACACGTACAGTGCGATTGAAACTTCATGGCCCATGCGCAGAAGTCGGTTTTCGGTCTGGGGGAGTCTATTTTGAAGAAGTGGCGTTAGAAGAAGTGGGGGGGTGTCGGTCGGTCAGGCTACAGGAGAGGCGGGGGGCCGCTGAATATGCAGCACGGGGGAGGCACGCACGATTCATGCATGAGTTGAGTGAGCCAGTCAGTCAGCAGTCTCATTGTGCAGTGGTTAGTGCTAGTCGCGTCCGCAAATCGCGTGCGGGTGACAAAAGTACCTACTCGAAGCATAAAGTTACCTGTATTTTTCCAACCAGCTGCAAATCCTACAGGTATTTTTGTCATCAATTTAAGAATTTTATTTCCTGATTCTGATGTTCCCTAGACCCGTGGTCGGCAAACTGCGGCTCGTGAGCCACATGCGGCTCTTTGGCCCCCTTAGTGTGGCTCTTCCTAAGCCTTAGGAGTACCCTAATTAAGTTAATAACAATGTACCTACCTATATAGTTTAAGTTTAAAAAATTTGGCTCTCAAAAGAAATTTCAATCGTTGTACTGTTGATATTTGGCTCTGTTGACTAATGAGTTTGCCGACCACTGGCCTAGAGAGCTTCAAAAAACCCGATGCCTGTGTCCCACCTCCCCGGAGAGTGTTTCTGCAACGTGGCCGGGGTTTTGGGATTTCTCAGAGATTCCCAGATGATGCTAAGGTTCAGACAAGTTTGGCATCGAGAATGGCAAAAGCCTGTCCTATAATGAACATTGAATATATGTTAAATGAATGGAAACAATTAGTGCTTGGCCCATACTAAACTTTCCCGAATGTTTGGCTGCCTTCCCTTCCCTGACCATCTCCCCTCTGCTTTTATTGGAACGTCTGAAGACTTAACGTTGGGTGTGATTCCAGTGGATGTGGCTGTCACTCATGGGTAGGCACATGCGCAGAAGGCTCTGGTATCACGTGCTGTGATGCCCTACAGGAGGAGGAGAGGAGAAAGAAGCCACCGCGCTGCCAGGGGCCGCCCACACAGCTCCTGTTAAGGGAATGTCTAATGAGTTTGCTTTCAAGTGCACTATACACAGCAAAGCCCCGGAATGCTAATTACAAAGTCCCCTTGGAAACCAGAGCCTAGTTTTGTGCTCTCCCTGCGGCTGATCCTGGCATGAGCCCGAACTCACAAAGGATAAGCTGAAGGCAGAGTTTCAGCTGGTCCTGAGTGCTCTTATTTTTTGGCTTTTATATGCAACATTTGTTGCAGTAAATCCTTTGTTTAGTGTTCCTGGGTCGGCCATCTGAACGTATCAAAGTTCCAAAAAGTTGAATATGTGGCTTATTGGTTTCAGTGTCCTTTTATGGCTCTCGGAGAGCGGCTCTGAATTCTGAGAGCCAGGGGGCCATGTAAATCACTCTGCGATTTCGAAGCCAGCGTCGTCTCTCCTTTCCACAAATAGGAGGGCTGTAAAGCTGCCGGGTTTCAGACGGGGGAGAAAGGGCTGTCCTTTCACTGACTACTTGAGTTATTATGTGCTTATGAGTAAAAGCAATACTCAGTGTCTGGAGCTGAGGGCTGGGATATTGTTTGATGCGCAAAGCTTATCTTTTATGCTCTTTATGATTCAGAGCAAAGTCTCACATTTCACCTCAGTAACACAATAGAAACATTTAAGATACCTTTTTTTAAAAAAAAAAAAAAAAAAGGTCAGTCTCAAGAACTGTGTGATCACTTTCTGCTTGACCCGAAAATCCTGATGGAGTCAGGCTGGTTTTCCTTAGAAACAAAACCCATCACATATTATTCCTCCAGGAGGTGAGAGCTCCAGCCTGCTCGGTTTTTAAGATCTGCATTATGAATAGAGAAGAATCTTTTTGTACATGTATTTTTCAATCATAGTTGACATACAATATTATATTAGTTTCAAGTGTACAGCAGAGGGATTAGACATTTATAAGCCTTACCAAGTGATCACTCTGGTATATCTAATATCCATCTGGCATAGTTATAACAGCATTACTGACTACATTCCCTCTGCTCTATTTTACATCCCCATGACTATTTTTGTAACTGGCAATTTTTACTAAGAGAATTTTTATTTCAAGGTAATTCTACACATAATAGGGACCATATAAGCACTTTGAAAATCATGTGGGGTTTTTTGTTGTTGTTTTTTTTTTTAACTAAAACACCCACAGATTAAAAACCTGACATTGACCCCTTGTAATAGTGAGTTGTTTAGGAAAATAAGGATATGCTACCTTTGTTAATATTTAGCACTATGTAATGTTTCACATATTGCATTTGGTATTGAAAACAATTGAGCTTAAGCCATGTTTCCATCACTCTCTTTTAAATTTCTTACTTTTTTTCATCCAAAAAAATTGGTCAGTCTCAAGAACTGTGTGACCATTGGGAAAAAAAAATTCCTTATCCTAGGAATACAGTGTTCTTCTTCAGAATTTAAAAGTAAAATGGTATGTAAGACAGCTTTATTTGTATGTGTTTCTCTCCTACCAGTTTCAAGCCGCAGTCCTCTCGAAGTGATAAAACAAATCCCTCTATTGTCTATCACCTTTTACTGCCATTTCAATTTGTTAGAACAAGGGTTGCACTTCACATAGCAAAGAAAGTAAGACTAAGCATAGATATCGCAGCGTTTAGTTGGTTCGTTAACCCTCAGCATTAGAGGAGCCAAATCCTCAGATGGGTCCTGGTCCCTGACCACCTTCAGGCACGACAGCATCCAGGTCACACGTGGTCCTTGCTTGGGGGCTCAGTGTGAGGCATCATACTAGAAAAATGAGTTCCAGAGAAAGGATTTCAGTATCTCTTTCTTCAGTTGCACAAGAAGGTTCAAAAACATCTAATACTCACTGAATACTTTTCAACACTCTCTCGCTCTTTGGTGGTGGCAATTCCCAGTGTCCCAAAAAAGGGAATCCTCTTACCAGTTGGACCACTTTTTTCTTATGCTTCTCCATTGGCAAAAGGCTCCGTTTCCTTCATACTCTGCACTTTGGACATGAATTTGTGAGTATGGCTTTGTTTGCCTCTGAGTTAGCAGCGTGAATCCAGGCTGTGGAGTTTCACTGACAGGTCTGGACAGCTGAGTCATGCCCCATGTCCTCAAGGTGAACCCTCTCTGGGTCCCAGGTCATCCCAAACAGACCCATGATGTACAAGCGTACCTCTGGGGTGCCCTTTGTGAGTCTTGCACCCCAATTCCTCATTGGCAACATTGGTTGTAAGTGACATTAACAAAATCCCAGTGCTGGGCAAGGACATCAGTTTCAACACAGCGCTTTCCATCTGCTCTCTCCCACAGGGTCCAGTGGCCTCAGCCGCAGCCACGTTGTCTGCCCTCTCCCCTGGGCCTGGCCTTCCTCCACCCCCGCCTCCTCCGCCTCCTCCCGGGCCACCTCCACTTTTTGAGAATGAAGGCAGCAAAGAGCAGTCCTCCCCTTCACGATCAGCTTTATTTGCACAACTGAACCAAGGGGAGGCCATTACGAAAGGTGAGAAACATCAGCTCTCACGTTGGAGCTGTTTCCTGGAGGCACACAGGTCCCCCAGAGCCCACAGTGATGGCTGCACCCTTCCATCCCAGTCCCCAGCACACAGGGAGCTGCTGCGGGGAAGGCAGGAGCCTGCAGTGTCTTCATCTCGGGGTAGATGGACTCAGTGGGCGGACCAGAAAGAACTCAAAGACCCTAGGTTCTAAATCGACCACTGCACGCTGCCTCAACACTTCAGCCCCTGATGTTATGGCACCATCTACAACCCAGGCATCAAGATCAAGTGAAATAAAAATAACAAATGACAAACAATAGCACCTGTGTCCTCAAGCCTTGCACAGGCTTGTCAAGGAATCATATCATTGAACTACTTTCTCCTCACAGTAAACAGTTAATTTTTTTAAAAATCATACAACATTTAATAAAGTCCTGTTGCCAAACGCCTTATGCAAATGTAGTTTTGCATGGGTAATAGGAATTATAGTATAAGTGTCCCTATGAACTAGGATGGCAGTGAAGAACCCAAAGTTCTGAATTTTTCTCTGGCTTCAACTAGCTGCACTTTCTCATCTGGAGAGTAAGGGAATGGATCTGTAACCCTAAATGATCCTGTACTCTGACATATATTCACTGGAATGCCCTTACCTTTTGGCTGTTGGGCGGAATGATTTAGCCATGGGAGAAATAAATCAGGTGATCCATTTTGGCACCATGGTTTTCTTTTTGCAGAATTTTTATCTGTCATCTTATCTCCTTAAAGAAGAGGTTCCTCAAACTGAAAAATGCTTACCGTGTTTCCATTAACTCTAACTTATACACGTCTCAAATTCTGCATATTGACTTGACTACTATGAAAATAGCATTAAAAAAATTCTTGTGCTGTTTACACGTGTCACTCTAAGAAGACAGGGACATTTCCCTTTGCATAACCTACACAGAACTGTGTCTCTGCGTTGCCTTCCCAGGGCTCCGGCACGTCACCGATGCGCAGAAGACATACAAGAACCCCAGCCTGCGAACTCAAGGAGGACAAAGTGCATCTCCCACCAAAAGCCACTCTCCGGGCCCCAAGGCTCCCCAGTCACGTCCTCTTCAGAAACATGCCCCTGTGTTCGAGCTGGAAGGGAAGAAATGGAGAGTGGTGGGTGAAGCCTGTAGCCTTTATTCCTGACGCGCTCTGATCCTTAAAGATCCAAGTGAAATGGCTACACTAGAAACCAGGGCTTTTTTGGATGCTTCCATAAACATTTTTTTATCACTATTTCCCATTTATTCAACTTTTAAAATTACTTTTAATTGCGGTAAAATAACGTAACACAAAATTTACCATCCTAACATTTAAGTCAGCAGTTCTCAACCTGTGGTTCTCTACTCCTTTGGCGGTTGAACGACCCTTTCACAGGGGTCACCTAAGACCATCCTGCCTATCAGATATTTACATTATGATTCATAACAGTAGCAACATTACAGTTATGAAGTAGCAACGAAAATAAATTTATGATTGGGTCACAACATGAGGAACTATATTTAAAGGGCCAGAAGGTTGAGAACCACTGATTTAAGTGAACAGTTCAATGGCATTAAGTACATACTTTGTGCCACCATCACCACCATCCATCCACAGAACTCTTTTCATCTTTAAAACAGAAACTCTATACCCCTTAAACACGAACTCCTCGCCCCACCCCCCTCACCTCAGCCCCTGGCAGCCACCACTCTGCTTTCTGTCTCTATGAGTCTGACCACTCTTTCCATAAACTGTTCATCTGTGCTCCATTCTGATCGGCTATAAAATGTTTCATTCTACCCCATTGATGGTGGTGCTGATATAACCTACCGCTTCACCCACCACCTCCACCACATGAGCAGGATAAAGACACGTTGAACGAAGCTAGTGCCCCCCTGCCAATCCCAGGGGCTTCCCTAAAGATTGAGGACCAAAATCCCAGGAAAGGTTACCATGGTCTGAAAATACACTGAGATTTGCCCAACTCGTACTTGACACAGCAGATTTTGCTGCAGCATCATTAAGTCCAGACTCAGCATAAAGCTCTCCCACCCCTGCTCCAGCCCCCAGCCCCTAACCAGGGTGCCTGATACCTGACTGTTTGCAAATTGGCACCAACCCCCCTTCCAACCAGTGGTTCCATCTGATCCCAACATTACAATGACAAAGTGAGACTTGTGGTTTGGTCTGTAAGAAAATGGTCTAAAAGAAAGAACATATTAAAAAGCTATAATGAATGCATGCTGAGCTCCATAGTGATTTCAGTATGCAATGGATTCAATTTATCTACACATCCTTACATTTAATGTTTGCATATGTTTTAATCGCAGGAGTACCAAGAGGACAGGAATGACCTTGTGATTTCAGACACTGAACTGAAACAAGTGGCTTACATTTTCAAGTGCGACAAGTCTACCCTACAGATAAAAGGGAAAATAAATTCCATTACAATTGGTAGGGCAGAACTATGGCTCTATAGTTACCGTGATAAGTTGCTTGTATAAATGTGATGTGTATATTTAGTGGAGTGTTTTTTCCCTAGACAACTGTAAGAAGTTTGGTCTGGTGTTTGACAATGTGGTGGGCATTGTGGAAGTGATCAACTCTAAGGATATTCAGATGCAGGTAAGTGCCCTTTAATCCTGCTCTGCCCCCAGCATGGCTTTGCGCAGACCATTCAGTCTGCCTGCAAGAGGCCCTTCGTGTCTGCCTACAACACTCCTGTTCCCTTTCCCTCTCACACAGCTCTATCATTACCTCCCCTCTGAAGCCCTCTCTTACTTTCTAGGCAGTGTTGATTCATCCTTTTCAATCTATTAGAATACATTCTATTGTGCACTCCAAATACTGGTTTACCACCTCTATTTGAAAAATAGCTCATTAATCTTTACAGCCCCAGAATGTGCAAAGTACCTGCACATAGTAGGTGTCCAATAAATGTTTGATGAGTAAGAGATTTAAATGAGCCCTGACTGGTTTGGCTCAGTGGATGGAGCGTCGGCCTGCGGACTCAGGGGTCCCAGGTTCGATTCCGGTCAGGGGCATGTGCCTTGGTTGCGGGCGCATCCCCAGTGGGGGGTGGGCAGGAGGCAGCTGATCGATGTTTCTCTCTCATCGATGTTTCTGACTCTCTATCCCTCTCCCTTCCTCTCTGTAGAAAATCAATAAAATATTTAAAAAAAAAGAGAGAGATTTAAATGAATCAACTAATGAATGAACAAATAATACCAAGAGATTCTCCCAACATAATAACGGCATCCTGAAGACAATTTTTCCCCTCAGGAAACTATTGATTCTGAGGAAAAGCAGGGGGGGAGGGAGGTGTTTTCTGAAGAGTCAATGAGATCAGACATACAACCTGGAAAATAGGGTTGAAATTGAATTTGCAAAACAAGAGAAAATCTGCATCCCTTTAATAATTTTGATTTAGCTGAGTGGGATTTTATACTATGCAAAAAGTTAAAGAACTACTTACCTTTGGCCAAGTATAACTTATTTCTTTGATTACACTCTTTTCATATTGCTAATTACCCCTTATTATCTGATATTTCCTAATAATGTTTGTTAAAATTTTGTTCTAGTTTTATGGATCTTTCTTGTTTTACTGGGCTTTTCATCACTGACACTTTAAAAACATTTTTTATGCCCTAACCGGTTTGGCTCAGTGGATAGAGCGTCGGCCTACGGACTCAAGGGTCCCAGGTTCGATTCCGGTCAAGGGCATGCACCTTGGTTGCGGGCACATACCCAGTGGGGAGTGTGCAGGAGGCAGCTGGTCGATGTTTCTAACTCTCTATCCCTCTCCCTTCCTCTCTGTAAAAAATCAATAAAATATATTTAAAAAATAAAAATAAAAATAAAAACATTTTTTATTAAATGTATTGAGGTAATGTTGGTTAATAACATTAATATAAATTTCAGGTGTACAACATTATAATATAACATCTGTATACTCCATTGTTTGTTCACCACCCAAAATCTAGTCTCCTTCTGTCACTATATATGTGACCCCCTTTACCCTTTTTGCCATCTCCCCAGCCTTTTTCTCCTCTGGTAAGCATCATTCTCTTGTCTGTATCTTTCTTTGTCTGTTTTATTTGTTCATTCGTTGCTTTTGGGGTCAATAAACACAAACTGTAAAGAAAAGGACAGATGAATCTAACTACATTAAATTCAAAATTATATAGTAAAAGACATCAGACACAAAGCTGAAAGACAAGCCATGGGTGGAAAAATGACACTTGTAGATAATCAAAAAGGATTGTAACCAGAATTTATAATGTAACCAGAACTTAACACAAATCATTAAGAAAAAAAAAACAATAGCCCAATAGAAAAATGGGCAAATAATATTAAGGCAATCCAGAAAAGAAAAAAAATGAATTTTTTATAAATACATGAAAATATTCATGACCCACCTAACAGAAATAGGAATACAAATTAGTACTATAATTACATATATCTTTTCACACTCAAAAGTTTTGCTTTCAGGCTGTCTTTACTTTACAAGGGACATATTAGCTGAAGCTCATGTATGTCACAACTGTGCAGCTTACGGACTGTGGTATATTAAAGTCTCATGGTACAGAGGTTGTTAAGGAAGTGCAACAATGGGACCTCTGATACCTTGGTGTTAGGAGAATAAATCTATCCCACTCACTGTGCAGAGTAAATTGGCACCATCTAATAAAGTCAAAGACATTCATAGCCTGTGCCCGATCAATTTCACTCTTAGGTTTGTACACTAAAGAAGCTCTAGTACATACGTCGTGAGATGTGTAAAAATGTTTATTGCAGTAGCATGCATACCAATAAAAAAAACAATTTAAATGTCCACCAACTGGTAAGAGAATAAATAAATTCCACTAATAGAATATTGTACAGTAGTTAAAATGTATGAACTATAGTTACATGTATAGAAACATAAATCTCAAAAGCAACACTGAGCAATAAATGCAAGTTACAGAATCAGACATTGGCAATGTGTCCCTTTACATAAAGATTGAAAACATGCAAAACAATACACACATGTTAATTATGCTTATGAGGGCTCAAGGTCACTTTACCCAAGGGACAAACACAGAAGGTTATATAAACGCAGAATTCAGAAGAGTTAGTTACATCTGGGGGGAGAAAAAGGTTGGTGAATGAAGTGGTGGGTGGTAATCTTCAAAGATACTGTAAGATTACAGTCCTAAAAAAGGCAAATAAGCCAAATGCTCGACTCTGATAAAGCTGTTTGACAGGCATATCTGTATTTATATATTTTTACAAGATTCTATGTTTGAACTATATCATAATTTTTTAAGGATATGGTCAGGATTTCTAAAAATGTGGAAGGGTAAAAAAAATGTGGAAGGGTAAGTCATCTGCAATTCAGAGACAAGAGACATTTTACTGAATACTTTCTGAACTTTTGAGTGTTCAAACCAAGTGGATGTCATTATCTATTTAATACATTTACTACGTTGTTTTAAAAGGGTCTGGACACAGAGAGACAGAAAGCAGATTAGTGGTTGCCTGGGGTGAGGACAGGGATTGACTACAAATGGGCACCAGGGTTATTTGGGGGATGATGGAAATGGCCTAAAACTGAATGGAAGTGATGGTTGCACTACTCTGTAAATTCACTAAATATAATTAAATTGTACGCTTAGACTAGGTGAATGTTATGTTTGCAGATTTTACCTCAATACTGTTAAAAAGATTGAAAGGGAGAAAAGGGCATGGACCAAAGTTAATATGATTTGATCCAGCAATTCTAGTTTTGGCAAACTATCCCAGAAAAGAGTGCATGTTATGAGAGAAGAGACTAGGGGACTCCATGGAAATTTTGGAAATTTTTATGGAGAAATAAATTTTTGAAAAGCAAAACTAATCCAGAAACATGTATTAAATGCTGGAGCGCTGGCCTGGGCAAGGTCACATGTCACCTGCCACTCAGCAGAGGAGCTACTCTTTGGCCCAGTTCTGATAAGAAGCAATCTCTCTTCTCAAAGTGTTCACAGACTACCAGGGGGAAGGGCGTGTGTATAACCTACTCTCTACAGCATCGACCAAAATGCTGTGGAAATGACGATTCCTACCATATCGGGGCTATTTCTTAAATTCTACTATTGCTTTTCAGATTTGCAGGGCGTTTCAGCATTATTAATATAATACTAGTATAGCAATATATAAATACACTATATTAGCATAATGTGCTGGCCTCACTCGGTCTCATAAACAAACCACCTACGACTCACTGGCAATTTATTCCTTTGTTATTCATACAGTTCTGGTCAGTACGTGTATGCTCTTCAGCATTATAAAATAAACAAGTCTAGATTGCCAAAACATTATTGCTGACACATTTTTGAAATATAGATATATGTATTATTATTCTATTTTATTTATGGCAAAGCCCTGTGCTTACCTGACCTTGAACTACCTCTGCCTTTTTCTTTTTTTTTTTTTCTGCCTGGGGCTCAAGTCCAAATCAGTGTCCAGTTTCTGTGGAGAGAGGAGAAAACAGAGAAGTGTGGTGACCTGGCTAGACTCCCCCAAAGGAATTCTTTACATCACCTGCACTATCAACAGGAGTTGCTCCTTTGGTTTGCAATCCAGTCTTTTCTTCAGGGTGAAAGAGGAGATGTCTTTATCGCTTCAATTACCATTACAAAAAGGAAAATTATAGAGATGTAATATGGTCATTTGGGGGAACAGTCTACCCCTATAGAGATTTGGGGGGGACGTCTGAAAACTGACTGGTAAAAGAGACATTTAAGACTGATCAGAATTTTTATAGCACTTAGATTTTTGTAAACAATACAAAGAATCTCCTCCTCTTGTGTATGGTCCCTTTTACCTATACAATGAGTGGCTTGAACGAAGTCTCCAGTTTTCACTCCTGAAATGAATACATTTCAAAATACCTAGACCCTCATTCTCTCATTTACGCTCCACATTCAGCCAGTGAGATTTTTATCTAGCAAAGGACTTATGTGAAAAGAATTGTAGTGTTTCTTATTTATTCTTATTTAGGTTCAGGAGAAATCTCAATTACAAGAATAATTTCTTTGCTCTTAAATGACAATATTAGCACTTGTTTTTAATCCAACTTTTACAGAGATTTGTCAAAACTAAAATTTTAAGCACATAAAGGCAATGCATCTTGTTACTTTTTATCATGAAATCAAATATATGTTTCAAATCCACTAACAGGGTTGTGAGACTTTTTCTCAACACTTAGCTGCTGTTTTCAAATTATCCCTTTATTTTGTCTCAGGAAAGAGACCCTGAGGTTTGACAATCCCCTTGTGTGGTCCTTTCATTCTGTCCCCAAATGACACCCACCAATTCAGCCTGGAGACCACACCTTTAACCAGCCTCCAGCTCTGACCCTGCTATTCCTAATGCTTGGTTAGGCCTATGTGTTGTATTTATTTGGGAATATTGTCATCTTTATTTCTTTGCTTAGATTATTTTTTTTTCTATTTCAGGTCATGGGGAAAGTGCCAACAATTTCCATTAATAAGACAGAAGGCTGCCACATATACCTCAGTGAAGATGCATTAGAC
Organism: Myotis brandtii; assembly: GCF_000412655.1. Classification (NCBI taxonomy): domain Eukaryota; kingdom Metazoa; phylum Chordata; class Mammalia; order Chiroptera; family Vespertilionidae; genus Myotis; species Myotis brandtii. The sequence continues at coordinate 2,190,397 of NW_005365280.1, forward strand.
TGTGAGATAGTGAGTGCCAAGTCATCTGAAATGAATATACTTATCCCTCAGGACGGTGATTATGTAAGTACCTTTCAAAAGACTAAAGAATTGTTCTGGAGCCTTTATCGTTAACCTTCTTTGAGATTGATTCAATTAGCTTCCAATCTATGAGCTTCATTTGTAGCCTCATTCACAGACAGGAAAGGCATTCTGAGAGTTGCCTTTACATAATTAGCTGCCTAATATAATCCATATCTTTCCCCCTCTTTATTTCTTGACTACGTTCACTCCTAAATTTGTGACTCAAGGCAGTTCACTAATCATTAGCTTAATGGGCTAGCTTTTATCAAACTGTACAGCATACATAGGAGTCCATATTAGTTAGGAGTAAATATTGTCCTTTGCTATGGTGGAGGCAAACAGAAACGAGGGAGAAATGCTTTGGGGGAAAAGTGGAGGGGGGAGCAATAACAATAAGTAGACCAAAGTATGTCGTTATTCTTATGCCGGAAGTTCTCAAACTCAGCACAAGAATTCGCTAGGAAGCTTCATGAAAATGCCTGCTCCCAAAAGGGATTTGGGAGACTCGGAGCTGAGAATCTGTATTTTAATAAGCCAACAGTGTACCCAGCAACCCTTCAGAGAAACACTAGCCTGCGTGATTTTCCCACCATTTATTTTCTTTGCCTCCTTTCCCTGACAAAGCAGCCTCTGACAGAAGTGTGCGGATATCCTCACACATTGCAAAGGAAGTATAAAGAAGTATATCCTCTGCATCCCCAGTGTGGTGGACCTGCCAGTTGTTACTGTTTGGAAGCAAGTACTGCTTCCCACTAGTTATTACTTCTGAGATCATTCCCTCTGATTCTAACTGTGCGAGGGGGCAGTGAAGCAGGGGGGTGGGAGCAAACATGACATAGCTGGCACACATTTGGATGTAGAGGCCCCATCAACCTGTGGGTCAATCAACCAACTATCTACACCACTGTCAGCACTTGGGTTAATCTCCTTAGACAGACAACATGACTATTCTCATGTTCTTTCCTTGCAAGGCATTTGATCCTGTCCAAAACGTCCATGGAGACACTTGGCTCATCCTATATAATAAAAGGCTAATATGCAAATCGACCAAATGGCGGAACTACCGGTTGCTATGACACGCACTGACCACCAGGGAGCAGACGCTCAATGCAAGAGCTGCTCCCTGGTGGCACTCCCACAGGGGGAGTGCCGCTTAGCCAGAAGCCAGGCTCATGGCTGGCGAGCACAAGGGCAGTGGCAGGAGCCTCTCCCACCTCCACAGCAGCGCTAAGGATGTCTGACTGACGGCTTAAGCCCTCTCCCTCTGAGGAGTGGGCCAAGCCATCAGTCAGACATCCCCTGAGGGCTCCGGAATTTCATGCACTGGGCCTCTAGTAGTAAATATAATCCTGCTCTTCCGCAAAATTCAAATCCCAATCCACCTACCTAATTCCATGTGCTTTCACAAGCCAGGCTACTGAGACAAGAAGAGTGATTATTGGCAATATAGCCCCAACACAATGATGGGGTCAATAAAACATGGTAGTATTCTTTACATATTAATCATGTAAACCAAAACTAGAAATGAATGTTATGGACTATTTGAACTCAGGAATGTTTTCTAAGTATGGACAAGACCAATGCCTGCTAATGTCTTCTTTCCCCAGTTCTCAGTAAGTTCCCCAGCACTACCCAGACACAACTACATATTGCAGCCTATAGTTCATCATTTAAGTGTAAAAAACAAGACTCTGCCAGCACTCTACTAGGTCTATGGCCAGCCTAACCCTGGGCTAGAGGAGACTCCTTGCATGTTCTCCACCTAAAACAAACCACTGAAGTGCTATAGCCACTAAAGAATGGCCCCAGAGAAGCGAGCCAAAAATGAGGGTGATGAGAGACCACCAAGATGGCGGCATAGGTAAACACCGGAGACTGCTGCCGCAAACAACCACTTCAAAAATACAACTAAAAGACGGAACGGACATCACCCAGAACCACAAAAATGAGGGTGAGGCCTGGCCTTTGCAGCTATTTAAGCAGAAAGCTCAGTTGCATGGGGACTGGATCTGCTAAGAAAAGCATTGGGTTTGGATGAGCACTCCAGAGTAATTAAGCTACAATCCATGGGCATGGGATCCAGACATCTGTATTCGTTAAAGCTTCCCAGATAATTTCAGTATGGAGCCAAGAGTGGGATCCACTGATCTAAAGTATGAGTACAGGTCAAAACCTGAGCATAAAAATGTAGTCTTCCCTCTCTTCCTAAATTACCTTGTGCCCTCTGTCCTAGGCCCTCTTCATGCATTTTCCAGGTGGAGGTCATAGAGAGCAATACAGAAGTCCTGCTGTGGGCACTGTCATCTGGCAATGGATGGGAGCAATGATTCATCCCAAAAGAAATCTGTCATCCTATCACTCTCACTTTACACCCCCATAAAAGTTTGGAACAGCTGCAGTGCAGTTATTGTCAAAGAGGTGCCTTCACCCCAGAGTATTCTTTCACTCATCAAGAAGAGCCCCAGAAGGGGTATTGGCTACACACACACACACACACACACACACACACACATAAATACATGTATATAGATTGTGGCTTCTTTGCTTCATCAAAAGACTTTACATTGCAGATTTCACTCAAGAAGAATTCATCACTCACTATAGAAAGGACCTTCCCTGCCCTAACCGGTTTGGCTCAGTGGATAGAGCGTCGACCTGCAGACTGAATGGTCCCAGGTTCGATTCTGGTCAAAGGCACGTTGCGGGCACATACCCAGTAGGGAGTGTGCAGGAAGTAGCTGAATCGATGTTTCTCTCTCATCGATGTTTCTAACTCTCTATCCCTCTCCTTCTCCCTTCCTCTCTGTAAAAAATCAATAAAATATATTTTAAAAAAAAAGAAAGGACCTTACCTTTAAAATAAATAAATAAATAGCTTCTTCCAGAGGAAATAGTTGGATCCTACATCTAGGAAGATATGGACTCATGTGTGTATCCCACGAAACTTCACATCTCACCAATGGTGAGCACAGGCATCCACTTATCAGACAGTTGTGGTTTCAGCAGTGCTGTGTGTACAGAAGTCCAGGGAGGCCATAGAAGCTGGGGCCAAAGACTACTCCTCCTCACCTTCCTTTTTAATCCTCTTCTGAAATGACTGGAGAACCTCTCTGGGGAAAGGAGAGAGTTTAAACTACTTTTATTTTGGTTATTCTGCATGTGTGTGTGTGTGTGTGTGTGGTGCATGTGTGATGTATGTGTGTGGTATGTGTGCATGTATTTCACAATGGGAAGAGTAGGGTGGCAGAATGAAGGGTAAGAAATTGATGCATAACCTGAAGCATATCTTTATATTTCATCAAAGAGTAGCCCAGTGGCCCCTGGGAACTTGTTGGAAATGCAGATTGTCATTCTCTTCCCCAGATCTATGAATCCATATCTGCATTTTAACAAAATCCCCAGTTGATTCCTGTACATGTTTGAATTTGGTAGAGAGTCATGGATAAGAGAGGCTGTCTAGGTGTGAAGTCTGGCTGTTCTACTTGCTAGTAATGTCATCTAGATAATAGCTTAACCTCTCAGGCCTCTGTTTGCTGCAGATGGCATCTCAACAGTATCTAGCTCACAGGGATGTAGGCAATTAACTGAGTTCACATACTAGTATATCCAGTGCTTTAAAAATGTCTGGTTCTTGTCCAGTTTGGCTCAGTGGATAGAGCGTCTGCCTGTGGACCAAAGGGTGCCGGGTTCAATTCCAGTCAAGGCCATGTGCCTCGGTTGCAGGCTCCTCCCCAGCCCAGGCCCTGGTCAGAGCACGTGCAGGAGGCAACCAATCGATGTGTTTCTCTCACATCCGTGTTTCTCTCTGTCTTTCCCTCTCCCTTACACTCTCTCTAAAATCAATGGAAAAATATCCTTGGGTGAGGATTAAAAAACATATATCTGGTTCTTAATAAGTCCTAGCTTTAATGATGAGGCTCTCAGACAGTCACAAAGCTGATCCATGACTATGCAAGTCTTCATGTGACATAGAAGTCTTCTCCATGATACAGGTTTGAGTTCCATAAAATGACTTTGTCCATCGTATGACACTAATCAGCCTTCCATTTGTTTGCAAAAGGAAGCCTTCTTAAATAACTGTGTTCTCCTTGCCTTTTTCCAGAGAGAATTCCCTATTCCTGAACAATTCAAAACTGCATGGGATGGATCCAAGTTGGTCACTGAACCTGCAGAAATTATGGGTTAACCTCCAGAGAGACCAGACCCCCTGACCTGTATTACCACCCCCCTCAAAAAAAAAAAAAGCAGCGTTAAAGACCTAGAAGTTGCAGTAGCTCCTACTGCTTTAGCAGTGGCCTCCAACAATTCTGTGCTATAGAAACAGCATCATTTCTGGCATGCTTTCATGGGCATTTTGAAATATTTAACATTTCTTCATGATTTGCCTTTGTGTATGCCTTGAGTTCCAATGATAACTTGTGAGCATTATGCATTTAAAGGGGAAAAAAAGAATTCTGTTCCCTTCATATCATTAGCACAGTAGCTGATAGGTAAAAATATTGCATGGTTCACTTTTGCACTTATGTTTAATTGCTAGCTGGAAAATAAAACCTTCGAGAATCTAAGATGTACATTTTTACCTTTAAGACAATCTCAACATGATGTAGTAGTAGTATGCTCTGAAAAATCTGCCTTTTTTTTCTTATTTTTGCCACATGTTCACCTTTATCAGCATGGATACACTGTTAGCATGAACACATATTTCAACCCATGTTTTCACAGAACAAAAGAAAATCCCATACAAAGGACCATATCCAGTTTCTTGGTCCTTGGGACACCTGTATTCTTTACAGTTACTAAAAACCAAAAGTCAGGTCTAATGATCTGTCTTAAATATTTCCACTTGTCGTTTGGAAAACTTTTACTTTTCTGCATAAAGATTTTTATGCCAAAAAATTGATGGGTGGAAGCTGATATGTTACCTTACAATTTTGCACTAAGATCAAGCTCAATTTTTGTTTTCCAATTATGCACCTGTTAAATATCAGATGCCTTGTAAGTGATGTCTTTAATGTTATATTATAGACCACTTTCTTCTTTCCCACTTGCCAGACTTGCTAACCAGTCTCAAAAACGAACATGAAAAAGCCATAAATGTATTACTTCTTCCAAAACCCAAGGAATCGTTTGTTGGTTTGGCTTGCTGCTCCTATTTTGTAGTATTGATAGTACATGCTTTTTCAACATAGTATGATACTCTTTTGTATGTTTTTAGTACATAGTGATAAAAATCTGCAACTTCTTAGATCAGATATACTGAGTTGTAGTATAATGCTTGCAGACCAAACACAAGCATATATATTGTGCCTATTACAGCCTTTGGAATACATTGTTTCTGTTTTTTTAAATATCTCTATATCCATACGGAATTAAAATTACTAATGCTCCTGTACCAAGGTTTTGCAATAAAAGTTTTGTCTATATGAATAATGTTGTGGCTTTAGTAAATATCTTTTTTTCAACTGTAAATTTATTATGAAATAAAGTAATATTCTAATTGTTTAAATGCTATGATGACTTCTGGGTATTAAAGCTCTTTGTTTCTCCTTTGATTTGCCTCTTGCTCATCTGTCAGATTTAGGAAAGATAGCTGTCTTTCTGGTTGAATTAAAGAATATGTCCAGTATGCCCTCACCGCCTCTGAAGAATGGCTTCTCTGAGATACATATCACATAAAGCCATTTGTAGTTGGAATAGTTAGTCAGGAAATTCTAGAATTGTTTTATAATTCAAGGTCTCTTCACTGAGAAAACCTCCCTCATAGATCTTAGTTAATGTAAACACCCCAGAAAATAAATTTAGTTTATAAGTATTATATACTAGAGGCCCGGTGCACGGATTCATGCACTGGTGGGGTCCCTTGGCATGGCCTGTGGGGATCAGGCCGAAACAGGCAGTCCAACATCCCCTGAGGGGTATAGTAGTGCTGAAGCAGCAGGTGGCTGGGGAGGAGCCCGAGTCCAGGCCGGGCGCCACACCACTCCCGCTCATCCCGGACCCGCTGCACCTGCCGCTGCCACCACTCAGTAGGCTCACTGCCCCTCCGCTGCAGTCTCTGTGCGCCTGTCCTAGGGCGATACCAGCACGCCCATGACTGAGAAGTGGCCGCAGGCTCATGCCCAGTCAGTGCCAATGCTAGTACTGATCCCGGTCCTGGTCTGGATGGGGGAGGGACACGCAGGGGGAGCGTCCACAGGAGAGGCTTGTGCCGCCGCAGCTGCGCTCACCAGCCATGAGCCCGGCGCCTGGCACCCGTTGGTCAGCTGAGTGGCGCTGACCACCAGGGGGCAGCTCCTGCGTTGAGCATATGCCCCCTGGTGGTCAGTGCACATCATAGCGACTGGTTGAACGGTTGTTGAATAGTCTAGGCTTTTATATAGAGAGATACTGTATGTTTTAATGTATAATATAAATATAAATAACTTTTATAATCAATCCTATATAATAAAGAGCTAATATGCTAATGGCCATCCCCCATACCAGCCAACCTCCTGCAGTCCCTCTCCCCAGTGGGACATCCCTGATCGGCCCCTATCGGGACTGGGCAAGACAACCCCAATGGACCCTGATCACCAGCCAGGCTGAGGGACCCCACCCATGCACAAATTCATGCACCAGGCCTCTAGTTATTAAATAAAATAGCACTTGCCAGAGTTGGAAGGAAGGAAGGAAGGAAGGAAGGAAGGAAGGAAGGAAGGAAGGAAGGAAGGAAGGAAAGAAAGAAGAAAAGGAGTCCATACTTAGTAGAATTACATGTCATATAAATTCACAAAATATCAAAATGAGAATAAATGTCAGTAAAAATAATTAAGTGCAAGGATCTGTTTACTTTGTCATATTATTAAGTATCATGTTATAGGATCAAAATGATTTTTTAAATAATCCAAAAGAGCCTTTGTTTTCTTTAAAAATCTTTCTTTGATAATACTGACTCCACTAGATAATCTGCTTCTTACTGATAGTCTTCTTTTCACAGCAAGACGTCTTAAAGTGAGCAGTTGGTACTAACCACTTCTCCTTATCTATAGAAATTCTTTCTAGAACTGATAGGAAATGCATGTAGTTTAGTCATTCACTCTTTCATTTATTGAAAATGTGTACCTCAACTTCTTAGAATCTAGATGAGTTTATCTAAGGAATCCCCTCATTTTAAAAATGAAAAGGTTAAGGTTCTGTGACATTAGACATTTGAAATTTGACATTAGACAAGCAACCAGTTAGAGGTAAAGCAAGGACTAGAACACACACACACACACACACACACACACACACACACACACCTTCTTATAACTACTGTAATTTGGCTTCTCCTATAACCACATTTCTAAAACTCCCAAAAGTCACTTAATCCCATTTTATCTCATTCCTCATCCATCAAGGTTCTTGACATTGTCCTTTTCTTATTAAACTCCTTTTGACTTTGATACACAATAAACTTCTCTACCTTCTCTCCTTTCTACTTTTCCCCTCTCTCAAATGCTCATTAACTTCACCTATCACCTCAATGTAGATGACTCCCAAATCCACATTTCCAACCCAAGTCCATCTCCCCAAATTCTTAACTCCAAGTGTCCACAGAGTATTCTTGCCCATCCCTACTTCATTGAACACCTTTCTAATTAGTCAATTCTCATCACAGATTTCAAACCAGCCATTTCCTGTGATAGGAAACACAGGAGGACAACCAGATCTGGAGGAGAACCATGGTTCAGTCTTGAACATGTTTAACAAGGCATCTTTGTGATATTTCGTTGGAAATGGAGAGTTGGCAGGTGGATATGGGTCTTGAGGCTTTTCCATTGTCTCTGATACAAATCCTTAGGAAGTATTTTGTAAGTTTAATATTCCAAAAATGACTGTAATTAATCATGTTTATTTCAAAAGAATTATTTTATTTTTAAATTTTATCTTTGGTGTTGAAAGTGTTACAGATGTCCCCTTTGTGTTTTTTCCCATTGACCCCCTCCACCCCGTACCCACCCATCCCAGGCCTTCCCCACACTGTTGTCTGTGTCCATGGCTCTACTTATATGCATATAAGTTCCCTGGCTAATCTCTCCCCCACCCACTCACCCACCCCTGCCTTCTCTTTGAATTATTTTAAACTATTGGCACTTTCTGCACCACTTCAGATACAAATGCAATTTTAAGGGCTTCATTGTTTCAACTGAGATAAGGTGATTTAAGTCTTTTAAAGTTTCTTTTGCAAATTTAACCATTTCAATGTTTCTGTACATGATGAAGCTTATACCTGTGCTGCAAGTGGAAAGTAAGGCAGCTCAAATTAACCAGCGATAATTCATCCAGATTTCTGCAAATGGTTTGTTTTTTTAATAACTGAGCAAAGAATATGCAACTAATAAAGGGTAACATTTTCCTATCAGTAGATAATTTTTTTCAGCTTTCCCTCCAGTACAATATGTTATTTTATATCTAAAATGGGTGGGTGGGGAGAGATTAACCAAAGAATTTATATGCATATATGCCTAAACTGAACCATGTCCAGCACGGCCAGTGGTGAACCTGAGGGTCAGGAGAGCAGTGAAGGATTAAAAAGCAAACAAGAGAATATAGTTGGGGCCAGGTGGATCACTGCACCTGGATGAGGAAACAGTGACACAGCCTGTAAGCCGAGTCTTTATTTTATAGTCAGATCACACAAAGCACAACAAGGGAGTGGTCAAGATGTTTACAATGTTCTTTCGTGTTTCAAATCTACTTCTTTCCTGTTGTTGCACTTCTCTGAATTCTATCAAACTTTGTTTTGGCAGCGCTTGCTGCACCTCCCGCAGCCCACATCCCTCAGCCACCTAGGACCACAGGGTCGGACCATAAGGTCAAGCTTACAACCATAGCCTTTGGCTATAATTGTGCTGGGAGGGCTTTGCCCTCCAAGCTGGGACTTGTATGTGGTTTTGCCACAAGAGGACCATGCCCTCTCATCAGTCTGAGGCTTGAACCTGTCCGAACGCTGTAGCTGCTCTCCACATAAACCATGGACACAGACAGTAGTGTGGTGAAGGCCTGGGAGGGTGGGTATGGCATGGAGGGAATCAAAGGGGGAGGATAGGGGGCATCTGTAATACTTTCACAATAAAGATAAATTTGTTTAAAAAAAATGTCAACTACAACTTTCAATATTTTAGTTTTAAGTCCACTTTATTTCAATACCTTGCTTTTAGCACCATCATAGTAAAAAAATAATACTTCTTACTGATGTGAAGATCCAGATGAAAGAGATGCATCATTGACCACACTTACTAAACAATAATGTTAATTTTTAAATCCCATTCACCAATATCATAGAGGTTTTTTTCATTAAAATTCAGTTGGTGATTTTTCCATTATATCAATAATTAATCTTAAAGACTAATTAGAAGTATGCATTTAATTTTTTATTTTTAATAATAACTTCATGACCTCATTTCAGTTCATAAGCCAATAAACTTATAATGGAAAGTCTTCCCACGAACATAACAGTTCTATAGATATTTTTGGAAGGAGCAAGATTTGTTTGGGAAGACTGGTTTTTCCTGCTCCTTGTCCCTATGGGCATCGTACCCACACATAATGAATGGCACATTCCTGGCAAGGGGGAGCTAATGACACATGTCCTGCATGCAGCTGATGCTACTATGACATCCCTACTTTGGGCATTCTTCTCCAATTTAAAAGCTAAAGAGAAAATATAAGAGTTAGGCTGATGCAGATGGTCAGTTCCAGGGAAGTGATTGCCTTCTGCAATCAAGCATGATAAAAATCTATCCTCCTGCATGGATACTTAAAGACATTGTCCTGTAGCATTACTGGAAGATGTATCGAGATCCAGAGAAATATTTTATAAGAGCCACATACAATACGTATGTTTTTTTAAAAGGATATAAATTTATTGTAATATGGTATTAAAGGAGTAGTAAGTTATATGTATTCTCCATATCCTGAGAGAGAAAAGTTGGCTGAAATAACCAGGAACTTCCTCCACCATTAAAAATCTCACTTGTTTAGCTCTGACTACAATGATAAATTGAAAGAGAGATTTTTATATTTATCTGACTAATTTAAGCAAAAAGAAATAAATTACATATGCTTTTTGAAAAAGAAATACTATTTAAAAACCTAAGTTACCTAAATTACCTGTTCTAATTCACTACGTAAGTGGTCAGCGCTTTCCTCTATGCTCAATCACCACTGATATGCAAGTATCTGAAGAATAAAGAAAGAATAGTTTAATGTAAGCCCGTTCAGTGGCTGTGGAATTCAGAGAGTGATGTCCCACTATTAACAACTAAAATCTGGCTCTCGATAGTTATCAAAATGTTCTCTCATTTGTTAGCAACTATAATAATTATACCAGCAATATGGTTTACATTCTGCAGGCTGCTTCTGCCAAAAGGCTAGACAGCTGTTTTCCCAAATTAAATTAATTCCATACTCTATCGTTTTCAGAAATAAGTCTCTCTTCAACACCTCAGGACTTGGCTTCACCAGGAAAAAAATATCTTCATATTTCATTAAGTTTTCAAAAAAAGTAAAGTAGGTCTTGCATTAATTAGAAAGAGCTTTGGCCTAGGAGTCAGATCTGGTTTCTATTCTGGATCTGCCACTAACCAGAGGTGTGTGTCCATTCAACAAATACCAATGATACATTTAAAAACATGTAATTCTTTAAAAATGAGATAATTGTGTTAAATTTCTTTTTCAAATATGATAAAACAAATATGCGACAAAACTGCCTGTGGCAGTCACTAGCTGTCCATCAAAATCTATTTTCTTTCCAATGGCCACATGACTAGATTCTCCTTGAAGGAAAATGAGTGTTAAGCAATATAAATCCTACTTCAGGATTCAGTCTGTTAAAAGTATGTTTTCTTCATGTTCCCTTTCCTTTCCACCAACCAAATACTGGACATGACATCCAGCTTCAATCATGCAAATGACAATATACTCTGCTTATGCAAGAAGAGCAAGTTAGCCTGGATCCCTGTGTCACAATAAGGAAAACAGCCACTCATTGATCTGAACCTGCCCTAGGTAGTTGCATGAGAAATAAACTTTATTTGGATTTACTTATCAGAGAAATTTAGCCTACCAAAACTAATATGCCACCTAAGGAATTCTCTGATTTACTGGTTCACTCACCAGAAATACCTTCAGAAAATTTGGAAATATATACAAATACAGTAAGTAAAATGAGCATCTATACAAATAGAATAAATAGGCCTAATATGCTAATTAGACTGGACAGCCGAACAACCTTCCAGACGTCCTTCCAGACAAATTTCATGCATCAGGCCTCTAGTGTAACAGAAAAATAGACTATAAGAACATTTTTATTGAATGTAAGTCAATTAAAATAACTATATTTAGTTTGTATATAAAGTTACATAAACATATTTGATGAAACAGTTTAATATATGGTTGAGAGAATGGATCATAGTTTTATCACTTATTGGCTGCATAATTTGGGGGCAGGGGAATCACTTAACTTCTCTACACCTCAGTTTGTTCATCCCTAGTACAGAGATGGTAAAAATAGTACTTACTCATTGGACTGTTTTGAGAACTTAATTAATCAATATACATATAGTACATAGAAAGGTTAAATAAGTATTAATTATTATTATTATTGTTATCATCATTAAAAAGTAGAGAAAAATATGTAAAGATATACTCTAAAATAGCAACAATGCCGCCCAGCTGGCATGGCTCAGTGGTTCAGCGTTGATTTATGAACCAGGAGGTCATGGTTTGATTCCCAGTCAGGGCACATGCCTGGGTTGCAGGCTCAGTCCCCAGTGTGGGGCGTGCAAGAGGCAGCCAATCAATGATTCTCTCTCATCATTAACGTTTCTATCTCTCTCTCTCTCTCTCTCTCTCCCTTCTTCTCTGACATCAATAAAAATATCTTTTAAATGGCAACAATGCCTATTTTTGGAGTATGGGGTTAGAAAAAAATCTTTCCCCTTTATTCTAATGAGCATGTAAAAAAATGTTTTTCATGTTTTATAATTAACATGGAAAAATATATTCCAAAGGGAAAAGAGTGGCAAAAGCTAGTATAATTGCATAGATGTTAGTGATATCAATTGATCAAATTAAACTTGTTTTAGACACTTCTATGTAATTGGTACTGAGGATACAAGGAGGCCAGATTCATAGTCTCTGTCTTGAGGATTTCTTTAGAGAACCTTAATTTATAAATAACTATAAAAAATAAATGCACACTTTCTAAAACACTGGAAAAGAGAAAACAAAAAAAGTATATTCCAAAATACAGAAAATAAAAGGAAGAATGAGATAGAAAGAAAGTGGAGCAAGATGAAAAATAAAACCAAAGATATTACAAAAATAGGTATAAATGTGACAAATTTTACCATGAGAATACAGAAACTCAATTCAACAGGTATATACAGTAGTTTTATCCCCAGTTTCACTTTTGTGGTTTCAGTTACCTGCAGTCAACTGTGGTACAAAAATATTAAATGAAAAATTACAGAAATAAACAACTCATAAATTACAGAATAAACAACTTGTAAGTTTTAAATTGGGTCTCATTCTGAGTAGTGTAATGAAATCTCATGCTGTTTCTCACCACTGTATCCTCCTCGGGTTGTGAACCATCTCTTTGTCCACATTGAACATACAGTACACTAGAATATTTTGAGAGAGAGAGAGAGAGAAACCAGATTCACATAACTTTTATTACAGTATCTATATATATAAAAGCCTAAGTGACCATTATGACCAAACAACCAGAACGATCGGAACGACCGGTCAACCCATCGCTATGACACGCACTGACCACCAGGGGGCAGATGCTCAACACAGGAGCTGCCCCCTGGTGGTCAATGCACTCCCACAGCCAATCTCCCATGGTCCCTCCCCCCAGCCGGCTGGCCAACCTCCCGTGGTCCGGCCCCAATTGGGACTGGGCGAGATGGCCCCGATTGGCCCTTATTGCCAGCCAGGCCTAGGGACTCCAACCATGCACAAATTCATGCACCAGGCCTCTAGTATTATTATAACTATTCTTTTTATTATTAGCTACTGTTGTTAATCTCTTACTGTGCCTAATTTATAAATTAAACTTAATCATAGGTATGTATTATAAGAAAAAAACATAGTATATATAAGGTTTGGTTGTATCTGCAGTTTCAGGCACCCATTGGGGATCTTAGAAATGTACTCACCATGAATAAAGGAGGATATTCCACACTGTTTTTTAAAGCCCCATCTAAACAAAGCATCATAAAAAATTAGAACTAAAAAAAATGGGCAAAAGGATATTAAATAAATGCAAACAAGAAGCAGGAGTCACAACATCTAATCTAATAATAGACAAACAGGGTAATTGACTGTACCTTTGCTACGCCTCCCATTGGCTAATCAGCGCGATATGCAAATTAGCCGCCAACAAAGATGGTGGTTAATTTGCATACATAGGCTCCAAGCGGCGGAGTGAAGACTGAAGGTGAGCTGGAGCCGCGAAGATGGAAGACAGAAGGCGGCTCCGGCTGGGGCCGCGAAGACAGAGGACGGAAGACGGCTCCAGCCAGAGCGAAGGCCTGGGTCCCAGGTGCCGGAGGAAAACCGGTGCCAGCAGCCAGGAGAAGGGAAGGCCTATTGCATGAATCTCTTCGTGCAACAGGCCTCTAGTTAATAATATATAATACTATAAAATTCAAAGTAAATATATTAAATAGAAAATTAAAGTTTATTTTATGATGAATACAATTCACACTGAAAATATCACTTTCAGAAGTCTTTATGTATTTGTATTATTCTATTGCTGCATTACCACAAACTCCGTAGCTCAAAACAATACCCACTTATTATCCCCTAGGTCAGTGATGGCGAACCTTTTGAGCTCGGCGTGTCAGCATTTTGAAAAACCCTAACCTAACCCTGGTGCCGTGTCACATATAGAAATTTTTTGATATTTGCAACCATACTAAAACAAAGACTTATATTTTTGATATTTATTTTATATATTTAAATGCCATTTAACAAAGAAAAATCAACCAAAAAAATGAGTTCGCGTGTCACCTCTGACACGCGTGTCATGGGTTCGCCATCACTGCCCTAGGTTTTGCAGTCAGAAGTCTGGGCATGATGTAATTGAGTGCTCTGGTCAGAGTCAGGTAAGACTGAAATCAAATCAATGAAAGTAGCATGGAGCTGCATTCTCATCTAGAGCTCATATAAGGCTTTAGGTTCTCTTCCAAACTCATTCTATTAGCATAATTCAGTTCCTTGAAGTGGTAGGAGTGAGGTCTCTGGGTTTTTTTGCTGGATGTTGGCTGGGGACCACTCTCAGCTTCTAGAAGCCATCCCCCAAGTCTTTGCCTCATGGCCCCTCCCATAGATAGATCATAGCATGGCTATTTCCTCCTTCAAGGCCAGCATGAGGATCTCTCTCACTTCCAGTCTCTCTGACCTCTTCTATAGCTGATCTTTAAACTCTCTTTAGGGTGCAAAGGTATTTCTTTATGGTTTGAACTTGTTATAATAATCATATTTTTGCTTTTGTAATTAAAAATAAGTGAGAGGTAGGCAAATAAGGAATATTGTGGGGGTGTTATGCAGTTTAGCTAGAAAGTGCCAATTGTATAGACTATTTTTCCAATATCTTATAGAACACATTTAAAAGTTAGTTATATAATAGTTCAATATTAATATGTCAAATTCCAAAGTACAAAAATATACAGGCATTGTTTCTGAGCTCAAGACAATGAAATTAGAAAATGAGAATTAAAAAATAACTAAAAGATTAACCATTTGGTGGATAGTTCTTTGATTTTTAAATTTTTTCAGTGGTAATAAAAATGTTTAGGTTTTTGTTTTCTTCTTCAGTCAATTTTGGCAATTTATATTTTTCTAGGAAATAATTCACTTCCTCCGAATATTTTAAATTTGTTGGAATGATGTTAAACATATTGTTTTATTTTTTAATTATTTCAGGATTTTAAATTACATGTTCTTTTTTTAATTTTTTTTTTATTGATTTCAGAGAAGAAGGGAGAGGGAGAGAGATAGAAACATCAATGATGAGAGAGAATCATTGATTGGCTGCCTCCTGCATGCCCCCCACTAGGAATCGAGCCTACAACCTGGGCATGTGCCCTTGACTGGAATCAAACCCAGGACACTTCTGTAGGCAGGCCGACACTCTATCCACTGAGCCAAACTGGCTAGCACTATACGTTCGTTCTTATTATTAAAGTTCCATGACTGTGATTTCTTCTTTTTTCTTCATTAAATTGCCAGAATTTTATGTAGGGTATTATTTTTTTCTTCAAAGATCTAGTTATTGGATTTATTGACAAATTATACTATCCTGCTTTCTGATCTTTTCATTTCTGATGGCTATCTCATTTATTCTTACTACTTTACATTTACAAATAATCCTGCAAGGAATATACTAGACTTGCATCTTCATACCTAGTGCTCATATTTCTGAAAGGCAGATTCCAAAGGGGGCATTAATTAGTCATAAGTCTACAATATTTTTAATGTTGGTGGATGCTAACAATCAGCCATCAAAAAGTTGTGCAAACTTACACTCCCACAAACTGTATGAGTGAACCTATTTCTCCATACTTCAACAATAGTGGGTACCATCAGTCTTAGTAAGTTTTTCCAGGCAAAAACATGATATGGCCTATAAAACTGTACATAAAATTGACCGAGAATGCAGGGGAGCCTATTATATAAAAAGAAGATAAGTTATCATGGTCGGTTAGTAAGAACAAAGCGGAAAAAAAAAAAAAAAAGAACAAAATGAGCCAGGGTATTAAATTTAGAAAAGAGGGTGCAGGTCAACAAAACCCTATGACAAAAGAGAAAATGGAGAAGAAACCTGGAGAATTGTGGAATTTTTTCATGCTTTTGACCACAAGAGAGAGGGCCAAGAACAGAGTGAAATTTGATGAAGTTGAATTCAAGTTTCAGTTCATGTCCTGCTTGTTTACAACTCCACATTGGCCTGGCAGTGCAGTCCCACTTTATGAAAATGGTAACACAATTGGGGAAAAGCATGCAAATAAAGTAAACAATCATGGAGAGGGAGAGAGTAACTAGTCACTCTGTCTTGGAGGGAGTTCAGGAAGAAGTTTGGGAGGGGAGGTACCACAGCTAAGAAAGAGATTCTAAGGAAGGAATTTGAGTTCGGCATAGAAAGGCTAAATTGACCAGGTATTTAGGAGGTTTTGTGGCTTCTCCCTCTGCATTGGTTGCTTCCAGTGCTGATAAATAAAGGAGCAGCAGGAAGAGGCAAATCAGTGCTTTTCACATTCATTTGTACCCACACTTTATATTTTGTAAATATTTGTCATTTGTCTTTCATAATAGCTTTTTATTGCTAACCAGGTCAAAGCCAAACTCATCCTCCCTCCCTTCACCTCTCCGCATATCATAACACTAACATTTGATCAGGGCTCCCACTTTCGGCCGCTTTTCCTCTCTTATCTATAATAATAAAAGCGTAATATGCTAATTAGACCGGACAGCCCAGCCCGACGACCTTCCGGACAAAGCCGGGGCTGCGAGGGCCAAGCCCCTTTCATGAATTTTGCGCATCGAGACTCTAGTGTCATAATAACTTTCTTCATATACCCTACTTACTTTCAGCTTTTTATTTCATGCTATCCATACCTAACAAGTTTACACTTCACCCCCAAGTCTCATATTTCACAAGTAAAATCTAATCTTAATCTAGAATAGTCTTTCCTTTTACCACAATTTCATGGACACGATGTGTATATGTATGTATAGCTTGGGGCTATTCAGCAGTCTTTAGTTCCTGTTAGTGTAAAACTGGGAAGACTGAACCAGTTATTTTTAAGATCCTTGGGTTCTGAAGTTGGTTTTGGATAGCATGGTGGAGTTCTTAGCTTTGGAAATTCCTCCACCTACTGGTTGCCTCAAGTCAGTTGACTTTATAGAATGAGGTTTGCTGTTGTTTTATGAGTGCTGCCCATTTCTAAGAATAACATGCGCCTCTTGTAAATGCTGATGCATTTATAAATCACTTTGAATTCTAAAATTTCTGTTATAAAGAAAATATATTCTTAGAATATAAAATATTTAAAAAGATAATAAATTTCTTAATGCTTATAACAACCACTGGAGGGCAGAAAAGCATCATATGGTAATTCACTCAATGTTTGGCTAAAGAAGGAAACGATATTTAATGTGTATTTCTAAAAGTATTGAAATTAAATTATTTTTAAATTTAATCTTTTATTGGGTGCATTGGACAACGTGTCAGAAGAAACCTTTCATGGTGGTTTTATTTTTTTCACATTGTTTTCTATCAGGATATCAAATCAGACAAACTTTTGTTCTGAAGTAGATACTTTAAAGAGCAATTTGTCATCATGGGGTAGCTTTCTCATACATTACTGGTAAGAAGAGTTAAAATATATTGATAAACTAAATCTGGCTAAAAACTTGAGAAATCAATACTAAAATAACAGATTTATGGCTACCCAACTTTCAGAAACTCTCTTGTCAGCTGTCCTAGCAAAGCATGGATTTAAATATGGTTCAGAATAATTAGCTATTTCCCTAACACCTTCTCTTCCAAAAGAAACTCATTGATTAGAATGCAATTATTATCCCTACTTGCTCACCTTCTATTCCCTCTTCAATCAGCCTTTCACCCTTCACTCCATGAAATTACCAGGCAAAGCCATCAGTGACCTCCTAATGGCTGAATTCATGTAAGGTTCTTCAGTTGGAAGGATCATAAACCAGCACTTGCTAATTTACTTAAGAGGAATTTATTGGAAGGATATCACAGCCTCTGAAATTAAAGAAAAAAGTATAGATAGCAAGAAATAACCAACAGTATTACCAGGAATCTCTGCTGGTGTTATATTTATACCATCCCTGAACCATCTGCCCAACTTTCCAAGTTCCAGGTGAGCATGTCCAGTTGGCTGAGCTTGGGTCACATGCCCACCACATGGCTTGGAGTGGCAGAGTAGAAGGCCCTGATAGTCCTTCCCCAACTGCATATATTTAGAGAAGGGTTATTCAATAAGAGGAAATTGGGGTGCTATTACCACAAGAAGGAAAAAGAGCTAGGGTACAAAAAAATGCCTGCGACAATTCTTTTCTTTTTAATATATTTTTATTGATTTTAGAGGAGAGAGAGATAGAAACATCAATGATGAAAGAGAATCATTGATTGGCTGCCTCCTGCATATACCCTACCGGGGATCGAGCCCGCAACCCAGGCATGTGCCCCGACCAGGAATCGAATCTGTCACCTCCTGGTTCATAGGTTGACACTCAACCACTGAGCCACACCAGCTGGGCACCTGCTACAATTCTTGATTTCTTTATGGTTTTGACACTTTATGGTTTTCCTTTCTTATGAAAAATTTCTCCTCTTACTCAATCCTACTTTCCCTCCCAGCTCATCATCCTTTCTCACCTTTTCCTCCTCCTCTTCCTCTTCCTCCTTCTTCTTCAATAGTCCCTTGGCCTTTGCTCTTGACTTTCATTTCTTCTCATTTCACAGAGTTTTCCACCTACTTGTCAAGGGCCACCTGTATGCTTACAACACCTCAATCTGTATCTTTATGATACAATATATTCAACAGCCAGTATCCATTGGACATCTCACAGGCACCCTACTGCTCCTCCGTTCTCCCATCTTGTGCTTCCTTCTGCCTTCCTTAATTTCTATGAATGGCATCACAGTCCACTCATTCAGGCATCTAAACCAAAGACAGTGTGATGCTTCTCTCTCTCCCCAAATCCATTCAGTCACCGAATTCTGCAAATTGGGCTTCATTTATTTCACTCAAATGCCTTCTCTCCTTTAGCTCCCCATTGCTATTGCCTTGACTCAGGTTCACTTCATTTTACCCAGATTATAATCTCCCAGCTGGAGTCCTTGTCTCCAAATTTATAACATTCCAACCTACCTCTCACGTGGCTACCAGAGAGATATTTCTAAAAAACAAATCTGACCAGATTTATCTCTTCAATAGCTTCTGTTGTCCACAGCGTTTGGATAGAGTCCAAACTCTCTTATAAGAAACAAAAGCCCTTCCTAATCCAGCCCCTCCCTACTTTTCCAAATTTATCTCTACTCAGTTCACCCCAGACCTTAAATATCAGCTTAGCTATTTCCATGAAAGTTGCTCATGTTGCACCCTCTTCCCAAAATAACCTTCCCTACTGTGTCCTTATAATAAACACTTTTAAGAGTCAACTCAGCTTGTCTGGCCGGCATGGCTCAGTGGTTAAGCATTGCCAGTCAGGGCACATACCCAGGTTGTGGGCTCAATCTCCAGTGAGGGGCATGCAACTGATCCATGATTCTCTCTAATCATTGATGTTTATATCTCTTTTTCCCTCTCCCTTCCTCTCTGAGATCAATAAAAAAATAAAAAGAGTCAACTCAGCTCAAAGTCACCTCCTATATAAAGCCCTTTCCAATTTACAACTCTGTCTCCTTGCAGGGAGAACTGGCCGCACCCTCCTTTGGGCTCACATTTTGTCATGTAGGTGCTTACCTACCAATCTCTCCCATCTATTCTGTAGTCCCTCAACTACAAAAAACGTGGCTTAATTCACCTTTGTATTCCTAGTATCCAGGAATGCTGAAATGAGTATAAATGCTCAGTAAATGAGTATAGAA
Source organism: Myotis brandtii (assembly GCF_000412655.1). Taxonomy (NCBI): domain Eukaryota; kingdom Metazoa; phylum Chordata; class Mammalia; order Chiroptera; family Vespertilionidae; genus Myotis; species Myotis brandtii. The sequence continues at coordinate 2,210,117 of NW_005365280.1, forward strand.
ATGAATTTGTGGCTATAGGAGGTGAAGAAAGTCTACATACTCACTGGAGCAATTCAGGGCGAACAGTTCCCAACACTTTTTGGTTAGAACCGGCGAGGCCTCTCTAGAGATGCAGTGTGTGCCAGCTGCTCTTTCAACTCCGGTTGCACGATAGAATGGCCTGGGGAGGCTTTAGAAAATATGGCTGAATCCTAACCAAGACCAGTTATATCAGAATCTTTAGGAATAGGACCCAGATATGGGTGGCTTTTAAAGGCTCCTCAGAGATTGTAGTGTGCAGCCCCTGGTGCATAGAACTCATGACATAAACCAGCTGGACTATGGGATGATGAGGAGAAGAATGCCCAGATGGCAAACAGCTTCCCCACCAAAGGAAGAGAGTTAACACCACTGGTCTCTGACTTGAGCACTGGTTTGTAACCAATGAAGAGAAATGATTTCAAGAGCAACACCACCATGTAAACAGTACCATTTAAATATTGTGTGACCCAGCTCTAAGGGCGTTTGTTGAAAGTCAACACTTGTAAAAGGCTATAAATTGTGATGTTAACTTTTCTCCTCATGGAAAAATGCTGGAGAGAACTTGTGAATGACTTAGGTCAATGACAAAGCAAAAGAAGGTATGTGAAGAACTTTGGAATCCCAGTCTGCATTAGGATTTTTTTGGTTGTGACAGAAACAAAGGAACGAGGAATTTATTAGCTTGGGCAACTCTAAAATTCCAGGAGATGGTTTCCGATATAGCTGGATCCAGGATGTCACAAGAATACTTTCTCTGTTTCTCTCCATCTCACAGTTTCACTTTTCTCTATGTTGGTTTCACTTTTAGGAAAGGTCAACTGATGCGGCATAAAAAATGGCCACCAGCAGCTATAGGTTCCGAATCAGAAGTATCTCCTTCAAATGGCAAAATTCCAAAGATGACTCAGTGTGGCCCAATTCATATCACTTTCCTATCCCTGAACCTGTGGCGAGAGGATGAATACTCTCGTGTGTCTACTTTTAGGGATACAGAGATGGAGTCAATCTTATCCGAACTACATAGATTAAGAATGGAGGGAGGTACAGTTCTCCAAAGAGATGTTGAAAAGCAAAAAAATTAATAATTCTTTTTTATGTGTTCAACTGATACAGAATTTTGTGATTATTATCCTGTTATAGTTACTATTCTTTGGTTAAAATCCAAAGATTCAGGCTCACAAAATCTAAAGGAAAGGTGAAAAACTGGACCTTAAAGTTATCAGGAACCAAGGATAATCCAAGGATCCAGTAACAGAAACTCATGAACAGTCTTTTTAGACTGATAGATATCCAACCACTTCCCATCACCATTCAAGATTCAAGTTCTAATGAGAACAAAAAATAAAATAAAAAATAGCTTGCGTTTCTGAGATAGAACCCAGGTCCTGATGATATTATTTGCACCCTCTCTATGCAACCAAACCTGAAGTCAGCCCCACCTTTCTCTTTTTCTCTTCCTTCCTTCCTTTTTTGTTGCCATCAGAGTAACATATATATAGTTTTTAAAAACAAATATAGTAAAAGAGAAATGACAATAACCTGCCCCACATTCCCCATTCCCAGCCCCCATCCTACTCCCTGGGGCTCTTCTTTTCTTCTCCTGGTATTTTTTTAACTGTTTAATTTTCATCACCCTTATTTCCATTCTGTTTAAGAATCTGTGGAAGAACAGCTTTAGGCCACTAGGTGGCTGCTCCTACCCATTCGGGGCTCTGGGCAGGGGCAGGCCGAGTGCCCCAGTCTTCAGTAGGGAACCAGGCGCAGAGGGCACCTGCATGCCTTCAGACCAGTGTGTGACTTCAACTTGAGCAGCAGTCACTGTGAGAGCGAGAGCGGTTCATTCACCCAGGAACACCTGCTTGGTCACAGCCTTTCAGCAGTGGCCTGCTCTTTCCGATATCTTCAGGGTCTCTGAAGAAGTAGAGCTCAGGCATGACCTCCCACAGGTGGTCACTGGAGATGGTGCCACGCATGCGCAGAACTTCCCGGGCCAGCATCACCACATCAGACCCACTGAGTGAGCTCCCTTGTGGTTTCACAGGATGGCACTGTTCACACAGCGCAGAGGAGCGTCTGTGTTACACAGCAACGGTAGGCAGGCCACCGTGGACACCTCTATGAGAGGGTGGTGCTCACGCCCGGGATCAGGAACCACCGCTCTCAGAAAGCTGGAGTGAAGCAGCAGCAGTAGGAGTGGCCCCAGTGGCGCGGCAGTTTCAGCACAGCTCCCCGGTCAGTATTTCTGGAGGAAATGACACTGACATCAGCACGGTTTTCAATGGCAACAATGGCAAAAGCTGCCAGCAGAAGTTTATCCCAGGTTCTCTCTAGATTTATAATGTAACATCAAGGTCAGTGCCACCTGAGGGGGAGGAAGGAATTTGAGGACATCTTCCTCCTTCTTTTGCAGAACATCAAAGCCTCCGGACATGGTGCAAGTTTCTCTTAAGTTACAACAGGAACTCAGAACACTGCAGTATAGACCACTCTCTGGGTAGATCAGAAAGGCTTGCTTTTCATGGTTTTAATGATTGCCTTTCTTTCAATTTTTGTTGTTGTTTTCTGTATATCTATGCAATTATTTTTTAAATTGTTAAATGCTCCTCAATATTATTTTCCCATCTCAAACATGTTTACAGATTAGATTCTACTGTTGTTCTTGAGACATTAGCATTTTATTTTTATATCCTGATATGTTTCAGAGGAGAGTGATAAGCTGCAAACCAAACTTTGGTTCTTGGATACCCAAATGACAACATATAGAGGGTTTTCTCTGAGATCATTCAGTTTCTCAAAAGATTTCAATATCTAGCTTTGGAGGCATAGGTTTGGCTGATAGAATTTTAAGAACAGAGTTAGGAGCGGGGAGTGGGGTTGAGGAGTCACTATTTAGCATACAGACTTTTACTCAATCTGCTTCCTGTGAACTTACTGTACTTCACTTCCACTTTCATGCACCTCCAAGCTCTGAGTCTCTCCTCCTTACGTCAATGGCCTCCTGCCTTACAAAACTACATGCGCCTTGTAGGTTTACAACTTTAGTCCTTTGTTTCTTTTCAATGGGTATTTTGGAAAGGAGATTAATACACATGATCTGCAGGGGTTCTTGTCCCAGCATCAAGAAGAGTTCAGGAATCTGGAGAAGGCTGTGCGTAGATTTAATAGGAATCCAGAGACTAATAAAGAGTCCGGAGACGAGATATAATTTTGAAAGGCATTGGGAGTCAGAGGAGCTTAGCTAAAGGAGCTAAAATCCAAGATCTTAAGTCTAAGGTCTTAGGTTCTCCTCGTCCCCAGGACCCCATGCTTTTTATCAACACAACTTGTCCTGAGGCAAGGCAGAGATATACACTTCAGAGGGTCAGGGTTTGGTACAGAGTCCATTGTCAGAATGAGGGAATTAGCCTACGGCTGTTCAGGTGTTTGGCCAGTAGGAGGCAATAACATGTAGATTAAGATGCCCTTTAACTGTCTGGCAGCCACAATCAGTTTCCTATTCAGGTGTTTGGGGAAGCCTTCAGCCATTCCCAACAGGTGACTACATGTGTGACTCAACCCTGATGAGTCCCCAAGTCTCATCAACCTTTTGATGAAACTCTTCAAATTATGACATGCTGGGATTGGTCTCCGGCAATGATCAGTTCACCATGCTTTTCTAGACTCTGTTTCTCAAATTCATTTAACTCATTAGATCCTTGCAGGATCTCATTTTCCTAAAGTCTTTTTTTTTTTTTTTTTTTTTTTTTTACATCTCACTCCTTGCTTCTGAATTCCATTTCCCTCTTATTGAAGGATATCCTTCACAGTTCAGGTGTGTGAGTGAGAGGTTCCGTTTGTGTCACTTTCTCTAACAGCTTGATGGTTTATTATAAGGTGAATATCCTTGTAATCACTTCCCAAAGGAAGAGACAGAATTTTGTCAGCCACCCAAGAAGCCTGTCTGTGTGCTCCATCTCAATCACAAACCCTTCCCTCCCTCAAAAGTAATTGTTAGGTCTGACCATATAACTGAATTGATACCCCTTCCCTGGGAAACTGACCAGTAGATCATTTCACAACCAACATTTCCTTTCACTTAGACCACATTCCATTTGCTAAGACCAGTAACTTTCCCCTCTGGACTTGCCCAGGATCCAGACCTGCCCAGAGAATTCCCTACTGAAAAAAGTCCACCTAGAATCCTTTAAAATCTCTACTCCCTATCCCTGGGTATGGGTGCCATTGTGGAGCTCAGCCCATCTGGTTTCCAGATGATCTAATAAATTTATAATTCTTTACCACTTTCAGCCTCATGTGTACCTCATTCGGTGACCCTAACAGTAATCATTATCCTGCCTTTGATAGTCATCACGTTTCTGTAATTCTTTAAGAGAGAATTCATATTAATGATAATCACTCATTTTACACACATTCTCAAAATAATACTATTACTGCCATCAATATACTGAAAAGTTTAAAAATTTTTTGCTGATGTTCTCCCCATACTCTCTAGTTTTATAGTAATCTTTGTATCAATATTTCAGAATATAAATCCATGTCAGAGTATACTCTCTTTTAACCCTGTTTTATATATCAGTTTATTGACTCTCTGCTCCAAATATTTGCTTGCTCTGCAATAACAAAGCCGAACTCTGTCAATACATCTCCCGTGCCAGTAGGTTTGACATGTTTTATTGGTAGAGGGCACCAGGATGCCACTGGAGGGGGAAGAGGCTTCTCTTTCTGGTTCTCATGTGCTTTTCTCATTGGGCTCCTGCAGAGCACATGGTCTCTTTCAGCAGTGCCCAATGACCAGCAACAAGCAGCAGCTTCCCACAGCAGCTTCCCCCAGTACACTGCTTCTTGGATGGCTTTATGCTGCTGGCACAGCACCTTTCTGTAAGTTTGCAAGGAATTCTGAGATAAGGCACCTCCCTGTAGATAGCTTCTCCCAGCACTCTCAAGAGAGAATTTCTAATGAGTCCCACTGAGGCCACTCCTCAGTGAACTTCTGTGACAACCAGTGAGCCACAGTCATGCCCTCTTCAGCAACGAGGTGCCTGTGGGTGGGTGGGGGTGGGGGTGAGTGCAGCGGGGCTGTACCTTGGCCACTCTATTTCAATCCTAGGAGTGGTGGCTGCTCCCTATATCTACTATTCCTATATTGCAGGAGTTATCTTTGCCACTTACCAGTTAACTCCCCTTTACTCCAATTCCATTAATTCTTTATAGTAAATGTTCTCTGTTCAAATTACTGCGTGATTTTAGCCCTGTCCGGGTAGCTCAGTTGGTGAGAGTGTCACCCTGACATGCCAAGTTTGTGGTTTCAATCTCCCTGACCAAAACAAACCTTCACTTAGTCTTAGATCTACATGTAATTAAATATTTAATGTTCACCAATTGTCCTCCTGTCATTGTCAGTCATTTGGGTGGCATCATTCATTCCCCAGTAGATTCCTCAGGAAGAATTCAAGTGAATAATGTTCTCTGAGTTCTTTCATTTTGATAACAAATTATATCTATGCTTTTATACTTGAAAGTCAGTTTTGCTGGGTACAAAGACCTTGGTTCTCTTTTTCTTCCTTTGAATATTTTAAATGTTTCACCGATTTCTTCTCACATGAAGTGTTAAGGTTGCAGTCTTATGATAATTTAATTTTCTTTCACTCATAAGTTACTTTTTTGGCCTAATGACCACTTTTCAAAATGTGAAATCTAGTAATTTTACTAGAATACAGCTTGTTGTTCTTCATTCTCAATGATTTCAGATACACAGTATGCTCTTTCTAAAAATGGTTTCAAATGTATACACATATTTATATAAAAACATATGTGAATATATGTAAATTGAATATATATTTCAGGAAAAATTCTCTTGAATTATAATGTATTGTATTTGTTCTGTTAGCAAGATTGGTGTTCTTTATCAAAGACTCTTTATCCATATGTTGGATCTTCTTTGCCTATTTTCAATATTTATCATTTCTCTCAAATAATTTCTATGTCTTTCTGTATTTCTTTTTGACTTAAGAAAACCTTATTTTCAAATTCTAGCTTTCTTTAGGCACTATCATTGTGTTTGTTTACTCCAGTGTTCCTTCTAGTTTAGTATTTTTTCTTTTATTTCTAATTCTTTCCCAAGTTGTTACTTCATTTCTGGATTTTTCTTATTGTTTTTTTCTGTCATATCCTATATAATTTTCTTAAAATTTTAACAGTTTTAATAGGACTTTTTCAGTATTGATACTGTGCAAGTTTTGCATTTGTAGTTTGACTCCACCTTCTTGTATTTTGTGTTTGTGGAGTTATCTGTGATCTAGTATTGTTGCAAATATTGTCCCATGCATTTTTGGTTTCACTGTATACTCTGTGTTTATGTGGGGATTCGTGGAGATTCAAAACTCATGTACAGCCATATTTACAGAATCCATTTACATTTTGACTCATGAATACTCTCTTTCTACATCCCTGAGCCTTTAAGCCTTAGCTGAGTATGATGGGAAGGAGCTAGGGTTAACCAGGATGTTGTTTGAATCTGCAGTGGTGCATTATATTGCAACCTCATTCTTAAGTGATAATTCAATTGGTTATAACATTCTAGGTTTTCAATAATTTCCCCTCAGTAATATATATTTTGCACACATATTTTTACTTTTGAAAATTTGGCTTCCAATCTAAATGTCGCTTCTTTGTAGGTAGGTTATATTTTAACTGCTGCTCTTAAGGTTGTCAATTTTTTTTCTTTGCTTACATTCATCACATTGTATGTTATGTTCTCAAAATTTGTGTTTCTTCCATCTAACGAGTCATCTTTCTTCAATTCTAGAAAATTATTGGCCAACATTTCTTTGAACTTCGCCTCTCTCTTTTGAAATGCCTTTTAAATGTAGAACCTCTTCATTTGTTCGTTACATAAGCAAGTTAAAATTAGTTTTTTTAGCACTAAAACAGAAACACTCTTACTTTTCTCAAAGGCAAAGTCAGAGAAAGAAAAAAAGAAGTGACCCCTGAAGTTATCATTTGATTATCTGTAACTAGATATCCTTTAAACCTATTCCTCTACTTTTTAGTTATGCAAGTCAATAAATTCATTTGGACTTCTGACAATTGTAACCAATAGTCCTGATTAAATGTCTACTATGTGAGTGGCACTGTGCCAGCTACTATATAATCAGTGGAGTTCCAAACAAAGTCCATGTGTCCAATAAGCACAATATTTCACTCTTGTTTATGTCATCTTCATTTCTTTGTTCCTGCTTCTCCTGCCTCCACCACCCAAACTTGGAATGCTTGTTTAAACATTACACTTCGTTTATTTTAAAACCAAATTTGTAAGGGTAACCTTTCTAGCTATATGCTACCATGACCTTTCCCTTATTTTGGATTCACAGTATACTAATATTGTCTTAAATAGGTCTTCAAATGTGAGGATTAACCAAAAAAAAAAAAAAAAAAAAAAAAGAAGAAGAAGAAAAGAAAAGAAAAAGAAAAAGCCCTTAGGACAGGAGGAACCAGCTGCGCTCTCCTTCCGGAAGCATCCCCACACTTTTCCCCTCTCCCTCTTTGTACCCCTCGGTTCATTGCCTTTACCTTTCTCTCTCCTAAGCTCCCAGGGTTCTTCTCTTGGCCCTGTAAATTGTTTCCTGCGCCCATTTCTTCTACAGCTCGTTTCTACTTCTGTGACTTTCTAAATAAACTTTCTCTCATAGTTTAAGTCTTGGCTATAAATTAGCCAGAACTCAAGTACGAGGTTGCTAAACCAAGGTCTGGTCTGACTCCACCAGTCTAACACCTGGTGCTGCTCTCACCACCAACACATACACATATTGCTATCACTTAATCAACTTGAGGACATAGGAAAGCCTATTAAAATACAAATATACTCAGAGAAGGCTCCAAAGCCCTGCGATATGAAAGGTCTTGCCTTAACAGAAAATAAAGGAAAAGGCACCCAAGGTGGGGGACACTGGATTTGAGGAAAGGCGCAGTTCTGCTGGAGCAGTAGGCTTCTGTCTACAGCAGTGCAAAGTAAGATTTTAAACGGTTAGCTCCAGAATAAGGACAGTCTAGCTCTTAAATCAGCGCGATCCCTCTTCTCTCACAATGCAACTCTCCGCAGCGGAGCCAAACGAACTGGACAAATGTCCGTTTAATTTGGTTATTCATTCCTTCTGACGGGATACGTCTCGTACCATCTGGCAAGCAAATGGCCGGGGGCTATTTGGAATGAATTCGAGCGGAAATAAGCAATGAGCCCTGCGCCCGGGGAGTCAGACGGGCGGGGCTGGGTGACCGAACAGTCGGCGCTGGCCCCGGGAGCTCTCTAGGAACCCTCTTCCTGCGTCAGCATCCCTCCCCGCCCGCCGAGCCCCCGCCCCCGGGACCAGCTGCAGAGGCCTCGGCCTTGGGCGTCATTAATGCCTCAGAGGTGGGGATTGCTGGGCCCCAAATCTACACCCTGAGGACTCCCAGCAGCGGAG